>NC_143081.1:1485000-1782500 GCF_052426305.1 Pelodiscus sinensis | reverse complement strand
CTGGGGTGGGACAGGAGGGGAACAGCCACACACAATGCCACACGGGAAGGCTCAGCCGGGCCTGAGATGCAGCCAGCTCTGGGGTGGGACAGGAGGGGAACAGCCACACACAACGCCACACGGGAAGGCTCAGCCGGGCCTGAGATGCAGCCAGCTCTGGGGTGGGACAGGAGGGGAACAGCCACACACAATGCCACACGGGAAGGCTCAGCCGGGCCTGAGATGCAGCCAGCTCTGGGTTGGGATAGGAGGGGAACAGCCACACACAATGCCACACGGGAAGGCTCAGCCGGGCCTGAGATGCAGCCAGCTCTGGGGTGGGATAGGAGGGGAACAGCCACACACAACGCCACACAGGAAGGCTCAGCGGGCCTGAGATGCAGCCAGCTCTGGGGTGGGATAGGAGGGGAACGGCCACACACAACGCCACACAGGAAGGCTCAGCGGGCCTGAGATGCAGCCAGCTCTGGGGTGGGATAGGAGGGGAACGGCCACACACAACGCCACACGGGAAGGCTCAGCCGGGCCTGAGATGCAGCCAGCTCTGGGGTGGGGCGGAAGGGGACACACACACAATCCCGCTGTCTCGGGCCCCCTCATTCCAGATAACCATCTACACCCCTTGACACCATGCTTGGGTCCCCTTGTGAGCCCCCCCACTCCCTACATGACACACCCCCACCCCACAGATCCTCTCCCCGCAGCTCACGCCCCCCCCCACTCCCCACTTCCTGCAGCGTTTCCAGGAGCCGTGGCCCCAGGCCGAGCCGAGAGACTGTGGCTGCTGCTGGAAGAGAGACTCAGCCGTGTCCAAGCTGCGAGACGACGACCTCAGACCACAGAGCTCAGCTGAGCCGGCTGCAGGCGCCTGGTGCTGGGGAGGAGGCCGGCGGCTCGTCACGCGTGGACCGGCCCTCTAGGAGGCGCCGGTTCTGATCCTGCCCCAGGCCAGGGACTGGCTGGCTCGGGGGCTCTGTGCGCTGGGGGTGGGGGGCTGTTGGTTGCCCCAATGAGGGCTGATTCCATGTCCCAGCTCGGCGGGTGGGGGGGGTCTGATAGAGGCCAAGTTCAGAGACACGGGGGGCGTGGCCTGAGATTGGGGGCGTGGCTTGTGATGGGGCGGAGCCAGCAGCCCCTAGACTGGGCTGTAGGCCACAGGGAGCCTGCAGCCGGCTCAGCTGAGCTGTGGTTTGTGGACGGCTTGCAACTCGGCCACGGCCGGCTGGAACCGGCCCTGGCCTGGCCCAAAATAGCCCCTGGAAACGCTGCAGGAAGTGGGGGGGTGGAGTGAGCCCGGCCCTGCGCTTCGGGGGGAGGCCCTGGGGGGTCGTGCTGCAGGGGAGTCAGTGCTGGCCTCAGTTTCCCAGCGTGACACCAGGAGACGGAATGAGGAGGCCCTGGACAGCGGGACTGGGTGTGTCCCCAGCCACCCCAGAGCTGGCTGCATCTGAGGCCCGGCTGAGCCTTCCCATGAGGCGTTCTGTGTGGCTGTTCCCCGCCAGCCCCACTCCAGAGCTGGCTGCATCTGAGGCCCGGCTGAGCCTTCCCGTGAGGCGTTCTGTGTGGCTGTTCTTCATCAGCCCCACCCCAGGGCTGGCTGCATCTGAGGCCCAGTTGAGCCATCCCGTGCGGTGTTCTGTGTGGCTGTTCCCCGCCAGCCCCACTCCAGAGCTGGCTGCATCTGAGGCCCGGCTGAGCCTTCCCATGAGGCGTTCTGTGTGGCTGTTCCTCATCAGCCCCACCCCAGGGCTGGCTGCATCTGAGGCCCGGCTGAGCCTTCCCGTGAGGCGTTCTGTGTGGCTGTTCCTCATCAGCCCCACCCCAGAGCTGGCTGCATCTGAGGCCCAGTTGAGCCATCCCGTGCGGTGTTCTGTGTGGCTGTTCCTCATCAGCCCCACCCCAGGGCTGGCTGCATCTGAGGCCCAGCTGAGCCTTCCCATGAGGCGTTCTGTGTGGCTGTTCCTCATCAGCCCCACCCCAGGGCTGGCTGCATCTGAGGCCCAGCTGAGCCTTCCCATGAGGCGTTCTGTGTGGCTGTTCCCCGCCAGCCCCACTCCAGAGCTGGCTGCATCTGAGGCCCGGCTGAGCCTTCCCGTGAGGCGTTCTGTGTGGCTGTTCCTCATCAGCCCCACCCCAGGGCTGGCTGCATCTGAGGCCTGGCTGAGCCTTCCCGTGAGGTGTTCTGTGTGGCTGTTCCTCATCAGCCCCACCCCAGAGCTGGCTGCATCTGGGGCCCGGCTGACCATCCTGTGCAGCGTTCTGTGTGGCTGTTCCTTGTCAGCCCCACCCCAGAGCTGGCTGCATTTCGAGGACACAGAGTCCCTCCACCCCCTGGCTTCTTGCTT
Organism: Pelodiscus sinensis; assembly: GCF_052426305.1. NCBI lineage: Eukaryota > Metazoa > Chordata > Testudines > Trionychidae > Pelodiscus > Pelodiscus sinensis. The sequence goes on along the minus strand of NC_143081.1, from coordinate 1,780,155 downwards.
CTGGGGCCCCGAGCCGAGGAGAGCTGCAAGGCATGCTGGGAACCCCCGAGATGAGGCTGTGGTCAGCCCGGCTCCACGCCCACAGCCCTCGACACCTCGGCACTGGGTGGGGCGGTGACTGCATCCCTAGGACAGGACTTCCTCTCGCAGCGCCCATAGGGCCCCGGGGCCCGGGCCGCTGTCAGCAGAGAGGCAGGGCCGGGCGTGGAGGGTGCAGCTCCCGGCCTCGGCCGGCTCAACCCAGGATGGAGCTGAGGGGCCTCTGTCCTGTGCTGGGTGAGTGACCTCCTGCCTCAGTTTCCCCATCTCCTCTGCACCCTCTTTGCCTCCTTCCCCCTCCTCTTCTTCCCCTCCCCCCCTCCGCTCCTGGCCTCGGTTCTTCTCTTTGCTCTCTGCCTTTTTCCCCTCTCGCCCACTTTCATCCGCTCTCTGCGTCGCGGGCTCCCCCACCCCGGCCCGGCCCCGCTCTGCCTCCCCCCACCGCCAGCGCGCCGCGCGCTGCTTCCATCCCCCGAACAGGGGCACGCGGCGGGGAGGGCTGCAAAATGACTCACCTTCCGCCGGGGCAGGCCCGGATCCCAGGCCTGCCTCGCCCCCCACCCTGCCCTGCCCTGGCACGTCCCCTCCCCACCCTCCACCCCCGACGCCTGGCTTCCTCGGCGGTTACCAGGCCCGGGGCCTGTTTCTGGCAGGTTCGGTCCCAGACAGACAGACCCTCGTACCCGCCTTCCCTGGGGCTTGTCCCCGCGCCCCACACGCAGCCGCCCCTCCCCAGAGCGCAGGGGGCTGGTGACCTTTTCGGGCTCCACTTCCGGCTGCTTATTCCTTGCAGGGGGCGGCCCCTGCCTCAGTTTCCCCCTTGCTCTGTGTGCTGCCGGCAGGGAGCCGCGGCCCGGAGCCAGAGGGGGCGGCGGGAGAGGGACGGTCCTAGAGCAACGGGCCCCGTCCTGCCCGACCCCGGCCGAGATGTGGGCCCCCAGTTTGGGAAGACACCGAGTGAAACTGACCAGAATCCTGTCGCTTTCACCCAGCTGCTGCCCTGTGCCGGAAGGCCTGGCCTGGCAGGGCGGCTCCAGATCTGTGGGACTGGGAACCAGGGGCCCTGAGGTCCAGCCCCCCGGCCTGACCCATGGACCCACCTCCGGGTCCAGCCCCGGCTCCGTCGCCTGGTTCTTTCCCTTTCGGTCTCCCCCTGCCCTGCCAGGAGTGACTGTAAATCCACCACCCGGGTTTCTCTCCCCCACAGCCCTCGCTCCTGCCCCACATCTCCCCAGGGCCCCCCAGAGCACTCACCCCCTCTTGTCTCCCTTCTCACAGCCTGCCTGCAGCTCCTCCCCCGACTGGTGTGGTCCGAGGCTCCCGACTCAACCCCTGGTCTGTGCCTGGCGATTTGGGGGTGTTCTGATTGGGGGGGTGCACTGGCTGGTTCAAGGGGGCAGGCAATAGCTGCTCAGACTCCTGCCCCCAGGCCATGCGGCCGATGGGGGGAGGCCTGGGGCCTTCCCAGCACCAGACTCCTGGGGCTGCCGGCCACAGACAGGCCCTACGGGTCTCTCCCCTCTGCAGCCAATGGGGCAGGGGAGCTCGGGGTGGGGCAGGGGGGCATTTGGGGCCTGGCTCTCCAGAGGTGCCTATCGACCCTGGAGGTGGAGACGCTGCCGCTTCCCTGGGGCATGAAGCCGCCTGGAGGGATGGGCAGGGAGGAGGTGGGGGAGGGTCCCAGCAGGGCTGGGGTCGGCAGGGGTGCGCTAGGGGGGCTCCCAAGATGCTTCGGGGCCCTGGGAAGGGCAGATCTGTTACGGGGCTCAGAATCTGGGGCTCCAATCCCACCACAGCAGCAGGCCCAGCTGCCGTGCTTGGGGCCAAGGGCGGGGGGGGCCGTGCTGTTCTGAGGGGCAGGGCTGGCGTGTGAGGGAAATGAGACCTTAATCCTGCCTGGGAACCAGGGTTTGGAACTTGCAGCAAGAGGGGAGGGGGTGGGGTAGGCCCCCTGGGGGTCTCTCCCAAGCACTGGAAGGGCAGCGGGGGCTATGGGTTAGAGCAGGGTGGATTGGGGGCTAGGCACTCCTGGGTTCTCTTCCAAGCTACAGGAGGGCAGTGGGAGCTAGTGGTCGGTGCAGGGGGATTTGAGACAGAGGCCTCCTGGGTTCTCTGTCTTCCTCTATAAGGGTGGGGGGAGAGGCTAGTGGTTAGCGCAGGGGGCTGGGAGCCAGAATTCCTGGGTTCTCTCCCTGGCTCTGGGAGGGCAGTGAGGGCTAGTGGGTAGATCGGGGAGGTTGAGAGGGGTCAGAACACTTGGGCCCTCTCCCTTGTGCTCAGAGAGGAATGGGGTTACCTGTAGCTTAGCGCCCGGAAAGGGGTTGGGAGTCAGGTCTACTGGCTTCTCTTCCTGCCCGTTCCACTCAGCTGGCTGGCCCACTCCGTGCCTCAGTTTCCCTGCTCATGAAAGAAGGTTGTCAGCACCTTTTCCCATTGGGCTCCCTTCTTGCGGGTCACTGATCTCTCTCCCTGTTTGCTCCAGAGCCCCTGCCAGCCCCCACGCTCTCTCTGAGCCCCCAGTACCCCGTCTATGTGTGGGGCGAACGGGTCACCTTGGAGTGCCTGGCTCCCGAGGGCCAGGAGGTGGCCGGATACAGGTTCTACAAGAGAGCCCAGGGCCAGGCCCCCGTGGAGCTGCCTACGGAGAGCACGGGGCCCTTCCAGCTGCTCCCAGCGGTGATGGAAGAGCCCAGCGAGTACAGCTGTATCTACTGGGTCCTGCAAGGCAGCCAGGAGATCCCCTCCAGGGAGAGCACCGCCGCGCCCGTCGTCATTGTCGGTGAGCCCCAGGGCTGAGCACCGGGGAACTCTGCCCCCGGGCACCAGGACATGCCGGGGCCAGTGGCACCCGCTCAGCTCCCTGCGCAGGAGCGGGGGCCAGTGGTTAGAGCGGGGAGGGGCAGGAGCCAGGCCTCCTGGGTTCTCCCCCTGGCTCTGGGAGGGCAGTGGAGGTGAGTGGTTAGAGCAGGAGGGCCCGGCACCCGGTCTCCTGGGTTCTCTCCCCAGCTCTGCGCGGGGAGCGGGGACTAGTGGTTAGAGCAAGGGGGCTGGGAGCCAGGACTCCTGGGGTCTCTCCCCAGCTCTGGAGGGCAGTGGGGGCTAGTGGTTAGCGCAAGGGGGCTGGGAGCCAGGACTCCTGGGGTCTCTCCCCAGCTCTGGAGGGCAGTGGGGGCTAGTGGGTAGAGCAGGGGGGCTGGGAGCCAGGACTCCTGGGGTCTCTCCCCAGCTCTGGAGGGCAGTGGGGGCTAGTGGGTAGAGCAGGGGGGCTGGGAGCCAGGACTCCTGGGGTCTCTCCCCAGCTCTGGAGGGCAGTGGGGGCTAGTGGGTAGAGCAGGGGGGCTGGGAGCCAGGACTCCTGGGGTCTCTCCCCAGCTCTGGAGGGCAGCGGGGGCTAGTGGGTAGAGCAGGGGGGCTGGGAGCCAGGACTCCTGGGGTCTCTCCCCAGCTCTGGAGGGCAGTGGGGGCTAGTGGGTAGAGCAGGGGGGCTGGGAGCCAGGACTCCTGGGGTCTCTCCCCAGCTCTGGAGGGCAGTGGGGGCTAGTGGGTAGAGCAGGGGGGCTGGGAGGCAGGACTCCTGGGGTCTCTCCCCAGCTCTGGAGGGCAGTGGGGGCTAGTGGGTAGAGCAGGGGGGCTGGGAGCCAGGACTCCTGGGGTCTCTCCCCAGCTCTGGAGGGCAGTGGGGGCTAGTGGGTAGAGCAGGGGCGCTGGGAGCCAGGACTCCTGGGGTCTCTCCCCAGCTCTGGGAGGGGAGTCAGGTCTGGTGGGTTAAACCGGGGGACCTGACACTGAAACTTACCAGCCCCGTTCATCCAGCCTCCCTTGGTCCCTCGTGCCACGCCAGGGCCCGGCCGCTGTGAGGAAACCTCCATCCCACGCCAGCTCCGGCTGCATCTCCGGCCTGGGCCTGGGAGGACTCTGCCTCTTTTAGCTCAAAGCCTCCTGAGCTGGGCAGACTCCGGTTGGCTTGTGCGCCGTGGCCCTGGGCGCCGTGTCTCCGCAGGGGGCTGGAGGCTCCCAAATCCCCAAGGACGCCTCCCCGTCTCTTCCAGCCGCCCTGCTGGCCCCTCAGCTCACCGCCGCCCCGGCGCACCCGGTCTATCTGGTGGGAGAGGCCGTAAAGCTGCGCTGCTCGATCCCCAAGGCGCCCGCACCGGCCACAGCCCAGTTCTTCAAGGATGGGGGGGAGCTCTCCCCGCCTGCACCCGGCGGCCGCCCCACGCTCCCCCTCCCCACGCTGGGCCTGGAGCACGCCGGGACCTACACCTGTCGGTACCGAACGCAGGACGCAGGGAGAGAGATCCTGTCTCCCCACAGCGGGGCTGTCACCATCTCCATGCTGGGTGAGACCCTCTGGCGGGACCTTCCGGCCCTTACCACCGACTGGGCCAGGCGCATGGGGAGGAGAAATGGGTTATTGGGGGGGGGAGGTGAGAGGGTGACCCTACCAGCTGGGTACGCCCTGGTCTGTGTCTGAGAGAGAGAGAGAGAAAACAACCTACTATTGCTGTGTGCCTGCGTGTGTGTCGGGGGTGCATGTGTGTCTGGGGGGGGGGGGTGTGTGTCTATGTGTGCATGTGTGTGTCTGTGTGCGTGAGAGAGAGCGAACAACCTATTATTGCTGTGTGCCTGCGTGTGAGTCGGGGGAGCATGTGTGTCTGGGGGGGTGGGGGTGTGTGTCTATGTGTGCATGTGTGTGTCTGTGTGCGTGAGAGAGAGCGAACAACCTATTATTGCTGTGTGCCTGCGTGTGAGTCGGGGGAGCATGTGTGTCTGGGGGGGTGGGGGTGTGTGTCTATGTGTGCATGTGTGTGTCTGTGTGCGTGAGAGAGCGCGAACAACCTACTATTGCTGTGTGCCTGCGTGTGAGTCGGGGGAGCATGTGTGTCTGGGGGGGTGGGGGTGTGTCTATGTGTGCATGTGTGTGTCTGTGTGCATGAGAGAGAGAGCGAACAACCTACTATTGCTGTGTGCCTGTGTGTGTGTCGGGGGTGCATGTGTGTCTGGGGAGGTGGGGGGGTGTGTCTATGTGTGCATGTGTGTGTCTGTGTGCGTGAGAGAGAGAGCGAACAACCTACTATTGCTGTGTGCCTGCGTGTGAGTCGGGGGTGCATGTGTGTCTGGGGGGTGGGGGGGTGTGTCTATGTGTGCATGTGTGTGTCTGTGTGCGTGAGAGAGAGAGCGAACAACCTACTATTGCTGTGTGCCTGCGTGTGAGTCGGGGGTGCATGTGTGTCTGGGGGGTGGGGGGGTGTGTCTATGTGTGCATGTGTGTGTCTGTGTGCGTGAGAGAGAGAGCGAACAACCTACTATTGCTGTGTGCCTGCGTGTGAGTCGGGGGTGCATGTGTGTCTGGGGAGGTGGGGGGTGTGTCTATGTGTGCATGTGTGTGTCTGTGTGTGTGAGAGAGAGAGCGAACAACCTACTATTGCTGTGTGCCTGTGTGTGTGGGGGGGTGCATGTATGGGTTGGTGAGTGAGTGTCTATGTGTGCATGTGTGAGTGTCTAGAAGAGAGAGTGAACAACCTACTATTGCTGTGTGTGTGTCTGTGTGTGTGTCCCTACTAATTTGCCTTCCCCTGGTCTCACCTTGTCCCTCCATCTCTTTTCCCCGTGTCCCCCAGTGCCCCCAGCTGCCCCCCAGCTCTCGGTGTCCCCGGCCGAGCCCATCTACCTCCCCGGCGACTCGGTCACCCTGACGTGCTCGGCACCCGGAGATCTCGACCTGCTGCAGATCCAGTTTCTGAGGCACGACGAGGGGTTGGACTCTTGGGCCCCCGTCTCTGCCCCACTCAGCATCAGCCGTGCCCTTCAGCTGGCCCCCCTGGCCCTGACCCACTCCGGGCTGTACAGCTGTAGGTACTGGTTCCTGGAGGCAAGGCGGGAGCTCCCATCCCAGCTGAGCGGCCCCGTCCACATCCTGGTGCTGGGTGAGCGCATGTCCCTGCGGAGGGCGGTGCTGGGTGAGGAGGGTGAGACGCCGCTGATGGGGCTGCCCCACAGGGAGGCGGAGGGGGGAGAGGTGGGACTCACCCCTTGCCAGCCTCCGCCTGCTGCCCCATGGCAGACCCAGAGCCAACCAGCAGGGGGCGCTGATGCAGGGTGAGACTGTGGGTGCGGCCGGACACTGGGCGGTTACCCCCTCTGGGTGCAGCCCCCCAATGGGGGGCAGGAGGGACACTGAAGGGTGGTCTACCCAGGTGCTGCCCCATGGTACCAGCTCTGGTGTTGTCCATCCCAGGGGCTGGGCTCCAGGAGGAGAACGGGGGATACAGACCCACTGGGGGGCGGGACCCCTCTCGGGGCTCACCGGCTCTGAGCTGGGGGGTCACAGGCTGAGCTGTCTCTTCCCCTGTCCCCTGCCCCATTTTCTCTGCCTCAGAGCCGCTCCCTGCCCCCCGAATCGCCCTGGCTCCCCGGCACCCCGTGTTCCTCCCAGGGGAACGGGTGACTCTCCGGTGCTCCGCTCCCCCGTGGCAGGAGGTGGCCAGGTACAGATTCTACAGGCAGCCACGGGAGCTGATCGGCGCCGGGGTCCCTGATCCGACGGGGAGCATCCGGCTGGATCTCAGCGCTGGGCCGGGGACGGCCGGGCTGTACGTGTGTGTGTACTGGGCACGGCGCGCCGGCAGGGAGGTGCCATCCGAGGAGAGCCGGCCTGTCACTGTGTCCCTGACAGGTGAGCTCGGCCTGGCCTCTGACACCCCAAAACCCTGTGCCCCGTCCCCCTGCTTCCTTGAACTCCATCATCCTACACCCAATTTCCCTGTGCCCCATTCCCCTGCACCTACTCCTCTGCACCCCATCTCCCTGCCCCGCTGAGGCCCAACACAGGGCAGGTCTGGAGGGGAACAGGGCAGATGCGGAAGCCCGACTCCCAGCGGGGTTCAGAGTAGGTCCCAGGGGGCTGGCTGGCTCCGTGGGGTCTCATTCAGCGGCCCCCAACTCTGGGGAGTGCGGGTGAGGAGGGCGGAGGGATGGCAGAGGAGGAACAGGAGGGGAGGTATCTGACAGCCATGGGGGTGTCACCAGGGTCCATCAGTGCTCCCTGTTGGACACTAAGAGGCTGCACCAAAAGCCAAGTTTTCCTTCCCTCCCCAGACCACCCCCCGAAGCCCTCGGTGTCCCTGTCCCCCAACTATCCAGCCTACGTGGCTGGGGAGAGGGTGGAGATTCGCTGCTCGGCTCCTCCCGGGACCTCCCCGGAGAAGTACGGGCTCTACGAGAACAGCACGTGGCTAAGACACCCGCAGGGAAACAGCTCGACGTGGCAGCTGGATCTCCAAGCCGATGGCACCGGAAACGCCACCCGGTCGTTCTCCTGCACCTACGAGCAGCGGATCCAGGACAGGCCGGTGCCCTCCCACACCAGCGACCCCGTCTCCATCCCCGTGTTCCCGGCGCCGGCCGCCCCGTCCCTGCGGCTCATCCCGCCCCACCCGCTCTACGTGACGGGGGAGACGGTGACGGCCGAGTGTGTCACCCCCGCTGGGCCCTACGAGCCCCGGGCCCACCGGCTGCAGAGAGACGAGGAGCCGGGTGCAGAGATGCTGGGGCCCTGGCATGACCTGACAGTCACACCCAGCACCCGTGGGCGCTACCGGTGCGAGTACAGCACAGAGCTCCACGGGCGCCGCCTCCAGTCACCCCCCAGCCCGTCGGTGGTACTAGAAGTGACGGGTACGGAAAACCCCCAGTGCCCGTCATACGCTAGAGCCCCCTCGCCCCCCATCAGCCCTGCTGACCCCTCCCCTGCTCCCCACAGATCCCCCTCCCCCGCCGGAGCTGAGCGTGGCCCCCCCGTCCGGCATGGTGAGCGAGGGGTCCCCCCTGCTCCTCACCTGCAGGGCCCCCGGGGACACCACCCAGCGGAGGTTCCACTTCTACCAGGACGGGGCCAAGCTCAGCCCCCCGGAGCCCAGCGCCAGCCCCGAGCGCCGCTTCCCGCAGGCCGCGCCGAATAACAGCGGGAACTTCACCTGCGGGTACGAGGAGCCCGTGGGCGGGAGGTGGATCCTGTCCCTCCCGAGCCGGGCTGTGAACGTCGCCGTGGCAGGTGAGGTCTCTGCTCCCCCCCCACACACCCAACTCCCCCCCAGCCCCGGCCACCCCTGGGAGCAGTACCGGATCCTGACACCAGGGGGCAGTGCTCCCCAGGGGCGGGGCCCACACCCAGAGCATCTGGCAGGCAGAAAATGCCTCCTTAAAGGGGAGGTGGCAACGTGGCCCCAGCCCTGGCTGGGATCTGGGGGAGCTAGGGGGTCCGCAAACCCCGCCCCCACCGTTGACTCCTCCCCTGCTTTCTCCAGCCTGGTCTCTGCCCATCCCCCTGCTGGCTGGGTGCGGGGGGGCCGCCTTCGCCCTGGTGCTGTTCTTTATCGTCTGTCTCCACCGGAGGAAGAAGGAAGGTGCGTGAGGTGGGGGGGATGGGACCCAGGCATCCGGGGGGGGGAGGGGAACACAGGGTATCCCCTCCTGGGGTCCCACAGCTCTCAGTCCTGGGGGGATGGGACCCAGGCATCCGGGGGGGAGGGAAACACAGGGTATCCCCTCCTAGGGTCCCACAGCTCTCAGTCCCGGGGGGATGGGACCCAGGCATCCGGGGGGGGGAGGGGAACACAGGGTATCCCCTTCTAGGGTCCCACAGCTCTCAGTCCCGGGGGGATGGGACCCAGGCATCCGGGGGGGGGAGGGGAACACAGGGTATCCCCTTCTAGGGTCCCACAGCTCTCAGTCCCGGGGGGATGGGACCCAGGCATCCGGGGGGGAGGGGAACACAGGGTATCCTCTCCTAGGGTCCCACAGCTCTCAGTCCTGGAGAGGATGGGACCCAGATGTCTGGGGGGACGGACACAGGGCATCACCCCCAGGGTCCTCCAGTTCTCAGTCCAGGAGCTAGGGGGGAATCCGGCATCCGGGGGGGCACAGAGCATAGCCCCCAGGGGTCCTGCAGGATTAAGTCCTGGGGGGGTGGGTTCCAGGCATCTAGGGGTGGGGGGGCTCCCCCTTTGGGAGCACCGCAGTGGGGGGGGAGAGGAGGTCCGGGGGGCGGGGACTCTCGCTTTAATCCGGCCCCTTTCCCTTCCTCCCCCAGCCAACCTCCAGCATGACACGTAAGTCCCCCCCATCCCCCTCCAGCCACCTTCCGGCTCATCGTTCCCACCCGTGTGCGGGATACATTTTGTTCCGTGCGCCGAGGCCTGGGGGGATGGGCACCACCCCGAGGACCCCAGGCTGCCAGCTGGGGCGCCCTACTAATCAGCCGGGGGGGGGGGTTGAATCTCTCCTGGGGGTCGCCCAATCACCCAGTTTACAGGGAACCCGACTCCCCCACACCAGTCGGGCAAAGTGTTCCGATTTCCCCCACGACCCCCTTGCCGTCCCCTGGGAATTATAGCCAACCCCCCCCCCCGATCCCATCCCCATAGCCCCCCACCCCTCTCAGCCCCCTACTGACACCCCTCCCCTCCCCTCCCCCTTCCCTTCCAGGTCCTACTGGAAGAGCCGGGAGCTGCGGCAGTCCCAGATGAAGAGAGGGTAGGTCAGGGGGGCGGAGCCTGCCCTGCTTGGCCCCGCCCCCAAAGGGCTGATGCCCCTCCCACCCGGCTGGCTCACGCCCTCTAGTGGCGACAGCCGCACGTGGCAAGCTAGGCTGGGTGGTTAGTGGGAGCAAGGGGGGGACAGGCTGGGGCTTCCTGCTGCCGGGGGTCAATCTATGGGGCCCAAAAGGGGGGCTGGGAGTCAGTGGATGCAGGGGCATGGGGCAGCTATGGGTGCCCAGGGGTTGATCGCCAGGGGGCACCAGAAGGGGGGCAGGGATATCGGGGGGCTGGAAGGGTGGGGGGGGTCAGGCTGAGCAGGCCTGTAGCCCCCCAACCCCTGACCTTGTGTTTCCCCCTTGCAGGTCGGCTGACAATGTCCATATCGGTGAGTAACGCCTGCCCCTCCCCCACAAGGGGGCGCCAGCGACTTCCCCTTTAAGAGGGGGGGTTTCTGACAGCCACGCCCCCGGCGTCCGTGGGGCACCATGCTGCCACCTAGGGGTGAGACGGAGAACTGCACCCGGAGGGGGACCACTGGGGGGGGGGCAGGCTGGCCAGGGAGGCGGGGGGGGGGGCAAGACGGGGATGGGGAGCTGGCTCTGACCTTCCCCCCCATTGTTAGGTCTCCAGCAGAAGGTGGGGGACTGGCCCCAGGTGTCCCAGGACTGGGGGCTGCTCCCCAAACTTCAGGGGGAGGGGCCCCGGCTGGGGCGAGCGGCCCCCAAGGGCCACAAGGAGGAAGACGACGCAGACTCTGGGGCTGAGTTTGAATTCCCGGTGAGTCCCCCCCCCCCCGGCCCACCCTATGGCATCCCTGCCCCTGCCCCATAGCAACCATCTCCCCCGCCCCATGGCATCCCTCCCCCTGCCCCATAGCACGCTGCTCCATGGCACCCCTCTGCCCCTGCCCCATAGCAACCATCTCCCCCACCCCATGGCATCCCTCCCCCTGCCCCATAGCGCCCTGCTTCATGGCATCCCTCCCCCAGGGCACCCTCTGTCCCATGGCACCCCTCTCCCCCTTCTCCATGGCACCCTGCCCCATGGCATCTCATCCCCAGGGCACCCCTGGCCCACAGCACCCCCTGGGAGGTCCCCAGCACCATGGCACCCCTCTCCCCATGCCTCCCTTCCCCATGGCACACCCTGCCTAACCCCCACCCTACCCTGCTCCCCCCCCCCATCCCAGCATGACCGCTCCCTCTCCTCTCCCCCCTCCAGGACGGCGACCCCACCTACGTGAAGCTCAATGTTTCCTGCTCCACCTTCCGGCAGGGCGAGGACCGCCCGGCCATCCCGGAGCACCCCTACAATGCCATCGCTCCCTGACCCCCCCTACCCCCCCACCAGCTGCCGACGGGGCCCTCTAGTGGGAAGAGCAGGGGGCTGGGAGCCAGGACTCCTGGGGTCTCTCCCTGGCTCTGGAGGGCAGCAGGGGCCAGTGGGTAGAGCAGGGACCTGGGTGCCAGGACTCCTGGGGTCTCTTCCCAGCTCTGGAGGGCAGTGGGGGCTAGTGGGTAGAGCAGGGGGCTGGGAGCCAGGACTCCTGGGGTCTCTTGCCAGCTCTGGAGGGCAGTGGGGGCTAGTGGGTAGAGCAGGGGGCTGGGAGCCAGGACTCCTGGGGTCTCTCCCCAGCTCTGGAGGGCAGCGGGGGCCAGTGGGTAGAGCAGGGGGGCTGGGAGGCAGGATTCCTGGGGTCTCTCCCCAGCTCTGGACGGCAGTGGGGGCCAGTGGGTAAAGCAGGGGGGCTGGGAGCCAGGACTCCTGGGGTCTCTCTGACCAGGAGTTTCGCTCTGAGGGTTGGAGTGGGGGGAGGGGAGGTCCGTACCGCCACAAAAGGGGGTGCAAACGGCTTGTTCCCCCCCCCCCCCGCCTGGCTGGGGGAGGGGGGTTAGTCACCCCCCTCGTGTGAACAGACCCACCGTGCCGGCCTGGGGGCCACCAATAAATGTTTCTGTGATTCAACCAGCTCCCTCCGTGGCTTAATGGGGGGGGGGGGGGGGACACAGCGGGGGGGGCTGCGCCGGGACTGGGGGACACCTGCTCCCACTCTAGAAAGGGGAGGCCAGGACTCCTGGGCTCTCTGCCTGGCTCGGGGAGGGCAGTGGGGGCTAGTAGTTAGAGCAGGGGGGACTGGGAGCCAGGAATCTTGGGTTCTCTCCCAGCTCTGCAAGGAAAGCGGGGCCTAGTGGTTAGAGCGGGAGGGCGGGGACCCAGGACTCCTCTGTTCCGGCCCCAGCTGTGCCTCAGTTTCCCCTGCCCCGGAGCACAGCGGCTCTACCGCCTCCCTGGCTCCGTCACTGCCTGTCCCGCTTCCCCCCCCTCCCCGGGCCCAGGGACCTTGGAGTTTGTCCCCTCCCGGCTTGTGTCACCCGGCACCGTGGGGAGCAGAGTCCAGGCTGGTGGCGGCGGAGGGACGGACGGAGCCCAGAGCCGGACAGACAGACCCTGGCGCCATGGACTACGTCAGCGCGCTGGCCCCCTCCGCCCTGCTGCAGTGAGTGGGTCAGACCCCCACGGGGGGCAGGGGGGTCTCTGCCCGAGGGATGGGCCATTGCACCCCCACGCCCCCCTTCCCTGACTTGGTGTGTCCCCCCAGAATGGGCCCTGCCCAGGCCACAGGACACCCCCTTTTCCCTGGCAGGGGTGGGCTCTCCCGCCCGGCCCTGAGCCCCTCCCCTTGCAGAAAATGGTATCTCCCACCCCAGGAGTCCCCCCCCCGATGGGCCCCCCCAAACAGAACAAGGGGACCCAATCCCCAGGCAGCCCCCCCCCGTGGCCATGGTCTGGCCCCCACCTGGCTCCCCCAGGCACCCCAGGATAATGCCCCCTCCCCCCAGGTCGGTGTCCAGCGCCGGGTCGGAGCTGAGCCGTCGGGTGTGGGCCCCCCGCGCCCCCCCGCAGCGCCCCTTCCGCGTGTGCGACCACCGGCGGGCGGCCCGCACCGGGCTCACGGCCGGGACCCTGCAGGAGCTGCTGGCCAAGGTGAGACCCCCCCCCCCCTGCCCCAGCCCCCCACGCTGCCCCCCCTCACTGCCCCAGCCCCCCACGCTGCCCCCCCCCCCCACGCTGCCCCCCCTCACTGCCCCAGCCCCCCCCCACGCACCCCCTGCCCCCCCCCCTCACTGCCTCCTGCCCCCCCCACTGCCTCCCCCCCGCCCCCCCCCCTCACTGCCCCAGCCCCCCACCTCCTGCCCCCCTCACTCCTGCCCCCCACCCCTCCCTGCCTCTGCCCCCCCCCGCCGCAGCCCCCTGCCGCACCCCGCCCCCCCCGCACCCCCTGTGCCCCCCACCTCACTGCCCCATGCCCCTCAGCCCCCCACCGCACCCTGCTCCCCTGCCCCCCCCCCCACCTCCTGCGCCCCCACACCTCCTGCCCCCCCCTCCCCCCCCCATGCCCCCCACCCCCCACCCCTCAACCCCCCACCGCACCGTGCTCCCCGGCCCCCCACCCCTCACTGCCCTGCCCCCCAGCCTCACTGCCCCATGTCCCTCAGCCCCTCCGGCCCTCAGCCCCCCACCGCACCCTGCTCCCCTGGCACCCTGTGTCCCTCACCTCACTGCCTCATGCCCCTCAGCCCCCCCCCCCCTGCCCTCAACCCCCCACCGCACCATGCTCCCCGGCACCCCCTGTGCCCCCCACCTCAGCTCCCTGCACCCCGCTGTCCCCAATGGGCGCCCTCCGTCTCCATCCTGCTCCCCCCACAGCACCTGGTGTCACCTGCTGCCTGCACCCCACCCCACACTGCCCCCCACTGCTCCCTCCCCTCCGTGCCCCACACTGCCCCCTCACTGTTCCCCCACAGCTCCCTCACCCCACACCACCCCCGCCCTGCTCCCCACCCGATTGCTGCCCCCACAGCACCCTTCCCTCTGCCCCCCCCCACAGGCTGCTCCCTCACTCCATACTCTGGGGGGGGCTGGCCCCTCCCTCCTCTGCCCCACAGGCCACAGAGGCGCTGCTGCTGGGGGGGCTGGTGCGGCTGGTGCTGGAGGAGGACGGGACGAGCCTGGAGAGCGAGACCTTTTTCCAGACGCTGCCCCCCGACACGGCCCTCATGCTGCTGGGCCCCGGGCAGAAATGGAGCCCCCCGCGGGTGAGTGACCCCCAACCCCCCACTGCCCCTGCAGGGAGTCACCCTCAGACATCTCCCATCCCCCCACTGCCCCACCAGAGCCCCCACCCCTGCAGGGAGACACCCCCAATCCTGCCCCAGAGCCCCCCAGCCCCTGCAGGACCCTGGCCAGGAGGCTCCGCCCCCTGGGGGACACCCTGCCCCTTGTGAGGAGGCTCCGCCCCCCAGGGGACACCCTGCCCCTTGGCCGCTCAGATGGGGGTGGGGGTCTAGAGGTAAGAGCAGGGCGGCTGGGAGCCAGGATTCCTGTTCCAGCACCAGCTGTGCCTCAGTTTCCCCTTTAACGCAGAGGGTGGGGGGAGCTGTGGAGTCTAACCCTTCCCCCACCCCCCTAGGAGTGTCCCTGTGGCCAGTCCCTCGCCCTCAGCCCCCTTTGGAGACCTCCAATGCTCCCTCCCCCCACTTCTAGGGGGAGACTCCTTCATACCCCCCACACACCCCCCCGACATGAGGCCCTCCCCCGCTCGGCATCCTGGGGACCGCCCCCCTTCCAGAAGCACCCTAGAGGCAGCTAAGGGGGGTGGGCAGCCCCACGGCGGAGGAAGGGGAAGCCCCACAGAGGGAGTGACGGGAAGTGGAGTTGGAGAGGGAGTAAAGGGGCGGGGCTACAGCTGACGGCCCTGACATCACTCACCCTTCCAAGGGGCGGGGCTCGGTGGGTGAGGTCACTACTCCAAGGGCGGAGCCTCAGCTTGGGGTGACATCACTATTCAGGGGAGGGGCTAATAGGGTGACATCACTCCCCCAGGACAGGGCTAATGGGGTGAGATCATTCCAAAGGGTGGGGCCTCCACTTGGGTGACATCACTCCCCAGGGGCGGGGCTAATGGTGACATCACCACTCCAAAGGGCAGAGCCACAGCTCAGGGTGACATCACTATTTGGGGGAGGGGCTGACGGAGGGCAGGGCTAATGGGGTGAGATTATTCCAAAGGGTGGGGCCACAGCTCAGGTGATGAGATCACTAGACTAAGGGCGGAGCTAATGAGATGACATCATTCCACGGGGCGACATCACCCTTGCACAGGGCGGGGCCACAGCTCAGAGTGACATCACTCCCCAGGGGCGGGGCTAATGGCAGTCCCCCGCCCCCTGACCTCGCTGTGCCGCAGGGCGGGGCCCGGGCCTACGGGCCCCTGCGGGAGCGCCGGGGCCAGGACATCGCCCGCATCACCTTCGACGTCTACAAGCTGGGCCCCCGCGACCTCTTCGGCAGCCTCAACGTGAAGGCCACGTTCTACGGCCTCTACTCCATGGGCTGCGACTTCCAGTGCCTGGGGCCCAAGAAGGTGCTGAGGTGGGTCGCAGCCCCCCTTCCCCCGCAGGGCCCCTGGCACCCTGCCCCCCCAGCAGGGCGCCCCAGGGCACAGCCCCCTGGCTCACCCCCTTCTCGCCCCGCAGGGAGGTGCTGCGGGTGGCCTCGGCCCTGCTGCACGGCATGGGGCAGCTGCTGCTCGGCGCCTCCAATTACATCCGGCGGCTCCTGGAGGGGGCGGAGACCTGGCACCAGCCCTCCCGGCTCTGCCCCTATGAAGACTGAAGCCCTGGCCCCGCCCCCCGGCAACCCCAAGGCACCCGTGACACTGCTGCTACTCCAATTAAACGGCTATTTAAATCCATGTCTGGATCCTCTCCCTTTACCGGGGCAGGGGGAGAGCTAAGGGGGCTGGCTGGGGCATCAGACCCCTCCCCCACTGGCTAACGGCCCCCTCCCACCATACACAGCAGAGCACGTAGAGAAATAGAAACCTTTATAGAAAACCAGGGTGGGCACCAGCTCCACGCAGCTGGGAGCAGACAAGAGGGAGAAAGAGAGTCCAGAGCGGCCCCTACTAGGGGGTCAATCCTCCGGGGACTCTATGGTTCCCAACCCAGCAGGCAAGGTGAGGAGCCCAATAGACACCAGCACCTCCCCAGCCTCAGTCCTCCAACATCTCTATGGTTAGGATCTGTAAAGACACTCAAGAGTCTCCCCTCTGGTATTCAGTCCTCCATAGTCTCTATGGTTAGGCACTAACAGGGGCATTAAAACCCCACAGTACCCAGTGCGCCAACGTCTCTATGGTGAGAAGCAAATGTGGGCAGCACCCACTCTAGCATTCAGTCCTCCAGATCTCTATGGGTGGACACAGAGAGAGCCAGCACCCACTCTGGCATTCAGTCCTCCAAGATCTCTATGGTTAGATGCACATGTGGGCAGCACCCACTCTGGCATTCAGTCCTCCAGGTCTCTATGGTTAGATACACATGTGGGCAGCACCCACTCTGGCATTCAGTCCTCCAGGTCTCTATGGTTAGATACACATGTGGGCACCACCCACTCTGGCATTCAGTCCTCCAGGTCTCTATGGTTGGACACAGATGTAACCAGTGCCCACTCTGGCATTCAGTCCTCCAGGTCTCTATGGTTGGACACAGATGTTGCCAGCACTGGAAAGTGGCTCTCTCCTGGGCCCGCAATCCCACCGCTGCCCCCAGGATTCAGTCCTCCAGAATCTCAGCGAACAGCTCCCTGCGCTTGGTCTCCGCCTCCTGGTGCCGGTCCCAGTCTCGCCGGCGCTTGAGGAAATGGGTCAGGGCGAAGTTCCGCACCAGGTGGTGGCCAAAGGGGTCATTACGCAGCGTCGGCTCCTGCTCGGCTGGGGGGACAGAAGGACCCGGGTCAGAGATGCGGCCACCTTGAGGTGGGAGGGGGACGCCTTTATACAGGGCCCCCTCGCCCTGGGGCTGAAATGCAGCCACTTCAGTGGTGGGGCATGGTGGCTTTCCACCGCCCACAGGAACAGCCCCGTTCGGGACAGGAGGCGACCGAGGATCCCGTATCCAATCCGGTGGGTTAGAAGGGGCTGGCCTGAGCCAGGAAGCCAGGGGCAGGGTGAAGCGAGAGCTGGAACTGGGGGAGGGAGGGGCACTTACCCAGCTCCTGGGCGATCTGCCTCTTGGCCGGCAGCGTGGCCCGGCTCCAGATGGCGTCTAGGACCCTGCTGCCGTGTTTGCTGCAAGCCAGAGTCCCGTAGTGACCCTGAGAACGAGAGGAGGATCAGACCCGCCCCGGGGGCTGCGGGCTTCCCCGCAGCAGTGCCCCCCTCCCCCGGCCCCCACACTCACCTGCAGCCTGCCCAGCACCTTGCGCCTAGACTTGCGGGGCACGGAGGGGCTGGCCAGGAGGGCGTCGTACACGTGGCTGCCGGCCGGGCTGCAGGCCAAGGTGACTAGGTCGCGGAAGGGGAGGGCGGCCAGGCTGCGCAGCACGGGGGAGGGGTCGGCGAAGTGCAGCAGGTGCTGGAGCAGCAGGGAGCCGTGGAGGGAAACCGAGGCCAGGGCAGGCGGGGAATCGGGCTGAGAGAGACACAGCAGGAGGGGTAAGAGAGGGATGGGATCCCCACCGGCCCCCACCTTCCTGTCACTGCTCCAGCAGTAATCCACCCCCTCCCAGGCCTCCCCACTTCCTCAGCGGAGTCCTGCCCCAATGGGACCCCCCATCCCCCGTACTCACCTGCTCTACTGGGGGGGGCTGCACCTCCTGCTCCTGCCCCGTGGCATAGTACACCTCGTAGGGCAGCAGGGAGGCGAAGAGGGGGACGCAGGCCCCCCGCCGGGCAGGGGGCTCCCAGCAGTGGAAGGCCTGTGGGCAGAAAGGGGGGGGAGCCCAACGTGAGAGCCAGGAAAGGGGGGGGGGGGAGGTTGATAGGGGAGGAGGCAAGTGGCCACTCACCTCCATAAGCAGCTGTAACGCCTCCCGCTGGCTGGCCCCACACCGCCGGCAGGCTCCCAGCAGCGCCGTGGCCACGCCCGCGTGGCCCTGGGCCAGCACTTCCTCCAGTCCCGGGCCCAGCTCTGCCAGGACCTTCCCCAGCTGCGAGGGGACCAAGGAGGTGTAAGGGGGTGTGGCCAAGCCCCTGCCACAGGCTCCTCCCCCCGCCGGCTCCAACCTCCCTCCATAGGGCCCCCCCCATTCATCCCGGTGCAAGGTGGTTACGTTACAGGTGAATGCTACTGTCCTGGGGCGTGCCTCAGTTTCCCCTAACACTGTAGCCCACCCCCCGCCCGGCCCCACTGACCAGCTTGGGGGACGCGGCCCCGATGAGGCGCTGGAGGGTGAAGTTGGCCACGCCATGGCCCGCCAGGGCCCGCAGCTGTCCCCGGAAGTGCTGGCGGTAGAGGGCCCGCAGCACCCGCCGCTCCGACACCTCCAGCACCTTGTCCAGCACCCGGCTGCTCGTCGGGTCCTTCAGGAACACCAGCAGGGGGCTGCCGGGAGCGAGGGGCGTTAGCCAATCAGGCAGCACCGGCCTGGCCCAATGAACATGCCCCCTGCACACCTCACAGCCAATCAGAATACAGCCGCTCACTCCGCAGCCAATCGCAAACCTCCTAGCCCACAGCCAATCGCAATCGACCAGCCTCCCCACAGCCAATCAGAGCCCTCCTAGCCCACAGCCAATCAGAATACAGGCGCTCACTCCGCAGCCAATCGCAATCGACTTGCCCCCCCCATAGACCGTAGAACGAATCCACAGAACCAGCCCACACACCCAGCCTCCCCACAGCCAATCAGAGCCCTCCTGGCCCACAGCCAATCAGGAGGCTGACCTGGATCCCGCGGCAGGGTTCCGGGAGCTCAGGTAGCCAATCACGGAGCTGCACAGCTCGGCGCAGGTGTCCGGCAGCTTCCTGTGCAAAACCTCCAGCGCCACCTGCAGGCAGAGGCTGGCGACTTTGTGGGTGATGAACTCTGGAGGGGGGAGGGACATGGACGGGGTGAGTTGGGGGGCCACGGTGGGTGCTGTGGGGAGCAGGGCAGGAGTGCCGGCTGTAAGGGGGGGCCCCGTGGGTTGGCTCACCCGCCATGTTCTCCTGGAAAGCAGCAATGAACTCCCGCAGGAGGGCCTGGAACGAGTCCGGGACCTCAAAGTCCGTTGGCCCCTGGCTCTCCGCTTCCGCCTGTTTTTTGGGGGCAGCCGGGCGCCCTAGGGGAGCAAGATGGGATGGAAGGGGACATCAGGCAGCGAAGGGGCGATACCATGAGCTGTTAACCTGTGGAACTCATGGCCACTGGATGTGCAGAGAATAGATTCAATAAAAAGTTCAAGATGGGGGGGACAGTTCCCCATTCTTCCTACTGCTGGGATGACCCTCAGCCCCCCCCCATCACAATGCGCCCCTTCCCCTTCAGTCCTCCCCAACTCCTTCCAGTTTCTGCCCCCTCGTTTCCCACCTCACCCAGGCCCCCCCATCTAGGGCCCCCCCATTCCCCCGCCCCCCCATAGTGGCACCGGCCCTGATCCGTACTCACCGGGCCCCGAGAGCCCCCTGCCTGCGTCAGCGCCGACCCGGGCCCCCCCCAGCACCTGCAGCAGGGTCCTCACCACAAAGCTGGCGTGGGGGTCCCGGGCGAAGGCCCCCAGATCCTCCCTCACCGCCCCTCCCAGCTGCAGCACCAGCCCCTCCAGCGTCCCAGCCTCCTCCTCCTCCTCCCCCAGCAGGCGGGGGGCCCGGAGCAGGGCGGCCTCCAGCACGTGGGCCCCGCAGGGGTGACAGGCGGCCAGGCGCAGGGCGGGCAGCAGGGCGGGGAGGAGCCGGGTCAGCTGGGCGGCCGAGGCCTCGGGCAGCAGGGCCTGGAGCAGCCGGGAGCCGGAGGGGTCCAGGGCCAGGGGCAGGGCCGAGCCCACGGCCTCCTCCAGCACGTTGGCGGCGAACAGACCTGGGGGGGGGGGGGACACAGTGAGCGACGGACAGCGGCTCGTGCAAGCAGCCCCCCCGCCTCCTGCACCCCCCTCCGACAGCCCCCCCAGCACCCAGCCCCTCCCCCCTCCGACAGCCCCCCCCGCACCCAGCCCCTCCCCCCTCAGGCAGCCCCCCCGCACCCAGCCCCCCCCCCTCCGCAGCCCCCCCGCACCCAGCCCCTCCCCCCTCCGACAGCCCCCCCCGCACCCAGCCCCTCCCCCCTCCGACAGCCCCCCCACCCAGCCCCTCCCCCCTCCGACAGCCCTCCCGCACCCAGCCCCTCCCCCTCACACAGCCCCCCCGCCACCCAGCCCCTCCCCCCTCCGACAGCCCCCCCCGCACCCAGCCCCTCCCCCCTCCGACAGCCCCCCCCGCACCCAGCCCCTCCCCCCTCAGACAGCCCCCCGCACCCAGCCCCTCCCCCCTCCGACAGCCCCCCCGCACCCAGCCCCTCCCCACTCCGACAGCCCCCCCCGCACCCAGCCCCTCCCCCCTCCGACAGCCCCCCCGCACCCAGCCCCTCCCCCCTCAGGCAGCCCCCCCGCACCCAGCCCCTCCCCCTCCGACAGCCCCCCCGCACCCAGCCCCTCCCCCCTCACACAGCCCCCCCGCACCCAGCCCCTCCCCCCACACACAGCCCCCCCCACCCAGCCCCTCCCCCTCCCGACAGCCCCTCCCCCTCCGACAGCCCCCCCCGCACCCAGCCCCTCCCCCCTCCGACAGCCCCCCCCGCACCCAGCCCCTCCCCCCCTCCGACAGCCCCCCCCGCACCCAGCCCCCCCCCCCGACAGCCCCCCCGCACCCAGCCCCTCCCCCTCCGACAGCCCCCCCCGCACCCAGCCCCTCCCCCCCCCCTCCGACAGCCCCCCCCCCAGCACCCAGCCCCTCCCCCCCTCCGACAGCCCCCCCCGCACCCAGCCCCTCCCCCCTCCGACAGCCCTCCCCGCACCCAGCCCCTCCCCCTCACACAGCCCCCCCGCACCCAGCCCCTCCCCCTCCGACAGCCCCCCCAGCACCCAGCCCCTCCCCCCTCCGACAGCCCCCCCGCACCCAGCCCCTCCCCCTCCGACAGCCCTCCCGCACCCAGCCCCTCCCCCCTCACACAGCCCCCCCCCCCCCGCACCCAGCCCCTCCCCCCTCCGGCAGCCCCCCCCCCCGCACCCAGCCCCTCCCCCCTCCGACAGCCCCCCCGCACCCAGCCCCTCCCCCCTCCGGCAGCCCCCCCCCGCACCCAGCCCCTCCCCCCTCCGACAGCCCCCCCGCACCCAGCCCCTCCCCCCTCCGGCAGCCCCCCCCCGCACCCAGCCCCTCCCCCCTCCGACAGCCCCCCCGCACCCAGCCCCTCCCCCCTCCGGCAGCCCCCCCCCGCACCCAGCCCCTCCCCCCCTCCACAGCCCTCCCCCGCACCCAGCCCCTCCCCCTCACACCCCCCCCCGCACCCAGCCCCTCCCCCCTCCGACAGCCCCCCCGCACCCAGCCCCTCCCCCCACACAGCCCCCCCGCACCCCACCCCCCCCCCCGCTCACCGCGCTCCTCGCCCGGCCCGAGCCCTGCCCGCAGGCTGGCGGCGGCCCGGCGGAAGTAGCTGGCGGCGGCGGGGTCCAGCTGCGGCCGCGCCCCCCGCCCCGCCGCCTCCGGCCCGGCCCCGCCCCGCCTGCGCCCATCGCCAGCGCCTCGGGGCGGCGGCGCCATGGCCCGCACGTGGGGGCGAGAGCGAGCGGCCGCGCTATCCCGGCGTGCCCCGCGCGCGTTCTACCCCCCCCCTCCCGGCGTGCCCCGCGCGCGTTCTAACCCCCCCCCTCCCGGCGTGCCCCGCGCGCGTTCTAACCCCCCCCCCTCCCGGCGTGCCCCGCGCGCGTTCTAACCCCCCCCCCCTCCCGGCGTGCCCCGCGCGCGTTCTAACCCCCCTCCCGGCGTGCCCCGCGGGCGTTCTAACCCCCCTCCCGGCCTGCCCCGCGCGCGTTCTAACCCCCCCCCTCCCGGCGTGCTCCGCGCGCGTTCTAACCCCTCCCGGCGTGCCCCGCGCGCATTCTAACCCCCCCCCTCCCGGCGTGCCCCGCGCGCATTCTAAGCCCCCGCTCCCGGCGTGCGCCGCGCGCGTTCTAAGCCCCCCCGTCCCAGCCTGCCCCGCGTGCGTTCTACTTCCTCGCCCCTCCTAGCGTGACCCGAGACTACCCTATCCCAGCATGCCTTGCGGCAGGGAGGGGCACAGCGCCCCCTGGGGGCGGGCGGGATACGGGGGGGGGCACAGCGCCCCCTGGGGGCGGGCGGGATACGGGGGGGGGCACAGCGCCCCCTGGGGGCGGGCGGGATACGGGGGGGCACAGCGCCCCCTGGGGACGGGCGGGATACGGGGGGGGCACAGCGCCCCCTGGGGGCGGGCGGGATACGGGGGGGGCACAGCGCCCCCTGGGGGCGGGCGGGATACGGGGGGGGCACAGCGCCCCCTGGGGACGGGCGGGATACGGGGGGGGCACAGCGCCCCCTGGGGACGGGCGGGATACGGGGGGGGCACAGCGCCCCCTGGGGGCGGGCGGGATACGGGGGGGCACAGCGCCCCCTGGGGGCGGGCGGGATACGGGGGGGGCACAGCGCCCCCTGGGGACGGGCGGGATACAGGGGGGGCACAGCGCCCCCTGGGGACGGGCGGGATACGGGGGGGGGCACAGCGCCCCCTGGGGACGGGCGGGATACGGGGGGGGGCACAGCGCCCCCTGGGGACGGGCGGGATACGGGGGGGCACAGCGCCCCCTGGGGACGGGCGGGATACGGGGGGGGCACAGCGCCCCCTGGGGCAGGCGGGATACGGGGGGGCACAGCGCCCCCTGGGGACGGGCGGGATACGGGGGGGGCACAGCGCCCCCTGGGGCTGGGCGGGATACGGGGGGGCACAGCGCCCCCTGGGGACGGGCGGGATACGGGGGGGGGCACAGCGCCCCCTGGGGGCGGGCGGGATACGGGGGGGGCACAGCGCCCCCTGGGGACGGGCGGGATACGGGGGGGGGCACAGCGCCCCCTGGGGCGGGCGGGATACGGGGGGGGCACAGCGCCCCCTGGGGACGGGCGGGATACGGGGGGGGGCACAGCGCCCCCTGGGGACGGGCGGGATACGGGGGGGGCACAGCGCCCCCTGGGGACGGGCGGGATACGGGGGGGGCACAGCGCCCCCTGGGGCTGGGCGGGATACGGGGGGGGCACAGCGCCCCCTGGGGACGGGCGGGATACGGGGGGGGCACAGCGCCCCCTGGGGCTGGGCGGGATACGGGGGGGGCACAGCGCCCCCTGGGGGCAGGCGGGATACGGGGGGGCACAGCGCCCCCTGGGGACGGGCGGGATACGGGGGGGGCACAGCGCCCCCTGGGGCTGGGCGGGATACGGGGGGGGCACAGCGCCCCCTGGGGGCAGGCGGGATACGGGGGGGCACAGCGCCCCCTGGGGACGGGCGGGATACGGGGGGGGCACAGCGCCCCCTGGGGCTGGGCGGGATACGGGGGGGGCACAGCGCCCCCTGGGGCTGGGCGGGATACGGGGGGGGCACAGCGCCCCCTGGGGGAGGGCGGGATACGGGGGGGGCACAGCGCCCCCTGGGGCTGGGCGGGATACGGGGGGGGCACAGCGCCCCCTGGGGGCAGGCGGGATACGGGGGGGCACAGCGCCCCCTGGGGGCAGGCGGGATACGGGGGGGTACAGTGCCCCCTGGGGCCGGGTAGGGGCCGTTGCACTCAGTGCCCCTCCCCGCAGCCGGAAGGGCCCCCCCCCATGCCAGAGGGCAGGCCGAACGGCAGCCGGGACCCACAGCCGCACCCTGTGCCTTAGGGGCGCCCCCACGTCGGGCACCGCCCCCCTCGCTGGCGTCAGGTCGCGTCACAGCCACGCCCCTGCCTGGGCCCGCCGCGGGGGGGGCCGATGCCCCCAGGGGTGGCCTGAGGGGACCCGGCTGCTAAGGGGCCCGGCTCTGCCTGACTCATGCTCCCGCCCACCGAAACGTGGGGCCTGCACACTCAGCGTGGCTCAGAGGGGCGGGGCCTGACTCACCGGGCCCCACGCCCCTCCCAGGGTTCCTGTGGGCTGTGTGGTGCCGGGCTCCTACCTCCACCACTCCCTGCTCTAACCACTAGAGATCACTCCCCTTCCGGAGCCAGAGAGAGAACCCAGGAGTCCCAGCTCCCAGTGCCCCCTCCCCTCCGACTCCCCCTCTAACCACTAGACCCTACTGCCCTCCACTTGCTGGAGAGAACCCAGGACCCCTGGCTCCCAGCCCCCCCCCCTCTAACCACTAGACCCTGTTGTACTTAAAAGAAGCACCCGGGATCTTTTTCAGGGGGATAAGGCAACACGCCACATGTATTGATCACACACAGAATAATCCACACGTATCGTATGCACGTGACACATCACACTCGTGCACTCTCACACGCACACGCGCACACACACTCCGTCTTGTTACCAAAAGTTGCTCCCCCTCACCGCACTGGCCCGGTGAGTTAGATGGGGGAGGGGTGAGCCGGGCTCCTGCCGATCCGGATCGATGCTCCCATGTGGACAAGACGAAAACCCGGGGTCCCTCTGCAAGACGCCTCCTATTTCTCCCTCTCGTGCAGCCAGTTAGTCACCACCGGGCCTTTCCCAACGCGGCTTCAGAGAGAGTTCTGCCGGGGCCGGCACCTGCTGCTGGACTCCCCAGCGTCTGTCTGTCTGTCCAGTCTTCTTCATGAGCTCCCTTTGCAGGGATTGGCTTGGGTCTGGCTCCCAGCCCCCTGCTGCTGGAGGGCTCCCCTTCCATTCCCCATTCACACCGCGCTCATTCCGGCAGGGCAGGGGGGAGCTCGACAGACATTTCCTCTTACAAGATCCAGAGCTCTTCATCCAGAGGCCTAGGAGAAACGTCCAGAGATTCTATAGGACACGTAAAGGGAGAGCGAAAAGGACAAGATCTTAATACAAAGCAGAATATCACAGGGATTCCCCACAACCCTACTGCCCCCCGCCCGCTGGCAAGGAACCCAGGAGTCCTGGCTCCCCCTGCTCTAACCACTAGACCCTACTGCCCCCCAGCAGAGAACCCAGGAGTCCTGGCACCCCCCTGCTCTACCCACTAGACCCTACTGCCCCCCAGCAGAGAACCCAGGAGTCCTGGCTCCCCCCTGCTCTAACCACTAGACCCTACTGCCCCCCAGCAGAGAACCCAGGAGTCCTGGCACCCCCCTGCTCTACCCACTAGACCCTACTGCCCCCCAGCAGAGAACCCAGGAGTCCTGGCTCCCCCCTGCTCTAACCACTAGACCCTACTGCCCCCCAGCAGAGAACCCAGGAGTCCTGGCACCCCCCTGCTCTAACCACTAGACCCTACTGCCCTCCCCCCAGCAGAGAACCCAGGAGTCCTGGCTCCCCTGCTCTAACCACTAGACCCTACTGCCCCCCAGCAGAGAACCCAGGAGTCCTGGCATCCCTCCCACTTTTCTAATCCATTTGAACCACAGGACTCTGGAAGGACTTCCTTCCCCCCGAACATTTATTCCACACCTGCCCCTTTAAGAGCGCAGCAGCCCCTTTAAGAACGGGGACGCTCTCTCCCACCCGGCGGGCTCTTCTCTATGCTCCTTGCACGCTCCCCGGGCGGGTCCATCTCACCTCCGGCCCCAGCCCGCGCCTTGGTATCGCCCCCGGCCGCCGCTTGGTGCAGCCCGCCCGGCCCCCGGGATCCTCCTCAGGTTGGACTCGCCCCTGTGGAACCCCGGCCGGCTTTCCCCCGGGTGAAACCATTCCCCGCGGCGGGCGGGGGGAGACCTTGCAATCCGGATTCCAGAGGGCTGGCTCCGGACCGAGCGCTCCCGGGGCGGGGCTGCGCGGGCAGGGGCTGGAGGGAGTGAGAGGGGCTCCGCTCCGGGCTCGGGGCGCGTGCACGGGCCTGGGTCCAGCATGCACCGGGGCATAATCCGGAGCAGGCAGGAGTGGCCGTGTGAACCCGCTGCAGAACCGCCCCGATCACCTGGGTCCCTCCCTGCCCCTGCAAACCGGGGGGGGCTCCCCTGCACACCTGGGTCCCTCCCTGCCCGTGCAAACCCGGGGGGGGGCTCCCCTGCACACCTGGGTCCCTCCCTGCCCCTGCAAACCGGGGGGGGCTCCCCTGCACACCTGGGTCCCTCCCTGCCCGTGCAAACCGGGGGGGGCTCCCCTGCACACCTGGGTCCCTCCCTGCCTGTGCAAACCCGGGGGGGGGCTCCCCTGCCCGCCTGGGTCCCTCCCTGCCCGTGCAAACCGGGGGGGGGCTCCCCTGCACACCTGGGTCCCTCCCTGCCCGTGCAAACTGGGGGGGCTCCCCTGCCCGCCTGGGTCCCTCCCTGCCCGTGCAAACGGGGGGGGGGCTCCCCTGCACACCTGGGTCCCTCCCTGCCCGTGCAAACTGGGGGGGGGCTCCCCTGCACACCTGGGTCCCTCCCTGCCCGTGCAAACTGGGGGGCTCCCCTGCCCGCCTGGGTCCCTCCCTGCCCGTGCAAACGGGGGGGGGGCTCCCCTGCACACCTGGGTCCCTCCCTGCCCGTGCAAACCCGGGGGGGGCTCCCCTGCACACCTGGATCCCTCCCTGCCTGTGCAAACCCGGGGGGGCTCCCCTGCACACCTGGGTCCCTCCCTGCCCGTGCAAACTGGGGGGGGGGCTCCCCTGCACACCTGGGTCCCTCCCTGCCCGTGCAAACTGGGGGGGCTCCCCTGCCCACCTGGGTCCCTCCCTGCCCGTGCAAACCCGGGGGGGGGGCTCCCCTGCCCACCTGGGTCCCTCCCTGCCCGTGCAAACCCGGGGGGGGGGCTCCCCTGCCCGCCTGGGTCCCTCCCTGCCCGTGCAAACCGGGGGGGGCTCCCCTGCCCGCCTGGGTCCCTCCCTGCCCGTGCAAACCGGGGGGGGCTCCCCTGCACACCTGGGTCCCTCCCTGCCCGTGCAAACCCGGGGGGGGGCCTCCCCTGCACACCTGGGTCCCTCCCTGCCCCTGCAAACCGGGGGGGGCTCCCCTGCACACCTGGGTCCCTCCCTGCCCGTGCAAACCCGGGGGGGGGCTCCCCTGCCCGCCTGGGTCCCTCCCTGCCCGTGCAAACCGGGGGGGGCTCCCCTGCACACCTGGGTCCCTCCCTGCCCGTGCAAACTGGGGGGGCTCCCCTGCACACCTGGGTCCCTCCCTGCCCGTGCAAACTGGGGGGGCTCCCCTGCACACCTGGGTCCCTCCCTGCCCGTGCAAACTGGGGGGGCTCCCCTGCACACCTGGGTCCCTCCCTGCCCGTGCAAACTGGGGGGGGCTCCCCTGCCTGCCTGGGTCCCTCCCTGCCCGTGCAAACTGGGGGGGGCTCCCCTGCACACCTGGGTCCCTCCCTGCCCGTGCAAACTGGGGGGGCTCCCCTGCACACCTGGGTCCCTCCCTGCCCGTGCAAACTGGGGGGGCTCCCCTGCACACCTGGGTCCCTCCCTGCCCGTGCAAACCCGGGGGGGGCTCCCCTGCCCACCTGGGTCCCTCCCTGCCCGTGCAAACCGGGGGGGCTCCCCTGCCCGCCTGGGTCCCTCCCTGCCCGTGCAAACCGGGGGGGGGGCTCCCCTGCATGCCTGGGTCCCTCCCTGCCCGTGCAAACCGGGGGGGGGCTCCCCTGCCCGCCTGGGTCCCTCCCTGCCCGTGCAAACGGGGGGGGGCTCCCCTGCACACCTGGGTCCCTCCCTGCCCGTGCAAACTGGGGGGGGGCTCCCCTGCACACCTGGGTCCCTCCCTGCCCGTGCAAACCCGGGGGGGGGGCTCCCCTGCCCGCCTGGGTCCCTCCCTGCCCGTGCAAACCTGGGGGGCTCCCCTGCCTGCCTGGGTCCCTCCCTGCCCGTGCAAACCAGGGGGGCTCCCCTGCCCGTCTCGGTCCCTCCCTGCCCGTGCAAACCGGGGGAGGGGCTCCCCTGCCTGTCTGGGTCCCTCCCTGCCCGTGCAAACCGGGGGGGGGGCTCCCCTGCCCGCCTGGGTCCCTCCCTGCCCGCCTGGGTCCCTCCCTGCCCGTGCAAACCGGGGGGGGGGCTCCCCTGCCCGCCTGGGTCCCTCCCTGCCCGCCTGGGTCCCTCCCTGCCCGTGCAAACCGGGGGGGGGGCTCCCTTGCCTGCCTGGGTCCCTCCCTGCCCGTGCAAACCGGGGGGGGGGGCTCCCCTGCACACCTGGGTCCCTCCCTGCCTGTGCAAACCGGGGGGGGGGGCTCCCCTGCACGCCTGGGTCCCTCCCTGCCCGTGCAAACCGGGGGGTCCCCCTGATGTTGGGGTCCCTCCTTATATAAGCACCTCCCGGGGACCACTCCTTGTACATCCACTGCTGGACTCGTGGGTCCCCCTCGTGCACATGGCCCTGGGCCCCCCCGGACATCTGGGTTCCTTGAGTCGGGTGGGTGCCACAGGGTGCTGGATCGGATCCGCCCCCTTCCTCCCCAAGCTCCCCCTCTCTGCTCCCTTGCTCTCCCCCAGGTGCAGCGCTTGGAGCCGGACCCACAGCCGCTGGGCCCCACGGCTGCGTCACCATGGTGAGTGGGGACTTCTCGGCGACCCCCACCCCACCCCTGGCCGCTGGGCGGGAGCTGAACCCCCACGGCCTGTGGGCACCCCGGGGTAACAGGATCCCTCCTCGTACCCACAGCCGCGGGGGCCCTGCAGGCCTGGGCGACCCACATGCCAATAGAGGGGCAGTCCCCAGCCCCCCCCAGGCCCTCTACCCCCTCCAATTGCCCCAGTCTCCATGTTCACGGCTGCCCCGGCACCCCGCTTTGCGCAATCCCATGATGCATCTGGGTGGGGTGGAGACCCGGGGACACCAGTGACCCCCCCTTGTCGCCCCCCCAGCACGGCCGCCTGAAGGTGAAGACGACGGAGGAGCAGGCGGAGGCCAAGCGCCTGGAGCGGGAGAAGAAGCTATGGCAATACGTCTCCGCTACCGCGGCCATCTTCGAGAAAGTGAGACCGGGGGCCGGGGGGGCTTGGTGCTGCCCAGCATGGGGACACTGTGACCTTTGACCCTTGCCCTGTCTGTCCCCGCCCGGTCGCGCCAAGCACGTTAACCTTTGAACCTTGACCTTTGGGTTCTCCTGCCCCCGGTTGAACTTTGACCCCCGAGCCTTGTATGGACGGGCTGTGCGAGGACCTTTGACCCCTGACCTCCCCCGTCTCGGGTGGTGCTGACCTTTCCTCCAGTGGGTGGGTGCCTGGTGACCTTTGACCCCACCACCCCATTCTGGTCAATGACCTTTGAACCCTGACCCCAGGGTGGGGATATTATTGACCTTGGCCCAGGAGGGGGGGGGCAGGTCCCGGATCTTTGTAACCCCAAAACTCTTCCCCTTGAGCTTTGGGGGACTTTGGAGCCCGGCCCTTTGACCTCCCCCCACGAGGGCCATTGACACGACCTTTGACCCCCCCGACCTCTCCTCCCCCCCCCCCAGAGGAAGACGGGGCAGCTGGACAAGGAGGCGCTGGAGCTGACCAATCAGATCTTGGGGGTGAACCCCGATTTCGCCACGCTCTGGAACTTCCGCCGCGAGATCCTGCTGCACCTGGAGGGGGAGGGGTGAGATTGGGGGGGGACATACAGGGGAATGGGGGGGTTGGGGGCTGGGTGAAGGGTAATTCGGAAGGAGGGGGAGTCGGGGGGGTCCGTATGGGAGTGAGTTGGGGTTTGAGGGGTCCCTGGGGCTGAGCCCCGGTGGCAGAGCCCAGGGGAGTCTGTGAGGTTGGGGAGGTTCGGGGGGCAGCGCCCAGGGGAGTCAGTGTGAGGTTGGGGGGTTCGGGGGGCAGAGCCCAGGGGAGTCAGTGTGAGGTTGGGGAGGTTCGGGGGGCAGCGCCCAGGGGAGTCAGTGTGAGGTTGGGGGGTTCGGGGGGCAGAGCCCAGGGGAGTCAGTGTGAGGTTGGGAGGTTCGGGGGCAGAGCCCCGGGGAGTCAGTGTGAGGTTGGGGAGGTTCGGGGGGCAGCGCCCAGGGGAGTCAGTGTGAGGTTGGGGGGTTCGGGGGGCAGAGCCCAGGGGAGTCAGTGTGAGGTTGGGAGGTTCGGGGGGCAGAGCCCCGGGGAGTCAGTGTGAGGTTGGGGAGGTTCGGGGGGCAGCGCCCAGGGGAGTCAGTGTGAGGTTGGGGGGTTCGGGGGGCAGAGCCCAGGGGAGTCAGTGTGAGGTTGGGGAGGTTCGGGGGGCAGCGCCCAGGGGAGTCAGTGTGAGGTTGGGGGGTTTCGGGGGGCAGAGCCAGGGGGGCGGCATGAGGGTGTCTCTGACTCACCCCCCGTGGCAGGTCCCCGGAGGAGATGCAGTCGCTGTGCCGGGGGGAGCTCTCGTTCCTGGAGTCCTGCCTGCGGGTGAACCCCAAGTCCTACGGCACCTGGCACCACCGCTGCTGGGTGATGGGGCGCGCCCCCCAGCCCGACTGGGCCCGCGAGCTGGAGCTGTGTAACCGCTTCCTGGAGAGCGACGAGCGCAACTGTGAGCCCGCCCCCCGATCCCCCAGCCCCCCAAGTCCCCCGATCCCCCAGGTCCTCTGAGCACCCCGGCCCCCCCCGATCCCTCTGATCCCCGATCCCCTGGCCCTCTGAGCCCCAATCCCTCTGAGCCCCAATCCCTCTGAGCCCCCCGATCCTCCCGGCCCTCTGAGCCCCAATCCCCTGGCTCTCTGAGCCCCCCGATCCTCCCGGCCCTCTGAGCCCCGATCCCCCTGGCTCCCCGAGCTCCCCAGCCCCCTGAGCCCCAATCCGCCTGGCCCCCCAGGCCTCTGAGCCCCGATCCCCCCGGCCTTCGACCCAGAGCTCCCCAGCCCCCTGAGCCCCACCCCCCTGCTCTCTGACCCAGATCCCCACCAATCCTCCGATCCCCCCTGCCTACGACCCGGGGCCCCTCCGAGCCCCGTGCCCCTGGCACCCAGAGTGCCCCGGGCCTCTGACCCGGAGCCCCCCGACCCTCTGAACCCCAGTCCCCCAGCCTCCGACCAGGCGTCCCCAGACCCTCTGACTGGATTCCCCGAACCCCACTGCCCTGACCCCAGATGCACCCCAACCTCTGCCCTTGGATCCAGACCCTCGAACCCCATCTGGGACCCTGGCGCCCCCCAGCTCCTCCCCGTGGGGCTGGGCTGTGCCTGGGGGCCAAGGGGGCGGCGCTGACCCGCGTTCTGGCGCCCGCAGTTCACTGCTGGGACTACCGGCGCTTCGTGGTGCAGCAGGCCCAGGTGCCGGCGGAGGCCGAACTGCGCTTCACCGACGGCCTCATCACCCGCAACTTCTCCAACTACTCCTCCTGGCACTACCGCAGCCGCCTGCTGCCCCGGCTGCACCCCGAGCCCCGCCAGCCGGGGCGCCCCACCGAGGCCGTGCTGCTGAAAGGTCAGGCCGCCGCGCGCTCTCCTGGGCGGGGAGGGAGGGCAGAGCTCCTGGGAGGGGGGTGGGGACTAGTGGTTAGAGCGGGGGACTGGGGGCCGGGACTCCTAGGGTGTCTTCCCCACTCTGGGAGGGCAGTGGGGGGTAGTGATTAGAGCGGGGGGGGAACTCCTGGGAGGAGGGTGGGGACTAGTGATTAGAGCGGGGGGGGAACTCCTGGGAGGGGGGTGGGGGCTAGTGGTTAGAGTGGGGGGGGGGCTGGGAGCCGGGGCTCCTGGTGTCTCTCAGTGGCTCTGGGAGGGGAGTGGAGGCTAGTGGTTAGAGCGGGAGGGCTGGGAACCAGGACTCCTGGGGTGTCTTCCCTACTCTGGGAGGGGAGTGGGGGCTAGTGGGTAGAGAAGGGGGGGCTGGAAGACAGGATGCCTGGGGTCTCACCTGGCTCAGGAGGGGAGTGGGGACTAGTGGTTAGAGCAGGGGTTTGGGCACTAGGACTTTTGGGTTCTCTGCCTGGCTCTGGGAAGGGAGTGGGGACTAGTGGTTAGAGCTGGAGCCCCGACTCCTGGGTTCCACCTGAGCCAGCAGCCCCGCCCAGGGGTGGAGTTGTCCTTGGCAAAATCCCTGGCCGGCTGCCAGCAGTCCCTGCGCCCCCGCCCTGCCCAGAGCCGGGGCGGGGGGGACAGTGCCCCAGCCGGCAGGTTCTGTGGCTCCCCGCCCGGCCCGGGCTGCCTGGAAACACGCCCGGCCACGCCCGCAGGGCCCGGCCTCTGCCCCCGAGCCAGCCTGGCCCTGCCCTGGAGCCGGCTGGGAGGGGCACCCCCAGGACAGGCTGGCCCTGTGCCCCGGTCCCTCCTTAACTTGCCTCCCGTGTCCCGCCAGAGCTGGAGCTGGTGCAAAACGCTTTCTTCACCGACCCCAACGACCAGAGCGCCTGGTTCTACCATCGCTGGCTGCTGGGCAGAGGTGGGTGGCTCCCCGCCGGGAGGGGGAGAACCGTCCCCGGGCCCTGGAGGGGGCGGTGTTGTGTGGGGTAAGGAAACCGCCCCCCTTAGGGCCCACAGCAGCGTGCCCGCTCATCTATTCTACGAGCGGAATAAATTTCTACGTGGGGGGGTGCACCTGTCATCCCTTTCCAGCCCTCACGAAACAGGCCAGGGACACCAGCCTGGCTAATAACCATCGATGCCCCTGGCCTCAGTGAAGCTACCTAGCGCCTTTTCGAACCTTGTTCAAGTCCTGGTTGTCGCCGCATCCTCCAGCAGGGAGTTCCACAGGTTGTGCGCTGTGTGAAGAAAAACTCCCTTGGGTTTCTTTTTAACCTGCTGCCTGTTCATTTCATTGGGTCACCCCTCGTGCGTACATTGGGGGAACAAATCCCTTTTCCTCTTCACTTTTCCACACCACTCACGAGTTTATAGACCTCAGTCCTATCTCCGCCTGCCGTCTCCTCCCTTCTAAGCTGAAAAGTCCGAGTCTTTTTCAGCGCTCTGTGGCTGGGACCCGGTTCCAAACCCCTCGTGCATTTTGTTGCCCTTTTCTGAAAGGCAGTGCACGGCGGCCGTCAGACAAGCAAACAGGAGGTTAGGAATCAGTAAAAAAGGGATAGAAAATAAGACGGAGAATATCTCATTGCCCTTCTATCAATCCATAGGAAGCCCACATCTGGAATAGTGCATACAGATGTGGTCTCCTCATCTCAAAAAAAGATATACTGGCATTAGAGAAGGGCAATTAAAAAGCTGAGCGGTTTGGAACAGGCCCCCTGTGAGGAGAGATTAAAGAGACGGGGACTTTTCAGCTTGGAAAAGAGGAGACTTACGGGGGATAGGATCGAGGTCTGTAAAATCATGAGTGGTGTGGAGAACGTGAATAAGGAAAAGTTAGTTACATGTTCCCGTAATATAAGAACTAGGAGCCACCCAATGAAACGAATGGGCAGCAGGTTTAATACAAAGAAAAGGAAGTTGTTCTTCACACACCACACAGTTAACCTGTGGAACTCCTCGCCGGAGGATGTTGGGAAGGCTAGGACTAGAACAGGGTTTGAGAGAACTTGATCAATTAACCCGTACGGGTAAGGAACGGGGTCCCCAGCCTCTGTGTGTCAGAGGGTGGAGATGGATGGCAGGAGAAATTTGGCTTGATTGTTCCCTGTTCGATTCACTCCCTCTGGGGCACTGGGCATTGGCCCCTGTGGGCAGACAGGGCACCGTTGGTCTGACCCGGTCTGGCCGTTCTTAGTTCTGAGCCGTTTCCGATGCCGAGAGAGCTTTCTTTGGGAGGAGGTGACCACGTCCGTTGGCAGGATTCGAGCTGCGGGCGTCTCGGTTGTATGCGGAGGCGATGAGATATTCTCCGGCGGCGTCTCCGTCCCGTGTGGAGTGATTCCTTTCCTGGTGGCCGCTGCGCGCGGAGGGGTGTGTTCGGGGGACTCTCCCCGCTGCCGCCGGTATCTCACGTGGGGGGTTAGCGCTAAATTGGCCCCCCGGGTCAGCCCGTTGGGGTGACCTTTTCCTCCCCGTGCATTTGTCCACCCTAAAATTCGTCCCCCCCAGCTCGCCCCCGCTTGGGGAGCTGGGTTACACCCAGAGCCGGCCAAAGGCCCCAGCGTCTGAGGGGCGCCCCCCACATCCTGCTGCTGCTCCGGCCCTGAGGGACGTTCCTCAAGGCGGCTCCCCCGTCTCCCCGCAGCCACGCCGGAGCCCAGCATCCTGTGCGTGTACGTGAGCCGGGCGGAGTCCTCGCTGGCCGTGGCCTTCTCCCAGCCGGTGACGGTGAGTACCTGCACGCCGGGGGGTGGGGGTGGGGGGCTCAGCCGGGGCTCACGGGCGTCTGTGCCGGCAGGTGAGGCCGGGAGCCGGCGACCTGGTGCTCTTCGCGGACGAGGTGCTGCTGGAGGTGCCGTGGCGCACGCCCGACGGGAGAAACCGCCCCGGCTTCATGTGGGTATCCGCCTGGGTTCGGGCCCTGCTCGGGGAGGGGCGGCGGGGACAGAGCACGGGCCGGAGCCTGCAGTCCTGGGGTCTCTGGGAGGAGAGTGCAGTGTAGTGGTGAGAGCAGAGGGGTGGGGGCTGGGAGCCCGGACTCCTGGGTTCTCTGGGAGGGGAGTGCGGTGTAGTAGTGAGAGCAGAGTTGTGGGGGGCTGGGAGCCCAGGTTCCTGGGTTCTCTAGGAGGGAGTGGGGTGTAGTGATGAGAGCAGGGGGGCTGGGAGTGGGCTGTAGTGGTTAGAGCTGTGGGGTGGGGGTGGGGGTGGGAGCCCAGACTCCCGGGTTCTCTGGGAGGGGTGTGCGGTGTAGTGGTGAAAACAGAGGGGTGGGGGCTGGGAGCCCGGACTCCTGGGTTCTCTGGGAGGGGAGTGGGGCATAGTGGTGAGAGCAGGGGGGCTGGGAGTGGGGTGTAGTGGTGAGAGCAGAGGAGTGGGGGGCTGGGAGCCCAGGGTCCTGGGTTCTCTGGGAGGGGAGTGGGGTCTAGTGGTGAGCGCAGGGGGGCTGGGAGTGGGGCGTAGTGGTGAGAGCAGAGGAGTGGGGGGCTGGGAGCCCGGACTCCTGGGTTCTCTGGGAGGGAAGTGGGGCCTGGGGGGGGCTGGGCGTGGGGTGCCGTGGCTCGGGGCCTTTTTCCTTGACCCCGCCCCCTCCAGCTGTGCGACCTGCCGGCCTCGGCGCTCAACGACCACTGGCCCCAGCACACGTTCCGGGTGCAGTGGGGGGGCGGGGCGTCCCAGAAGGAATGTGTCCTCTTCAAAGGTAACCAGACCCCCCCCCCCATCGCCCCCTTGAAAATTGCCCCCCCGACGCGCTCTCCCTCCTCCCCCCAGGCCGCGGCAACAGCTGGTGCCGGGATTCCGTCACTGAGGAGCAGATGTTCAGGTAGGAGAAACAGCCCCCCCCAACCTCCCCAGGTCATCTGCCTTGGAGAGGCCCCGCCCCCTAGGGGAAGCCCCGCCCACTCCCCCAGAAGTCCTTCACAGGCCCCGCCCCCTCCAAATGGCCCCTCCTCCAGCCTCTCCGAGTGGCTCCGCCTTCTAGGCTAGCCCCGCCCCCGGGAGGCAGGGTGGATAGGCCCCGCCCCTTTCGGGTGCCTTGTGCGCCCCCGTCCCGGCGTTCCTCCTCCCGGCGGTGTACGTCAGGAATCCGCGTCCGTCCGCCGGTCGGGCTGAACGCCTCCGAGACGGTAAGAACTGGGGCCCCCGAATTCGGGATCCAGCTTCCTCTCCGGGCGGGGCCAGGACAGCGGGAGGGGCCTGGAATGGGATTGTTCCTCGGGGGATGGGAAGGGAGGGGCCGTCTCCCCCCCCCACCATTCACTTTGAATGCTGCATAGGCCCCGCCCACCCTGGATAAGCCCCGCCCCTAACCCCGCCCCCACCCCAGGAGCGAGCTCTCGGTGGAGAAGTCGACCGTGCTGCTGTCGGAGCTGGAGTCCTGCAAGGAGCTGCAGGCGCTGGAGCCGGAGAACAAGTGTAGGTGCCTCCCGGACGCCTGGGCCCTCTCCCCAGGGTGGGGGGGAGGGCAGTGGGGGCTAGTGGTTACAGCAGGAGGGGCTGGGGGCCAGGACTCCTGGGGTCTCTCCCCGGCTTGGGGGAGGGCAATGGGGGCTAGTGGTTAGAGCAAGAGGCCAGGCGCCAGGACTCCTGGGTTCTCGCCCCGGCTCGGGGGAGGGCAGCGGGGACTAGTGGGTAGAGCAGGGACCTGGGTGCCAGGACTCCTGGGGTCTCTCCTCGGGGGAGGGCAGTGGGGGCTAGTGGGTAGAGCAGGGACCTGGGTGCCAGGACTCCTGGGGTCTCTCCCCGGCTCGGGGGAGGGCAGTGGGGGCTAGTGGGTAGAGCAGGGACCTGGGTGCCAGGACTCCTGGGGTCTCTCCCCGGCTCGGGGGAGGGCAGTGGGGGCTAGTGGGTAGAGCAGGGACCTGGGTGCCAGGACTCCTGGGGTCTCTCCCCGGCTCGGGGGAGGGCAGTGGGGGCTAGTGGGTAGAGCAGGGACCTGGGTGCCAGGACTCCTGGGGTCTCTCCTCGGGGGAGGGCAGTGGGGGCTAGCGGTTAGAGCAGGAGGCCGGGTGCTCTGTCTCTCCCCAGGGTGCCTCCTGACCATCATTCTGCTCATGCGGGCCCTGGACCCCCTGGTGTACGAGCGCGAGACCCTCGAGTACTTCGACACGCTGAAGGTGAGCCGCGGGGGGGTAGGGCTCGGAGCAGGTTGGCCCCCCCCACCTCTCTGCCCCCCCCACATCTCTGCCCCCCTCCCCGCAGGCGGCTGACCCCATGCGTGCGGCCTACCTGGACGACCTGCGCAGCCGGTTCCTGGTGGAGAACGGCGTCCTGCGCATGGAGTACGCCGAGGCCCGGGTGCTGGACCTCTCCGGCCGGGTAGGGGCCGGGACGACCGAGGGGGCGGGGCTGAGGGCAGGGGGTGGAGCTAGATGGCAGGGAGGGGCCAAGTGGAGAGTGGGCGGGGCTAACGCAAGGGGGAGGCAGGAGGTGGAGCTAGTTGGGGGTGGGATTCGGACAGGGGTGGGGCCAAAAGGGCAGGGGGAGGAGCTGAGGAAATGTGGGTGGGGCTGAGGAGCAGAGACCCCGCCCTCCAGCTCTTTCTGCCCCTCCCCCCTCCCAGGGCCTGACGGTCCTCTGCCACCTGGAGCAGCTGCCACTCGTCACCCACCTGAACCTGGCCGGGAACCGGCTACGCCACCTGCCGCCTGCCCTCGCCATGCTGCGCTGCCTGGAGGTGAGCCCCGCCCCCCGGCCTGGCCCCGCCCCCGCTCTGACCACTGCCCCGCCCTCGCCATGCTGCGCTGCCTGGAGGTGAGCCCCGCCCCCCGGCCTGGCCCCGCCCCCCGCTCTGACCACTGCCCCGCCCTGGCCATGCTGCGCTGCCTGGAGGTGAGAGCCCCGCCCCCCGGCCTGGCCCCGCCCCCGCTCTGACCACTGCCCCGCCCTCGCCATGCTGCGCTGCCTGGAGGTGAGAGCCCCGCCCCCCGGCCTGGCCCCGCCCCCGCTCTGACCACTGCCCCGCCCTCGCCATGCTGCGCTGCCTGGAGGTGAGAGCCCCGCCCCCTCCGCTACGGCCCCACCCCCCGCTCTGACCACTGCCCCGCCCTGGCCATGCTGCGCTGCCTGGAGGTGAGAGCCCCGCTCCCCGGCCTGGCCCCGCCCCCGCTCTGACCACTGCCCCGCCCCCCGGCCCCGCCCCCTCCACTACGGCCCCGCCCCCCGCTCTGACCACCGCCCTCGCCATGCTGCGCTGCCTGGAGGTGAGCCCCCCCCCGGCCCCGCCCCCTCCGCTACGGCCCCGCCCCCCGCTCTGACCACTGCCCCGCCCTCGCCATGCTGCGCTGCCTGGAGGTGAGCCCTGCCCCCCCGGCCCCGCCCCCTCCGCTACGGCCCCGCCCCCGCTCTGACCACTGCCCCGCCCTCGCCATGCTGCGCTGCCTGGAGGTGAGCCCCGCCCCCGGCCCCGCCCCCTCCGCTACGGCCCCGCCCCCGCTCTGACCACTGCCCCGCCCTCGCCATGCTGCGCTGCCTGGAGGTGAGCCCCGCCCCCCCGGCCTGGCCCCGCCCCCGCTCTGACCATTAGCCCACACTGCCCTGTCCCGGGTGGTGGGACCCCAGTGTCACTGACTCTCTTTCTTCTCCTCCCAGGTGCTGGAGCTCGACGGGAACCAGATCGAGACCCTGGAGGGGCTGCCCCCCCTCCCCCGCCTGGAGGAGCTCTCGGCCTGCAGCAACCGTATCCTCGCCCCTGCGGGCTGCCGGGGAGGGGGCGGGGCCTAGGCGGGGGGGCCTAGGCGGGAGGGGGCGGGGCTGCCGGGGGGGGCACTCCATCCATGGTACCCTCCTTAACTCAGCTACTCCCCCCCCAGGCATCCGGCGCCCTTCTGCCCTGCGCCCTTTGGCCGCCTTCCCCCGGCTCCGCCTCCTGGGCCTGCGGGGGAACCCCCTGGGCTCGTCCCCCGACGCCCCGGCCGAGCTGGCGGCCCTGCTGCCCGGGGTGGAGGTCGCCCTCGCCTGATTGGCTGGGAGAGGCTGGCCCCGCCCACGGATAATTTATTGAACCCGGGAAATAAACGGTTACGAGGGTCCCGGCGTGAACGGAGTCGCTGGGGCGCCGGGGGGGGGCCCTTCCTCTTTGACCCCCCCCCCCGGATTTCCGACTCGTAGCCCTGGCTCCGGCGCCAGAGTTTGAGCAGCCTGCGGCTCCGCCCTGGGGCCGAGCAGAGGGAGGCCGGGGACAAAGCGTCCCCCACGGCCGGCGCCTGCGGGGCGGCTCCAGCAGCAGGAGAACCGGCCCGGGGCCCCCACTTTGGAGATGGGGGGTGATGGGCGGCGGGGACCCCCCCGATCCTGCACCCCGGTAGCAGCCCGAGCCGGCTCGCCAGCCAGGGGACTACGGAGCGTTTGTGGCTTCTCCGGCTCCGGGAGTCAGGGCCCGGCAAGCTCAGACCCCTTGGCTTGGGGGGCCCATTGCTCTGTTCCCTTCGTGTTTCCCAGCCAGGGACCCGTCCCCGCCTCCCTCCCCTTGTCTGCCCAGCCTAGGTGTCCAGGCCAGTCCGCATGTGGGTGAGTGCGTGGGAATCGCGCAGCGTGCGGGGGGGGTGGGGCGCGCTGGGGGTTCCTGCTGCCCTATAGCAGCACGAACAGACTCCGCCAGCCAGTAGAGCGGGGGGGGTTCCTTGGGGGTACAGCCCAGCAGCCGTGGACCCCAACCTTTTGGGGCAGCCGGGGGCAGGGTGCCCATGGGTCCAGGGCCAGCAGCGGCACCGCCCACCAGGGCCCTGGTCACGCAGCAGGCGCACGGAACGGCCCCGCACTGGGGACCACGGGCAGCGATGTCACCTGGTTACGGGGATTAGGGCCGGGATGCCTCGGGCCCCCTGAGATGGGGGAGACGGGCCCCTCCCAGCCCCCTCCTCCCTCTCTCCTTCATGGCTCCAGCTTAGCCTATCCCCTCCCTGCTTCCCCCGCCGGACACTGCCCCTTCACCCCAAACCTCCTCCTGGTCTCCACCCCCCACCCGACCTCTGTCTCTCCCCCCTGCGAGGCTGAGCATGGGTGTGTGGGTTAATACACGTGGGGGAGTTAGTGAGAATCTCCCATCACAGCGCAGGGGGACCCTGGGGTACAGAGCAGACAGCCCCCACTGCGCCACAGGGGGTCCCCGGGGTACAGAGCAGACACCCCCCACTGCACCGCAGGGGGTCCCCGGGGTACAGAGCAGACACCCCCACTGTGCCACAGGGGGACCCCGGGGTACAGAGCAGACACCCCCCACTGTGCCACAGGGGGTCCCCGGGGTACAGAGCAGACACCCCCACTGTGCCACAGGGGGTCCCCGGGGTACAGAGCAGACACCCCCCACTGTGCCACAGGGGGACCCCGGGGTACAGAGCAGACACCCCCACTGCGCCACAGGGGGACCCCGGGGTACAGAGCAGACAGCCCCCCACTGTGCCACAGGGGGACCCCGGGGTACAGAGCAGACACCCCCCACTGTGCCACAGGGGGACCCCGGGGTACAGAGCAGACACCCCCCACTGCGCCAGAGGGGTCCCCGGGGTACAGAGCAGACACCCCCCACTGTGCCACAGGGGGACCCCGGGGTACAGAGCAGACACCCCCCCCTGCGCCACAGGGGGACCCTGGGGTACAGAGCAGACACCCCCACTGCGCCACAGGGGGACCCCGGGGTACGGAGCAGACACCCCCCACTGTGCCACAGGGGGACCCCGGGGTACGGAGCAGACACCCCCCACTGTGCCACAGGGGGACCCCGGGGTACAGAGCAGACACCCCTACTACGCCACAGGGGGACCCTGGGGTACGGAGCAGACAGCCCCCCACTGTGCCACAGGGGGACCCCGGGGTACAGAGCAGACACCCCCACTGCGTCACAGGGGACCCCGGGGTACAGAGCAGACACCCCCACTGCGCCGGAGGGGAGACTATAGGACTGCGTGTTGTGCCGCCAGGATGTGCGGGCCGGTCGCTGCTGTTCCGGGGTCAATGTCCTGGACAAGGGAACAGGGAAGTGGCTGAACGTGCAGACGGGGCAGAATTTCTCCCCGCTGTGTCGCAAGCGGACGGCCCCGGCTCCAGGGGAGTTCACGACCCGGGAAAGTCGCGCGCGCTGGAGAAGAGAAGCCCAGCTCTCCGCACAATAGGACGGGGGCTGGCTTAGCTACACCCCTCGGCAGCCTCGCGCCGGCGGGTTGTTCTCGGAGCCCCTCCCCGTGGTGCGCGGCGGCCGGCCGGCGAGAACACAAACGGCAAGTTCCGAATTGTTCAGAAAAGGGTGGGGAATAAGGCCGAGAACATCGTGTGGCCTCTGTATCCATCCACGGGACGCCCGCAGCTCGGCTCCTGCGGCCCGACGGGGCTGCCTCATCTCCGACACCTTCTCTTGGCTTGGGAAAGGCCCACGCGTGCCGCGGGGTTTGGAACGGGCGCCCTAGGCCGAGATTAAACCCACGCGACTTTCCCGCGTAGAGAAGAGGAGACGAAGGGGGCCGGTCCCCCTGCCCCCTTGGCTTTTAGGAAACCTTCCCGTCCCCCCATTCAATGGGAAAGGCAGACTCCCGACTCCACAGCTTTTGTCACTATCACGACTACTTTGGGAATATTTCAATGAGGATAATCTCGTTCTTTACCAAATATTGCCCAGACCCGCTTGGCAAGCTTCTCAAACCCCTGGTGGTCGGCGTACCCCTGGGTTACAGGCTCGGGGTCTGTAAACTCACAACGGGGATGGGAAAAGTGATTCAGGAAAAGTGATTTACTTGTTCCCACAATATAAGCACGAGGGGAAGTCCGAAGAGCTGAAGAGGCAGCAGGTTTAAAACAAACCAAAGGACGTTTTTCTGCACTCAGGCTCTGTCTGTGCGACAAGTGTTTGCGGCAGAGTATGCTAATGAGGGACCCTGTTCAGGTCCTGCACTTCACAACCTCCTCCAGCAAGGAGTTCCACAGGTTCACAACCTCCTCCAGCAAGGAGTTCCACAGGTTGCCTGTGTGCTGAGGCTTTGTCTGCACGACAAGTGTTTGCGGCAGAGTATGCTAATGAGGGACCCTGTTCAGGTCCTGCACTTCACAACCTCCTCCAGCAAGGAGTTCCACAGGTTGCCTGTGTGCTGAGGCTTTGTCTGCACGACAAGTGTTTGCGGCAGCGTATGCTAATGAGGGACCCTGTTCATGTCCTGGACTTCACAACCTCCTCCAGCAAGGAGTTCCACAGGTTGCCTGTGTGCTGAGGCTTTGTCTACGCAACAAGTAATTGCGGCAGCGTATGCTAATGAGGGACTCATTAGCATGAGTCAGGATGGCATTAGCCTCTTTTCTGCCCATGCTTTTTGCGCAAGAGGTTTTTGCGCCAAAGGAAGCAGCGGCGCCGCTTCCGTTGTGCGCACAGAACAACCCCCTTTGCGCAAGAGCCGTGTGCCTCTCGGGGAGAGGCGTTGGGATCTTGCACAATAGGGGGGTGTTTGCACGACACGGAAGCGGGCAGAGAATCGGCTAATGCCAGCGGGCCTCATGCTAAGGAGTCCCTCATGAGCGTCTTTTCTGCCACAAACACTTGTCGGGCAGACAAAGCCTCGGCCCACAGGCAACCTGTGGAACTCCTCGCTGCAGGATGTTGTGAAGTCCAGGACATGAACAGGGTTCAAACAAGAATTCGGTAGATTGTGGAGGTTTGGCCCATCGATGGCTATGAGCCCGGCTGGGTGGGGATGGGTCCCTGGCCTCTGTCGGTCTGGGGATGGGCCACAGAGGAGGGGTCACTGGATGGTTCCCGGTTCTGTTCCCTCCCTCTGGGGCACCTGGCCTTGGCCGCTGCCGGCCGCCAGGACACTGGGCTGGATGGACCTTTGGTCTGGCCGCTCCTGTGGGTGACTGGACAGGAGGCCGGTGGAAATTCCCGGTCGATAACGCGAAATCGAATCCCAGCCAGCGCTGCCTCTGAGCCGGACAGGCCGGACGTCAGCTGTTCCCGCAGGCGGACGCTCCCGGCCTCCCTGTGGGTCAGTCTCCGAAAACACCCCCCCCCGCGCACCCCGCGGGGCCCCCTCGCCGACACTCTCGGCTTGGGGAACGGCCGACCCGGGCCCCCGAAATCATGGGGGCAGGGGCGAGCGAGGCGGGGGCTTTTCAGCTGGGAAAAGCCAGCGGACGAAAGGCCTCTGCCCCCTGCAGCCCCCCCCAGAGCAGAGCGCTGCCGGCGGCCGCAGGGGGGTCCCGGTGAACAGACGCCCCAAGGGGCCCTGCGCGCGCTGGCGGAGCCGAGGGGTCTCCGGGCGCGAGGGGGTGGGCGCAGGCTCCCCGGGGTCCTGGAACGAGGGGATCTAAGTGGG
Source organism: Pelodiscus sinensis (assembly GCF_052426305.1). Taxonomy (NCBI): domain Eukaryota; kingdom Metazoa; phylum Chordata; order Testudines; family Trionychidae; genus Pelodiscus; species Pelodiscus sinensis. The sequence goes on along the minus strand of NC_143081.1, from coordinate 1,738,032 downwards.
GCGGGGGGCCCCATTTGTTGCTTGACTTGTACTGAGCCCCCCCCAGCTAAATCTGAAATGGTGCCCCTCCCCCACAGCCCCCCTCCTCCCCTGTTCCTTCATTCCCAGAGGCCTGCCGGTGCCCCTCCCTCCCGCCCCACAGCCCCTGCCCTGCCGGTGCCCCTCCCTCCCGCCCCACAGCCCCTGCCCTGCCGGTGCCCCTCCCTCCCGCCCCACAGCCCCTCACTCCGACCCCCGGGCCCAGCCCCCCTGCCCTGCCGGTGCCCCTCCCTCCCGCCCCACAGCCCCTGCCCTGCCGGTGCCCCTCCCTCCCGCCCCACAGCCCCTGCCCTGCCGGTGCCCCTCCCTCCCGCCCCACAGCCCCTCACTCCGACCCCCGGGCCCAGCCCCCCTGCCCTGCCGGTGCCCCTCCCTCCCGCCCCACAGCCCCTGCCCTGCCGGTGCCCCTCCCTCCCGCCCCACAGCCCCTGCCCTGCCGGTGCCCTCACTCCGACCCCCGGGCCCAGCCCCCCTGCCCTGCCGGAGCCCTCACTCCGACCCCCGGGCCCAGCCCCCCTGCCCTGCCGGAGCCCTCACTCCGACCCCCTGGCCCAGCCCCCCTGCCCTGCCGGAGCCCTCACTCCGACCCCCTGGCCCAGCCCCCCTGCCCTGCCGGAGCCCTCACTCCGACCCCCGGGCCCAGCCCCCCTGCCCTGCCGGAGCCCTCACTCCGACCCCCTGGCCCAGCCCCCCTGCCCTGCAGGAGCCCTCACTCCGACCCCCTGGCCCAGCCGCCCTGCCCTGCCGGAGCCCTCACTCCGACCCCCGGGCCCAGCCCGGGCTGTGGGCCAGGTCCCTGCCAAAGGAATTAGCTCTGCCTGGCCCCACACCGGGATGGGGCGGGGCCCCCATCTCCTGCCCATGTGGGGCACAGGCCGGGCTGCGGCGACATCCGCCGAGGCCCCTCTTGCTCCATCGGGCAGGCTGGCGTCAGCCCCACAGGGTTACGACACCCGGGTTTCCTGGCACGTCACGCCCGGTGACAGGGCAGCGCCCGGCCGGCCCGGGGCTCCCCCCGCCCGCACCCCGCCCCAGGGCAGCCGGGGGGCAGGAACCCTGGGAGCAGAGCCAGGCCAAGTAGGAGCCACCTCCCAAATTCCTGCACCACGGAGTGGAGGTGGGGGGCCAGGGCTGGGCTGGGGGGCGGGAGAGAGGGGCACCAGCAGGGCTCGGGAGGCAGAGGCTGTGGGTCACCAGTAGGGTGGGGGGCAGGGGCTGCAAGTTGTCAGTGAGGGGCACTGGGGGGCAAGGGGAGCCAAGGGCAGGGCTGGGGGGCAGGGGCTGTGGGGTGGGAGTGGAGGGCAGTAGCAGGGCTGTGGGGCGGGAATGGGGGGCAGTGGCAGGGCTGGGGGGAGGGGCACTGGCAGGGGCTGTGGGGCGGGAGGGGGGCCCCAGCAGGGCTGTGGGGCGCAAATGGGGGGCCCCGGCAGGGCTGGGGGGCAAAATTGGGGGCCCCTGCATGGCTGGGGGGCAGGGGCTGTGGGGCGGGATTGGGGGCCCGGCAGGGCTGTGGGGCGGGATTGGGGGCCCGGCAGGGCTGGGGTGGCTTGTGCCCCGTTCCCCGCCCCCCGACACAGCCCGGCCCCACCCCGGGTGAGTCCCGGCCGGTGTCTGTGGGGCAGGTTGGGCCGGTTGGGTTTGTCGCGGCGTTTTCCCAACTGCGCCCGGGCGGGGTGGGGGGTCGGGGGGGGCCCCTCGGAGCTTGTGGGGGAAGGGGCGGGGGGGCAGATGCCCCAGCGCCCCACGAGCCCCTCGACTCCCGCTGCCCCCCCCCGCTCAGCTCTCGGGTTCCCCCGCCCGGCTAGTCGGGGGGGGCAGAGGGGGCGCAGGGCGGGGGGGCTGGGGAGGCGGATTGCGGGGCGCGTGAGGGGTGGGGGGCAGGAGGGTGTTTCTGGGGGGTGATACTCGGGGGGCGGGACACGCGGGGGGGCGGGACACGCGGGGGGGTGTCCCCGTCCCCGCTGGAGGAAGCGCCCGGGGGCAGCTGAGGTCACCCCCCCCCCGTTCGGTGACTCGCGGGTCCGGTCCCTGCCCCCCCCCCGCGCCCCGCCCCGCCCCGGCTCCTCCCCCCCGAGTTTGTAGCGAGCGGCTCCCGGGAGCGCCTCACAGCAGCGAGAGGCGCCGGCCAGTGAGTGCGCGGGGGCCGGGGGGCTGGGAGTTGGGGGGCTGGGATCCGGGGGTCACTGGGGCTGGGAGTTGGGGGGCTGGGAGTTGGGGGGCTGGAATCCGGGGGTCACTGGGGCTGGGAGTTGGGGGACTGGTATCCGGGGGTCACTGGGGCTGGGAGTTGGGGGGCTGGGAGTTGGGGGGCTGGAATCCGGGGGTCACTGGGGCTGGGAGTTGGGGGGCTGGGAGCCGGGGGTCACTGGGGCTGGGGGCGCTGGGAAGTTTGGGGGCGGGACGCGCAGGTGGAAGGTTGGGGGTGCCTGGGAAGGGGGCGGGGATTTCAGGGTTGGGGGGGAATGGGGCAGAGGGTGGGGTTGGGGGGCAGGAGGGAAGGGGGACGCTGAGCTACGGGTTGGAGCAGGGAGCTGCTGAGTGGGGAGGGGCAGGACTCCTGGGTTATCGCCTGGCTCTGGGAGGGCAGTGGGGACCAGTGGTTGGAGCAGAGGTTGGGCAGGGCTCCTGGGTCTCTGCCCGGCTCTGGGAGGGTAGTGGGGGCGAGTGGTTAGAGGAGGGCAGTGGAGGCTAGTGGTTGGAGCAAGGCAGTGGGGGCCAGTGGTTAGAGGAGGGCAGTGGAGGCTAGTGGTTGGAGCAGGGCAGTGGGGGCCAGTGGTTAGAGGAGGGCAGTGGAGGCTAGTGGTTGGAGCAGGGCAGTGGGGGCAAGTGGTTGGAGCAGGGCAGTGGGGGCCAGTGGTTAGAGGAGGGCAGTGGAGGCTAGTGGTTGGAGCAGGGCAGTGGGGGCAAGTGGTTGGAGCAGGGCAGTGGGGGCGAGTGGTTGGAGGAGGGCAGTGGAGGTTAGTGGTTGGAGCAGGGCAGTGGGGGCCAGTGGTTAGAGGAGGGCAGTGGAGGCTAGTGGTTGGAGCAGGGCAGTGGGGGCCAGTGGTTGGAGCAGGGCAGTGGGGGCCAGTGGTTAGAGGAGGGCAGTGGGGGCGAGTGGTTAGAGGAGGGCAGTGGGGGCCAGTGGTTGGAGCAGGGCAGTGGGGGCCAGTGGTTAGAGGAGGGCAGTGGGGGCCAGTGGTTACAGGGAGGGGAGCGAGACTCCGGGGTTCCTGAGGTGCCATCATATTTCACAATTCCCATTGGAGGGTAGCCCCGCCCCTGCCCCGCCCCTGCCCCCCACCCCACTCCTGTCGCCCTACACCGCCCGTCTGTCCGTCCCCATACGCCCTCCCTGGCTGGCTGTGCATCTCTCCCCATACACATACCTCTGTCCATCCATCCATCCCCGCCCTCTGGCGTCCGTCTGTCCAGTCAGCCCCACACACGTCCTGCTCCTGCCCTCCACACCCCGCTGTCCATCCCCAGGCACGTCTGTCTGTCCCCACCCCCCCAGACGTGCACCCCGTTCTCCGTCCGTCTGTGCCCCCCTCTGTCTGTCTGTCACACGCCTCTGTCTGTCCCTCCCGTCTGACCCCCACATGCACCCCCCCCGCCCCAGTGTGTTCCCAAGCTAGGCCGCTCCCAGCAGCTGTTCACATCTGGACTCTCTCCAGCTGGGGCAGGGTGGCGCCTGGCGAAGGAAACGTATTCCCCTCCGGGACCCATCCCAAAGCTGGGCCTCCTGGGTTCTCCGTGCGGGCAGTGGGGGGCAGTGGTTAGAGCCGGGACGCCTGGGTTCTCCGTGCGGGCAGTGGGGGGCAGTGGTTAGAGCCGGGACGCCTGGGTTCTCCGTGCGGGCAGTGGGGGGCAGTGGTTAGAGCTGGGACGCCTGGGTTCTCCGTGCGGGCAGTGGGGGGCAGTGGTTAGAGCCGGGCCTCCTGGGTTCTCCGTGCGGGCAGTGGGGGGCAGTGGTTAGAGCCGGGACGCCTGGGTTCTCCGTGCGGGCAGTGGGGGGCAGTGGTTAGAGCCGGGACGCCTGGGTTCTCCGTGCGGGCAGTGGGGGGCAGTGGTTAGAGCTGGGCCTCCTGGGTTCTCCGTGCGGGCAGTGGGGGGCAGTGGTTAGAGCCGGGACGCCTGGGTTCTCTGTGCGGGCAGTGGGGGGCAGTGGTTAGAGCTGGGACGCCTGGGTTCTCCGTGCGGGCAGTGGGGGGCAGTGGTTAGAGCTGGGACGCCTGGGTTCTCCGTGCGGGCAGTGGGGGGCAGTGGTTAGAGCCGGGACGCCTGGGTTCTCCGTGCGGGCAGTGGGGGGCAGTGGTTAGAGCTGGGACGCCTGGGTTCTCCGTGCGGGCAGTGGGGTGCAGTGGTTAGAGCCGGGACGCCTGGGTTCTCCGTGCGGGCAGTGGGGGGCAGTGGTTAGAGCCGGGCCGCCTGGGTTCTCCGTGCGGGCAGTGGGGGGCAGTGGTTAGAGCCGGGACGCCTGGGTTCTCCGTGCGGGCAGTGGGGGGCAGTGGTTAGAGCCGGGACGCCTGGGTTCTCCGTGCGGGCAGTGGGGGGCAGTGGTTAGAGCCGGGACGCCTGGGTTCTCCGTGCGGGCAGTGGGGGGCAGTGGTTGGAGCCGGGACGCCTGGGTTCTCCGTGCGGGCAGTGGGGGGCAGTGGTTAGAGCTGGGACGCCTGGGTTCTCCGTGCGGGCAGTGGGGGGCAGTGGTTAGAGCCGGGACGCCTGGGTTCTCCGTGCGGGCAGTGGGGGGCAGTGGTTGGAGCCGGGACGCCTGGGTTCTCCGTGCGGGCAGTGGGGGGCAGTGGTTAGAGCTGGGACGCCTGGGTTCTCCGTGCGGGCAGTGGGGTGCAGTGGTTAGAGCCGGGACGCCTGGGTTCTCCGTGCGGGCAGTGGGGGGCAGTGGTTAGAGCCGGGACGCCTGGGTTCTCCGTGCGGGCAGTGGGGGGCAGTGGTTAGAGCCGGGCCTCCTGGGTTCTCCGTGCGGGCAGTGGGGGGCAGTGGTTAGAGCTGGGACGCCTGGGTTCTCCGTGCGGGCAGTGGGGGGCAGTGGTTAGAGCCGGGACGCCTGGGTTCTCCGTGCGGGCAGTGGGGGGCAGTGGTTAGAGCCGGGACGCCTGGGTTCTCTCCCCGGCTGGGCCGACGCCGATGCCGGGCGGGTATCCTCTGACCTAGTTTCTCACCGTCCCGAGGCCGATTTCCCCATTGCCGGGTGCCCGCTGCCCGCCTGGCAGGCCGCCCGGTGCCGAAATGCAGCCACCTCTGGGGTGGGGCCCGGCGGCCTAGAACCGGCCGGGGAAGCCTGCTCATCCCGTGTCTCTCGCCCCCAGGCAGGATGCCGGAGCCCGATACCCGGACGGATGTGGGGCGATGGGCCAGCGCCAGCTACCGGGCGCGCCAGCCCGGCCCCCCCGAGCCCCCGCCGGAGCGCCGGAAGAAGTCCTTCTTCAGCAAATTCTGCAGCTGCTGCAAATGCTGCTCGGGGGCGGGGCGCAGGGACGACACGGACTGGGGGCCTTTGCCGGGGGAGGTGCCGGGGACCCGGGCGGCCCAGCCCGTCATCCGGGGTGAGTGGGCCCCGAGCCAGGGCACCGCTGTGGGGAAGCGCGCAGCCCCGGGTGGGGGGCGGGGGCAGCGGGGTGCGGAGGAGAACCCGGTGTGTGGTTCCCTCCAGCATCCCCCGCCGTGGCACCCTGAGTCCCTAGGGGGGATCCCCGGCCTCAGTTTCCCTGCCCAGATCCAGGGGGCTGGTCTTGCACCCCCTCCCCATGGATCCCGCCCCACACCGACACTGGTGGTTACAGTTCTGGGGTTCCCCTTCGGCTCCCCAGAAGGTTCCCCCCTCCAGATTTTGGGGGACCCCCTCTGCCCACCCCCTTTCCCATTGGAGTTCCCCTCCTAGCTGGGCCCCCCGCTAGCCCCACCCCCAGCGTGCCCCTCTGAGCCCTGCCCCCCTGCTGTTGGGGGGCCCTGGTCTGAGCACGTCCTGTGCCGGCAGAGGGGATGCTGGTGGTGAGCGGCATGGACCTGATGGCGCAGCGGGACGGGGCCACGCGCCGGGCGCACCACACGGACGAGTTCGAGTACGACGAGCTGATCGTGCGCCGGGGCCAGGCCTTCGACATCTGCCTGCAGCTGCAGCAGCCCTACGACCCGGAGGAGCATCGCGTGTGCCTGGAGCTGCTGCTGGGTGAGCCCCCGGTACCCCCGTACCCTCCCGGTACCCCTCAGACCCCCCCGGTACCTCCGTACCCCCAGGACCCCCCGGTATCCCCCACTGCACCGCGTCTGCCTGGAGCTGCTGCTGGGTGAGCCCCTGGTACCCCCGTACCCTCCCGGTACCCCTCAGATCCCCCCTGGTACCTCCGTACCCCCGGAACCCCTGTACCCTCCCGGTACCCCTCAGACCCCCCCCTGGTACCTCTGTACCCCCGGGACCCCCCGGTATCCCCCACTGCACCGCGTGTGCCTGGAGCTGCTGCTGGGTGAGCCCCTGGTACCCCTCTACCCTCCCGGTACCCCTCAGACCCCCCCTGGTACCTCCGTACCCCCGGAACCCCTGTACCCTCCCGGTACCCCTCAGACCCCCCCCCCCCCGGAACCCCCCTGGAACCCCCGAACCCTCCCGGTACCCCTCAGACCCCCCCCCCCCCGGATTCCCCCTGGAACCCCCGTACCCTCCCGGTGCCCCACAGACCCCCCCGGATCCCTCCTGGTACCCCCCATACCCCCGGGACCCCTGTACCTCCCAGTATCCCCCACTGCACCGCGTGTGCCTGGAGCTGCTGCTGGGTGAGCCCCCGGTACCCCCGTACCCTCCTGGTACCCCACAGACCCCCCCGGATCCCCCTGATACCCCCGTACCCTCCTGGTACTCCCCAGACCCCCCCAGATCCCCCCTGTTACCCCCGTGCCCCCGGGACCCCCGTACCCTCCCGGTACCCCACAGACCCCCCCCCCGGACTCCTCCTGGTACCCCCCATTCCCCCGGGACCCCTGTACCCCCGGTATCCCCCACTGCACCGCGTCTGCCTGGAGTTACTGCTGGGTGAGCCCCCGATACCCCCGTACCCTCCCGGTACCCCACAGACCCCCTCGGACTCCTCCTGGTACCCCCATACGCCTGGGACCCCTGTACCCCCGGTATCCCCCACTGCACCGCGTCTGCCTGGAGCTGCTTCTGGGTGAGCCCCCGACACCCCCATATCCTCCCGGTACCCCACAGACCCCCCCCCGGACTCCTCCTGGTACCCCCATACGCCTGGGACCCCTGTACCCCCGGTATCCCCCACTGCACCGTGTCTGCCTGGAGCTGCTTCTGGGTGAGCCCCCGACACCCCCATATCCTCCCGGTACCCCACAGACCCCCCCCCGGACTCCTCCTGGTACCCCCATACGCCCGGGACCCCTGTACCCCCGGTATCCCCCACTGCACCGCGTCTGCCTGGAGTTAAAGCTGGGTGAGCCCCCGATACCCCCGTACCCTCCCGGTACCCCACACACTCCCCTGGACTCCTCCCGGTACCCCTGTACCCTCCCGGTACCCCACAGACCCCCCGGGACCCCTGTACCCCCCGGAACCCTCTGGCATCCCCCACTGCACAGTGTCTGCCTGGAGCTGCTGCTGGGTGAGCCCCTAATACCCCCATATCCTCCCGGTACCCCACAGACCCCCCTGGACTCCCCCCGGTACCTCCATACCCTCCCAGTACCCCACAGACCCTCCCGGTACCCCCGGAACCCCTGTACCCCCCGGTATCCCCTGGTACCCCCCACTGCACCGTGTCTGCCTGGAGCTGCTGCTGGGTGAGCCCTCGGACCACCCCCCAGTATCGCTGTACCCCTCAGTATCCCCCATACCCCCAAACCCTCCAGTACCCCTCCCCCCCCCCGCACTGCATCTGCCTGGAGTTGCCGCTGGGTGAGAGCCCCCGGACCCTCCGGTACCCCCTGGTACCCCTGTACTCCCCTCACTTTCCGGTACCCCCGACTGTACTGTGTCTGCCTGGAGCTGCTGCTGAATGAGAGCCCTCCGAACCCCCCAGGACTCCCCCATACTCCACCTGGGCCCCCCGCACCCCGGGCTGGGTCCCCTACTGCTCCCCAACACCCCCTGCTCCCCTGAAGCGCACGTCTGACTGCAGCAGTGAGAGATGCCCCCGGTGCCCCCCATGAACCCTCTGACGGGCCCCGGGCCCCCCACATCCCCGCTGCTCTGAGCTGCTCCCCGTCCCCCCGCTGCTCCCCGCTCACGTCTGCTGGCCCCGGCCCTGGAAAGCTCCATGGGGACTGGAAAGGGGGCAGGAAGGGGCGAGCCATGTGAGCGGGGGCTGGGGGTGGAGAGAGGAAGGTGGCCGGGTTGGACCCAGCAGAGGCCTAGTGAACCCGGGGCTGGAGGAAGTGCCACAGGAAATGCGATTCGCTCCCCCCAATCCCCCAGGAGCCAGAGGGTCACCCCATGGAATGGGGAGGTAGCAGGCTGAGAGCAAACCAAAGGGAGTCTTTGTTCAATGCGGCGCACGGTTAACCTGTGGAACTCCTCGCCGGGGGATGCGCTGAAGACTCCTTGGTCTGGGACACCGGGCTAGATGGCTCCTGGGTCTGACTGGGGGAGGGATCCTGCCCCTTGTGGTCCCGGCGCAGCCTGGCTCCGAGGGGCAGCCCCCTTCTCTGGGCCTCTGGCTCCGTAAATGACCCCCCTTCCCAGGCCCCACAGCTACAAAGCCTCCACTCATTAACCACCCGCAGCTCCCCAGATGTAGCCACATTCCCCGCAGCTCGCCTTGCTCGGCCAGGCCCGGAGGCCACATGGCACCGGGGAGAGGGGTTCGCAGCCCCCACATCGTCCCCCTATGGGGGCACTGCTGGGGGAAGCGCGCAGCCTTGGGTCCCCCTCCCTCTGGCTGGGGGCACTGCTGGGGGAAGCTCACAGCCTTGGGCAGCGGGGCGGGCTGGCCGGCCAGGCGGCACTGCCGTGAGGAAGTTCGCAGCCGGGCAGTCCCAGGCAGGCTGGGAGAGAGGCTGTGGGAGGCAGCAGGGTGTGGAAGGGAAGCGGGGTGGCCGCTCCTCACCGCGCCCCACCCCAGCTCCCCCACACTCGGGCCGAACAGGTTTGGGAGGGGCCCTTCCTGCCCGGACCTGCCGGTGGAGCTGAGATCACAGGGCTGGGTCCGCAGGTCCTGCCGGGGCTGCGAGCTTCCCTCCAACAGTGTCCTGGCCAGGGACACTCCGGGGCTGCGAGCTTCCCTCCAACAGTGTCCTGGCCAGGGACGCTCCGGGGCTGCGAGCTTCCCTCCAACAGTGTCCTGGCCAGGGACGCTCCGGGGCTGTGAGCTTCCTTCCAACAGTGGCCAGGGCCAGGGACATTCCGGGGCTGTGAACTTCCCTCCAACAGTGTCCTGGGACAGGGACACTCCGGGGCTGCGAGCTTCCCTCTAACGGTGTCCTGGCCAGGGACTCTCCGGGGCTGTGAGCTTCCCTCCAACAGTGTCCTGGCCAGGGACGCTCCGGGGCTGCGAGCTACTCTCCAACAGTGTCCTGGCCAGGGACGCTCCGGGGCTGCGAGCTTCCCTTCAACAGTGTCCTGGCCAGGGATGCTCCGGGGCTGCGAGCTTCCCTTCAACAGTGTCCTGGCCAGGGATGCTCCGGGGCTGCGAGCTTCTCTCCAACAGTGTCCTGGCCAGGGACGCTCCGGGGCTGCGAGCTTCTCTCCAACAGCGTCCTGGCCAGGGACGCTCCGGGGCTGCGAGCTTCTCTCCAACAGTGTCCTGGCCAGGGACGCTCCGGGGCTACGAGCTTCCCTGCAGCAGTGTCCTGGGCTAGGGACGCTCCGGGGCTGTGAGCTTCCCTGCAGCAGTGTCCTGGCCAGGGACACACGGGAATGGTCGGGGGCAGACCAGAGGGGGGGAAGGGCTGGGGGTCACCCCAGGCAATTCACTCCCTGTCTCCCCGCAGGCCCCACGCCCCAGGTGTCCAAGGGCACCCACATCCTGGTGCCGTTGGGGCCCTCGCTGCCCGGGGGCTGGTCGGCCGAGGTGAGGAAATCCAGGTCCGACAGCCTGACCCTGCGGGTCACCTCGGCCCCCACGGCCGCCATCGGCAAATACCGCTTCAGCGTCAAGACCCGCAGCCAGGCGGGCGAGTACCAGATGCCCTTCGACCCCCGCAACAATATCTACATCCTCTTCAACCCCTGGTGCCGGGGTGAGCAGGGGCACTGCTGGGGGAAGTGCGCAGCATGGGAGGGGGGGCAGGACCAGGGGGCCTGGAGCCATGGGGCTGGCAGGCCCTACCCTTTCTCCCCACAGGACCGGGCACATGGGGGTCTGAGCATGGCTGTAGGGCAGGGAGGCGGGGCTGAGGGACAGGGGGCTAAGGCTCAGGGGGTGGAGCAAAGGCTCAGAAGGCAGGGCCAAATCTTAGGGGGTGGGGCTAAGGCTCAGAAGGCAGGGCCAAATCTTAGGGGGTGGGGCTAAGGCTCAGAAGGCAGGGCCAAATCTTAGGGGGTGGGGCTAAGGCTCAAAAGGCAGGGCCAAATCTTAGGGGAGGGAGTCAAAGATAAGGGGGAGGAGCCAAAGGTCTGGGGTGGGGCTACGGCTCAGGGGGCGGGGCTAACAGTCTCTTCCCCGCCCCCCCCAGAGGACGCCGTGTACCTGCCGCAGGACAACTGGCTGGAGGAATACGTGCTGAACGAGAGCGGGCGCATTTACTACGGCACCGAGAGCCAGATCGGGGAGCGCACCTGGAACTACGGGCAGGTGGGGTGGGGCTGCGGGGGGAGGGGCCATGGGGCAGGAGGGGGAGGGTCCACAGGGCACTTGGGGCTGGGTTGGGGGGAGGGGCCATGGGGCAGGAGGGGGAGGGCCCACAGGGCACTTGGGGCTGGGTTGGGGGGGAGGGGCCATGGGGCGGGAAGGGCGGGGCTGTAGGGGAGTGTCCACGGGGTGGGTGGGGCAGGGCTGTGGGGAAGGGGCCACGACACAGGAGAGGGAGGGGGCCTCCCAGAGCGGGGTCTCTGGGGAGGGCCCAGGCAGGAGGGGGCCATTGGACGCTGACCCCCCATCTCTCCCCCCCCCCAGTTTGACCGGGGGGTGCTGGACGCCTGCCTGCACATCCTGGACCGGCGCGGGATGCCCCATGCGGGGCGCGGGGACCCCATCAGCGTCTCCCGTGTGGTCTCTGCCATGGTGAGTAGGGGGTGCGGGCTGCGGGTCCCCCCCCGGACAACCTTGGGCTGCCCCGCCCCCCTGACGGCTTTCGCCCCGCCCCCCTGACGGCTCTCGCCCCGCCCCTCTGACGGCTCTCGCCCCGCCCCTCTGACGGCTCTCGCCCCGCCCCTCTGATGCCTCTCGCCCCGCCCAGGTGAACTCCCTGGATGACAACGGGGTGCTGGTGGGGAACTGGACGGGCGAGTACTCGCGGGGCACCAACCCCTCGGCCTGGGTGGGCAGCGTGGACATCCTGCGGCAGTACCACCGGACCGGCTATCCCGTGCTCTACGGCCAGTGCTGGGTCTTCGCCGGCGTCGTCACCACCGGTGAGATGGGGGCGGGGGCGCTGCTGGGGGCCCACGGGAGGGGCCGGGAGGAATGAAAGTCGGGGGGGGGGAATGAAAGGCAGCAGCAGGGGCCCGGGAGATGGAGACCGAATGAGAGGAAGGGGAGGGACGAAGGGATGGAGGGGAAGGCAGCAGGGAATGAATGATGAATGAACGGACGACTGAACGAACAAATGAATGAATGAACCAACGATCAGACAGATGAATGAAAGAATGAACCAACAAATGAATGAGCGAAGGCGCAAACAAACAAACGAACACGTGAATGAGCGCAAAATAAAAGAATGAACCAACAGACAAATGAAGAGAGTGAACAAATGAATGAACAAGTGGAGGAATAAAAACATGAATGAATGAACAAAGGAGTGAACAAGTGGATGGATAAATAAATGAACCAACAAACAAACGAACAAATGAACTAACAAAGGAATGAAGAAAAGAGCGAACAAAGGGATGAACAAACGAGTGAATGAAAGAATGAACCAAGGAATGAATGAGTGGAGGAGAGAACTAATGAATGAATGAAAAAGGAAAGAATGAACCAACCGACAAATGCAGAAGAGAGGAATGAACAAAGGGAGGAGTGAACCAACGAATGAAGGAACAAAGGGGTGACCCATGAAAGACTGAACCACTGGAGAGCGACCAGGGCAGAGAACAAGTGGGGACGAGCGATTGAGGACGCTGGACTGAAAGGGTGGAGGGAAAGGAAGAGGGGGCCAGACAGGGCAGCGCTGGGGGGCTGGGGATTGTGTCCCCCCCACCGACAGCCCCTGACTCCCCCGTTCCCTCCCCCCCCAGTGCTGCGCTGCTTCGGGATCGCCACCCGCACGGTGACCAACTACAACTCGGCGCACGACACCGACGTGAGTCTCACCATGGACATCTACTTCGACGAGAACATGAAGCCGCTGGAGAAGCTCAACGCCGACTCCGTCTGGTGAGGGGCGGCCGCCGGGGGCGCTATGGGGGGGTGGGGCGGCGGATCCTGGGTACTCCAGCAGGGGGCACTGTGGGAGGTGGCTCTTGGCTACCCCAGCAGGGGGCACTGTGGGGTGTGGGGGACGACTCCCGGCTACTCCAGCAGGGGGCGCTGTGGGAGGTGGCTCTTGGCTACCCCAGCAGGGGGCACTGTGGGGTGTGGGGGACGACTCCCGGCTACTCCAGCAGGGGGCGCTGTGGGAGGTGGCTCTTGGCTACCCCAGCAGGGGGCATTGTGGGGTGTGGGGGACGACTCCCGGCTACTCCAGCGGGGGGCGCTGTGAGGTGAGGGACGACTCCCGGCTACTCCAGCAGGGGGCGCTGTGAGGTGAGGGACGACTCCCGGCTACTCCAGCAGGGGGCGCTGTGAGGTGGGGGGCAGCTCCTGGCTACTCCAGCAGGGGGCACTACAAGGAAGGGGGCGCTGGCTGTGGGGCGCAGCAGGGGGCTCTGATGTAACTGGTGCCCCCCCCAGGAATTTCCACGTCTGGAACGACTGCTGGATGACCCGGCCTGACCTACCCTCGGGGTACGACGGGTGGCAGGTGGTGGACGCCACCCCCCAAGAGACCAGCAGTGGTGAGTGGGGGGGGGTGGCAGAAGAAGGGGGGGCTAGGAGTGGGGAGGCCGAGTGGTGGGTCTGATGGCGGAGCCAGAGGATGAGGCGGGGGAGTCGGCAGGGGGAATCCAGTCTCGGGGAGTTCCCCAGGACAACGGGAACGGGGCGGTTGTGGCCTTGAGCGCCCCGAGTCTGACTGTCCCCCCCCCAGGTATCTTCTGCTGCGGGCCCTGCTCGGTGCAGGCCATCAAGAACGGGCTGGTCTACCTGAAATACGACGCCCCCTTCATCTTCGCTGAGGTATGGGGGGGCAGAAAAGTCACTCCCAGGGCTGGGAAGGGCGGGGACTCTCTGTGGATGGGAGGAGTCTCCATAGCTGCAGGAGGAGGGAGGGTCTCTCCGTGGGGGGCGGAGTCTCTCTCCGCGGGGGCGGGGTCTCTCTCCGTAGGGGCGGGGTCTCTCTGTGGGGGGCGGGGTCTCTCCACGGGGGCGGGGGTCTCTTCGTGGGGGGCGGGGTCTCCCCACGGGGGCGGGGTCTCTCCATGGGGGCGGGGTCTCTCTGTGGGGGGCGGGGTCTCTCCGCGGGGCGCTGACCCGGTGCCCCCGCAGGTGAACAGCGACAAGGTGTACTGGCAGCGCCAGGCCGACGGCAACTTCAAGATCGTCTACGTGGAGGAAAAGGCCATCGGGCACCTGATCAGCACCAAGGCCGTGGGCTCGCACGAGCGTCACGACCTCACCGACCTCTACAAGCACCCCGAGGGTAGGCACTGGGCGTCAGCGGGAATGGGCCCCGCACCCCACGCGGCCCGATCTGCCGCCCACCACCGCGCCGACGTGGCACTCGCACGTGCACGCTGGGTCGGGAACACTTTCGCGCACGCCGCACACGCCAGCTTGTGCCAGGTCACCCGGCCGCTTCTGCATGTGCACGCTCACCCTTGCACTTGGGTCACACGCTCGCTCTCTGGTGCACTTGCACTCTGGGAAGCACCAGACACTTGTGCACCTTTGCACACGCGGTTCTCAGGCACCCACCTGTCCTCGCTTCCAGTCCCGCTTGCACCCTCAATTTGCACAGCCTTGTGAAAACGCAGCCCTCTCAGGCAGCTTTGGATTCTCTGCACTCGCTCACTAGTTTTGCACTGGTAGCCTCCTCTCGTGTTCCTGTTGGCACGCTCACATCCCCATGCTTGCACACTCCTGTGTGCTTATCTTTCACTACTTTTGCACACTCACCTGTTTACCTGGGTTTTGCAAATGCTTGTTCTTGTGCACTTGTCCATCCACGCTCATGTCTCCATTTGCATACTCGTGCCTGCTCAATCACACTTGCTCCTGTGCACACTCCCTGCTGTTTGCACGCTTGCATCTCCATGGGTGCACGCTCACTTGGGTGCTCGCCTTTGCACTTGTGCTTCACCCTGCAAACACACTCATACCTGCAAAGGCAAAATGCAGGACAATGTAGCACTTTAAAGACTAACAAGATGGTTTATTAGATGATGAGCTTTCGTGGGCCAGACCCACTTCCTCAGATCAAAGAGTGGAAGAAAGTAGTCACAACCATATATACCAAAGGATACAATTAAAAAAAAGAACAAATATGAAAAGGACAAATCACATTGCAGAACAGAAGGGGGATGCGGGGGGGGGGGGGTGGGAAGGGGGAGGAAGGAAGGTAAGTGTCTGTGAATTGATGATATTAGAGGTGGGGAGAGTGGGATGTTTGTGAGTTAATGGTATTACAGGTGATAATTGGGGAAGCTGTCTTGGTAATGGGTGAGATAGTTCAAGTGTTTGTTGAGTCCTTGTTGGCAAGTGTCGAATTTTAACATGAATGACAGTTCAGAGGATTCCCTTTCAAGTGCAGATGGAAACGGTCTTTGTAGCAGAATGCAGGTGGTCAAGTCATTGAGAGGGGCATGCTCCCGTCTCTGCGTCCGCACGCTTCAGTGTCCACACCTGTGCACTTGCTTCTCTTTGCACTGCTATTTACACGGGTATGCACTTTCACGCACACTTCTGCTTGCACGCGCATGCGCTTTTGCGCTCACACCTCTGTTCCTGCACACGTGTTCACGTTTGCACACTCATGCATGCTCATTTGCACGCTCCCCCATCCACGCCCACTGACTTCTCCCTGTGTGCTATCGATTGTGCAGCCGATGGCTGGGGCGCTGCCCAGGTTCTTGCTGGGACCAGCCCGGCCGTGGCGCAAGAGCGAGAAAACGCCCCCGGCCCGCCCAGACTGACACTCGCCTGGCACCGGAGCCGGCGCGTTTCCAGGAAGATCTTGAGACATCGCTGCCACCCAACCCGCCCGGTCGCGCCTGTTCCCGGCCTGCTCCGGAGAGCGGCATTCCAGGGGCCGGGCAGGGCCGGGCCAGCCCCTCCTCCGCACATGCTGGGACGTGGGACGAGCGTGGCTGGATTTGGACACGTTTCCTCGCTGCTCGTGCCAAATGCTGGGCAGGGCCGGGCCGGGCGTGTGGGACACGGCTCATCCGGGGTGCGCTCGCTGGACAGAGAGCCCCATGCTGGCCAGCGTCGCATGCACGCACGGGGAGGCCCGCACACCGACTTTCAACACTCCCAGGTGCACCCTTGCACGTTTTCACACTTACTTTTGTGTCTTCCCGCTGCAGCTTGCACCCTCGCACCTCTGTGTTTGCACGTTCACTTTTCTGCCTTGGCGCACACCTACGTTTGTGCACTCACTTTGGGGGTTGCCGTCGCACGTGTATCTGCGTTGCCAGTTTTGCACGCTCTCTCTTTCACACAGCCCCCTCTGTTTGCACGCTTGGTGTTCGGCACTTGGCCTCTCTCGTCCTTTCATGTTTGGAAACTATTTCTGCTTTTCCACCTGGCGGCACCCTTGTGTTTTGCTTTGCCATGTTTGCACGCACACGCCTGTTTGCACATGTTTCGCTGCCTTTGCACACTCCCCCTCGCACACTCATCGGCAGGCTTTGGGTGGCTGCTTTGACACACCTACATTCACCCCTTCTGTCTGCACGCTCAGCCACTCCCATTTGCACACTCAGCCACTCCCACTCGCACGCTCACCATGCCAGTTTGCACGCTCAGCCACGCCCATTCGCACGCTCACCGTACCACATTGAAAACGTCATCCATTCCTGTTTGCATGCTCACCTTCATGTACGCCCTGGCATTTGCACACACGTGCATGCTCAGGCACACAAGCACCCACCCTTGCACGAGGACGTTGCTCCTGGTGGGGGAGGCCTGGCCGGGGTCCCCTCCCGGCCTGGCTGAGCCCCGCCCGTGCCCCCCGCAGGCTCGGAGGCGGAGCGCAAGGCGGTGGAGACGGCGGCCAAGCACGGCTCCAAGGCGCACATCTACAAGAACAAGGAGTGGGGCGAGGACGTGTCGCTGAGCGTGGAGGCCTCCGAGTCCATCCTGGGCCAGGACGTCAGCGTCCAGGTGACCCTGAGCAACCGGGCCAGCAGCAGCCGCAGTGTGGCCCTGCGCCTGCACCTGGCGCCCATGTTCTACACCGGCGTGACCGGCAGCGTCTTCAAGCAGGAGAGCCGGCAGGTGGAGATCCCGCCGGGCGGAAGTGAGTCCCGGCCCCCCGGCCCCCGATCCCCCGGCCCCTCGGCCCCCGATCCCCCAGCCCCCCGAACCTGAACCCAGCCCCCCAGCTCCCAAACCCCCAGCCCCCCAAACTCCAGGCCCACCAGACCTGGCCCCTGAACCCAGCCCCTTGGCTCCCAATGCCCTGGCCCCCCCCCAGCTCCTGATCCCCTGCCCCCCTGAACCCAGCCCCTTGGCTCCCAATGCCCTGCCCCCCCCCCAGCTCCTGATCCCCTGGCCCCTCTGAACCCGATAACCCTGGGCCCCAATCCCTTGACACCTTTGGAACCCAATTCCCTGAGCTCTGATCCCCCCCCCCCCCCGGCTCACCGCCTGCCCCCCAAGTCACCCAGCCCCCCCCACAGGCCCAGATCCTGTCTGGCAAAGGAGGCACCCCCTGCCCCCCCAGACCCCCCCACTGACCCTGCTCCCCCCCCAGGCCAGGCGGTGCGCATGGTGGTGTCCTACGCCGAGTACCAGCCGCAGCTGGTGGACCAGGCTGCCCTGATGCTCAGCGTCTCGGGGAAGGTCTCTCAGACCGGCCAGGTGCTGGCCAAGCAGCACAGCTTCCGCCTGCGCACGCCGGACCTGACGCTCACGGTGAGGGGCCGGGCCCCGGGGCCCCTGGGGGGCGCTGAGAGCGGGGGGCCCAGGCAGAAGAGCTCTTTGAAATCGGGGGGGGCTAGAAACTGGGATTCAGTGACAGCAGGGGGCCTGGACACCAGGGGTCTTTGAAATCGGGGGGAGCTAGAAACTGGGGTTCACTGACAGCAGGGGGCCTGGACACCAGGGGTCTTTGAAATCGGGGGGAGCTAGAAACTGGGGTTCACTGACAGCAGGGGGCCTGGACACCAGGGGTCTTTGAAATCGGGGGGAGCTAGAAACTGGGGTTCACTGACAGTAGGGTGCCTGGACACCAGGGGTCTTTGAAATCGGGGGGAGCTAGAAACTGGGGTTCACTGACAGCAGGGGGCCTGGACACCAGGGGTCTTTGAAATCGGGGGGAGCTAGAAACTGGGGTTCACTGACAGCAGGGGGCCTGGACACCAGGGGTCTTTGAAATGTGGGGGGGCTAGAAACTGGGGTTCACTGACAGCAGGGGGCCTGGACACCAGGGGTCTTTGAAATCGGGGGGGCTAGAAACTGGGGTTCACTGACAGCAGGGGGCCTGGACACCAGGGGTCTTTGAAATCGGGGGGAGCTAGAAACTGGGGTTCACTGACAGCAGGGGGCCTGGACACCAGGGGTCTTTGAAATCGGGGGGGGGCTAGAAACTGGGGTTCACTGACAGCAGGGGGCCTGGACACCAGGGGTCTTTGAAATCGGGGGGGCTAGAAACTGGGGTTCACTGACAGCAGGGGGCCTGGACACCAGGGGTCTTTGAAATGTGGGGGGCTAGAAACGGGTCCTGTAACTCATGGCGGGGGGGCCCGGAGACCTGGGCTCTCCCGCCGGCGGCTCGGGGGGAAGGGGGCTCCGGGCGGAGGATGGGCAGAGGGGCCCCGATGCCTGGAGAGCGGGGGGGGCCGGAGGTCTCACCTCGCCCTCTCCCCCTCCCCCAGGTGCTGGGCCCGGCCGTGGTGGGGCAGGAGACCCACGTGCAAGTCGTCTTCAAGAACCCGCTGGGCCAGACGCTGACGAACGCCGTCTTCCACATGGAGGGCTCGGGGGTGTCCACGCCCAAAGCCACGCCCATCGGGTGAGTCCCCCCACGGAGCCCCCTGGCTCCCAGCCTCCCCCGCGCCAACCACTAGCCCCCACTGCCCTCCCAGGAGCTCTGCCACCGCTCCAACCACTAGCCCCCACTGCCCTCCCAGGAGCTCTGTCCCCGCTCCAACCACTAGCCCCCACTGCCCTCCCAGGAGCTCTGTCCCCACTCCAACCACTAGCCCCCACTGCCCTCCCAGGAGCTCTGTCCCCACTCCAACCACTAGCCCCCACTGCCCTCCCAGGAGCTCTGTCCCCGCTCCAACCACTAGCCCCCACTGCCCTCCCAGGAGCTCTGCCCCTGCTCCGACCACTAGCCCCCACTGTCCTCCCAGGAGCTCTGTCCCCACTCCAACCACTAGCCCCCACTGCCCTCCCAGGAGCTCTGTCCCCGCTCCAACCACTAGCCCCCACTGCCCTCCCAGGAGCTCTGGCCCCGCTCCAACCACTAG
This sequence comes from Pelodiscus sinensis, assembly GCF_052426305.1. Taxonomy (NCBI): domain Eukaryota; kingdom Metazoa; phylum Chordata; order Testudines; family Trionychidae; genus Pelodiscus; species Pelodiscus sinensis. Next base: position 1,719,158 of record NC_143081.1, on the reverse strand, counting down.
GCCCCACTGCCCTCCCAGGAGCTCTGCCCCCGCTCCGACCGCTAGCCCCCACTGCCCTCCCAGGAGCTCTGTCCCCACTCCAACCACTAGCCCCCACTGCCCTCCCAGGAGCTCTGTCCCCACTCCAACCACTAGCCCCCACTGCCCTCCCAGGAGCTCTGTCCCCGCTCCGACCACTAGCCCCCACTGCCCTCCCAGGAGCTCTGTCCCCGCTCCAACCACTAGCCCCCACTGCCCTCCCAGGAGCTCTGTCCCCGCTCCGACCGCTAGCCCCCACTGCCCTCCCAGGAGCTCTGTCCCCACTCCAACCACTAGCCCCCACTGCCCTCCCAGGAGCTCTGTCCCCACTCCAACCACTAGCCCCCACTGCCCTCCCAGGAGCTCTGCCCCCGCTCCGACCACTAGCCCCCACTGTCCTCCCAGGAGCTCTGTCCCCGCTCCAACCACTAGCCCCCACTGCCCTCCCAGGAGCACTGTCCCCGCTCCAACCACTAGCCCCCACTGCCCTCCCAGGAGCTCTGTCCCCGCTCCAACCACTAGCCCCCACTGTCCTCCCAGGAGCTCTGTCCCCACTCCAACCACTAGCCCCCACTGCCCTCCCAGGAGCTCTGGCCCCGCTCCAACCACTAGCCCCCACTGCCCTCCCAGGAGCTCTGCCCCCGCTCCGACCACTAGCCCCCACTGCCCTCCCAGGAGCTCTGCCCGCGCTCCGACCACTAGCCCCCACTGCCCTCCCAGGAGCTCTGTCCCCGCTCCAACCACTAGCCCCCACTGTCCTCCCAGGAGCTCTGTCCCCGCTCCAACCACTAGCCCCCACTGCCCTCCCAGGAGCACTGTCCCCGCTCCAACCACTAGCCCCCACTGTCCTCCCAGGAGCTCTGTCCCCGCTCCAACCACTAGCCCCCACTGCCCTCCCAGGAGCACTGCCCCCGCTCCGACCACTAGCCCCCACTGCCCTCCCAGGAGCTCTGCCCCCGCTCCAACCACTAGCCCCCACTGTCCTCCCAGGAGCTCTGTCCCCACTCCAACCACTAGCCCCCACTGTCCTCCCAGGAGCTCTGCCCCCGCTCCAACCACTAGCCCCCACTGCCCTCCCAGGAGCTCTGCCCCCGCTCCAACCACTAGCCCCCACTGTCCTCCCAGGAGCTCTGCCCCCGCTCCAACCACTAGCCCTCACTGCCCTTGCAGAGTGGGGACGCAAACCCAGACATCCTGGCTCCCAGCCCCCCCCTCCGCTAACCACTAGGCCCCGCTCCCCTCCCGAGCAGGCCGAGGACCCAGGGTCCTGACCCCTTCTCCTCTCCTCTCTGCACAGGAACATCGGCGGGTTCCAGACGATCTCCTTCCGCCACAGCATCACGCCCCTCCGGGCCGGGCGGCGCCAGCTGGTGGGGAGCCTGGACAGCCCCCAGCTCTCCCAGGTCCACGGGGTGGTGACCGTGGACGTGGCGCCAGCAGGGGGCGGGGCCCCGGCGCGGGAGGCCCCCGCCCGCAGCTCCCCAGCCCCCGCCCGCAGCGCCCCGGCCCCCGCCCCCAGCGCCCCGGCCCCCGCCCCCCGCCCCCAGCGCCCCCACCCCCGCCCCCAGCGCCCCCACCCCCAGCGCCCCCGCCCCCAGCGCCCCGGCCCCCAGCGCCCCGGCCCCCACCCCCAGCTCCTCCACCACAGGCTCCCCCGCACGCCAGCCAGATCCCCGGCACCGAGAGCCGGGCCGGGCCGGCCGCCCCGTCTGAGCCCCACGAGGGATCTAGGGGTGCTCCATGCCGTGGGGGTGGGGGTGTCTGCCCCCTCTCCCCCCGGCCTCCATCAGTGTCGACATGCGGCTCCCCCCACCCCGCCTCCTCCCATCCCGGCCCCCCTGTTTTCCAGCCCCCCTCCCGACAGAGGGAAGAGCGTTTCCCCGACTCCTGGTCCCCCTGGGCCGTCCCACCCCCCAGGCCTGCTCCCCCCCACCCACCCCCACACCCCGGCTGGGTCAGGATGGCCCCCCGGGCGCTACCAGGACAGCAGCCCCGGTGCAGGGGTCAATTTGGGGCAGGGGGGTGGGTGGCTCCACCGCTGGGCCCCCCCCTTCGCCTCGGCTGGGCTGTTCCCCCGAGTGGGGGGGCCCGAGTGGCCCCCCCGGGCGGCTGGGCGGTTCCCCCCATTCCCAGTGCGGGAGGAGGGTCTAATTGTTACATCCAATAAAGGGTTTGACCCAAAGTCTTGGTTGTGCCGTTTTGGGGGGTAGCGGGGGTGGAGGGGTCCCCTGCGCCCGGCTCCTTCCCCCGAGGCCCGCGCAGGGTCCGAATCGGGTTCCCGGACCAATCGGTGTCACACACACAGAGGGGAAGCGGCTGTCTAGGGAGGAGTCCGGCAGACGGGGATCCGGGGGCAGAGCGGAGCCAGCAGGGCCAGTCCTGGGCCCCACATTTCAGGGCACGAGGTGGAGAAATCGGAGGGTCCAGAGACGAGCGGTGAACGGTCTAGAGAGCACGAGCGAGGAGGGAAGCTGGAGGAACCGGGCTTGTGAAGACCAAGAGGGGACGTTTTTAAGTCCCTAAACGGTGTCACGAGGAGGGAGAAAAATTGCTCGTGGCCGCCGAGGACAGGCCAAGGAGCAACGGCCTGACACGGCAGCTGGGGAGGTTTCGGTTGGACATTCGGAAAAACGTCCTGCCCATCCGGGTGGTGAAACTGGAGTAAATTGCCGGGGGAGGTTGTGGAATCTCCACCCCTGGAGATATCTAAGAGCAGGTTGGACAGACCCCTGTGAGCGATGGGCTAGCCCAGGGGTACGAGCACCCTTAGGGGGACGCGAGAGAAGTCTGGGGGGTTGTCTCTCCCGGAGCAGCCTGCACCCCCAGCCCGTCCACTCAGTCCCGCCCCAGAGCAGTGATTGACAGGAAGCAGGGACGTGTTCATTGTGTTTTCCAAATTGAGCAAAGGACCCGAGCAAGGCCGGCTGCGTTGTCTAGCCAGCGGAACGAGTCCCCTCGGGTCCTGGAGCGACGGCCGGGGGTACGTCCGCACAACTGGAGAGTGGAGAAAACTGCGGGTTTGTTTTACGTTTTATTTTGGTCCTTTTTACACCCAAAAATGTCATTGCCTGCCCGGCTACGATGAAGTTGTTTAAAGAACAGTGTTGCAATGGTAGAGAAACGTCTCTGAGAACTGTAGGGACTGGGGGTAGTTGTAATTCAAAAGAAAAAAGGGGGGGTACTTTGTAAAAACCGGTTGAGGATCACTGATCTAGAGGGGCCGAGTCCTGCCATGCGGGTAGGGGGCCAGGACCCGCTGCCCCTCGAGGTCCCCTCCGCTTCTAGGGTCCTGCCAGCTCTGGGAACACACGACGTTGTGCCAGGCCCGGCTCACACAAAGCGGGTTGACCGCGGGAGACCACGGGATTTGGGATCCGCTTCCCTCAAGCGCTTCCGAGGCGGCTGCCGCGTTGACCTTGGCCAGCGAGGAAGCGACGGGAAACCCTACTGCGGGGGGACGGGATGAACGCCCAGCGCAATCGGGAAGAGAGCATCCCCCGGATCCATCGCGCGGCGGAAGAAGGCACCGGCTCGAAAGCGAGCCAACGTGCCGGCAAGACGCCGGGGAAGGCCGGTCAGCAATGTGATTCGGCAACCTCTCCGCAGGCGGGACGCCCGGCTGTCCGGGGCACACGGTCCGAGAGCGCCCAGAACGGCCGGACGGGTGAAGTCTCGGCGGGGACGGGGGGCGAGACGCAAGGAAGCAGCCCCCCAGCAGGTTTTCGCGGCCGTGAGGCGGGGCCTAGTTCGTGGGAACGCGGGGAATGGCTCCCATGCGCCCGCTGGGCCTACGCGCCGGGGCGTGTCCCCAAGAAAACCGAGCCCCCAAACCGACGGAGCAGGAGTCCCGGCCGTGCCCGGGGGCGACTCAGGGACGTTGTACCCGGCGCCCAGCGGACGGGACGTCCCCACTGCCGAGGGCCGGGTGACACGGGGCCAGGGTCCGCACACCCCGCCGGGCTCACACGACGCTACGGCCCCAAGTTTGTCCCAGTGCCGGCTGGGCGCTGCGGGCGGGTCCTGGGGGGCCGGGAACCCCTCGTGCACCGCCCGGGCCCCTCGGCCAGGTGGGGCAGGAGCGGCGGCGGCCGGCGGGAAGGCGTCCCCCCATCCGGCCGGAGTGGGGAGGGGACCGGGGGCGGGCTCCTCCGCCAATGGGCACGGAGGGGGGGGATTGTCGGGGGCGGGGCGGCAGGCGCCCGGTCATGGGGCGATGCGGCGGCTCTGGGGGGGCCCCGAGGGGGGGGTTACGGCGGGGGGGGGGGGCAGCATCTCCTCCTTCCAGCACCCAAGCCGGGGGGGGGGGGGGGGGGCTCCACTGCTCCCACTGTCCGGGACCCCCTTCCCCACCCCGGCACCCAGCCTGGTTAAAAGGGGGCGGGGCCAGTAGAACGTTGGCAGCCCAGAGGTTCGAGGGGGCGGGGGCGTTAGCGGGGTGCGGGGCCTCCCCATCAGAAGGGGGCGGGGCCGGCGGGGGGAGCGAGGCGGGGCCAGGCAGAGGGCGCGTGGGTGGATTCGGCCGCGCCGCGCTCGAGCGTCCCGCACAGCCCTGCCCGGAAGTGACGCAGGAGGCCGCAGCGAGAGGCGCGCGGCGGGGCCCGGAGGTGCCGGCGGCGGGGCCGAGACCCGGCATGGCCGGAAGTGACGTGCGGCAGGACGGGTGCGCGGCGGGGGCAGGCCGCGCTCGGGAAGGGTGGGGCCAGGGGCTGGAGGCGGGGCTAGTGGAGGGCAGGACCAGGGGCTGGAGGCGGGGCTAGTGGAGGGTGGGGCCAGGGTCTGGAGGCGGGGCCAGTGGAGGGCAGGGCCAGGGGCTGGAGGTGGGGCTAGTGGAAGGCGGAGCCAGGGGCTGGAGGCGGGGCTAGAGGAGGGCAGGGCTAGGGGCTGGAGGCGGGGCTAATGGAAGGCAGAGCCAGGGGCTGGAGGCGGGGCTAGAGGAGGGCGGGGCCAGGGGCTGGAGGCGGGGCTAGTGGAAGGCGGAGCCAGGGGCTGGAGGCGGGGCTAGTGGAGGGCGGGGCCAGGGGCTGGAGGTGGGGCTAGTGGAAGGCGGGGCTAGGGGCTGGAGGCAGGGCTAGAGGAGGGCGGGGCCAGGGGCTGGAGGTGGGGCTAGGGGCTGGAGGTGGGGCTAGTGGAAGGCGGAGCCAGGGGCTGGAGGCGGGGCTAGAGGAGGGCGGGGCCAGGGGCTGGAGGCGGGGCTAGAGGAGGGCGGGGCCAGGGGCTGGAGGTGGGGCTAGTGGAAGGCGGGGCTAGGGGCTGGAGGCGGGGCTAGTGTGTTGCATAAATTGCTGGTTTCGTCCCCTTGGAGGCTAGTCTGATTTACCCCAAGAAGAGAGTCACACTTTCAGGCTGGGTCCAACTCAAGCTTATTGGTTGCAACCAAGGTACGGCTAAGGAACTCAATGTTCAAAGCAGAGCCGACCCCCAACATCGCGTAAGCAAGGGGTCTTATAGGGTTCACATCCTTCCTGGTTTAGGTGCCTTAACATGATAGGTTACTTCATTTTTGACGTTTAGCATTCCCCTAGGTCAGGTTAATTTTCCAAACGAGGTTAAATACAGTGCCTACTTGCTGACTTTGCGGTTACAGCTGTTACATTCATTCACTTTTGCTGAACAATGGGCGAGCCATACTTCCCTTTTTCCTTTCCTGCTTGAGCCTGTCACAAGTTTAAAGCATGTGGAATCTATCCATATCTCTACTTAACAGAAGACTGGTTTCACGTCCCATCGTCTCCTTATTAGGTGTTATTACTTGCGACAGGCCTTGACCTTTGTCATGTCTTACTCCTATACAAATAGCAAATATATCTAAGCATTAGCAATGTATGTATATTGTACGTGCCCCTCATAGGGGAATCAATGGCTCCGGGGGATTTGACTTCCCTTTTACACATCAATTCCCCCCTCAAGAGGCTTTCTCTTTCTTATACCTCATCAGTTTCTTCTTTGGCTAATCTTTGGTAATGTACAAGCATTTCATGGTTGACAGTAGTCAATACAGTGCGGCATATAAAGGTTGTAATACAAGGTATTAAACAAAGCATTAAGCATAACATAATCACAACAAAACAACACTAAACAGGAATGTGTACCAACATAGCACAACAAGAGTTTTCCTCTTTTTCTTTGAAACAGTCGTGGTTCAGCATCATGCAGGGGAGAGGTTACTAGCACATCACCCTGTAATATTTCGATTCTTCCGGTGTCCAACAGGTGGGAAAGCAGGACCAGAAGAGAGAGGCTTATCAGCAGTCGGGGTAGGATCATTTTGCAATGGGAAGCATTGGCCAACAGTCAGTTCTTGGCACTTCACAGCGCTGATGGACATAAGAGTCTTTATTTTCTTAGCCAAAAGCCAGCTAGCTCTTTTGGAACCAAGGTTATTTCCTAGGAATAAAGCAAACCGTAAAAACAATCCCACGCAGTTGCTTGATACCGGCCTTATCAAAGTGAGGCCTTTTTGGCATGTGGTTGCCAGGGGAACCAGGGTCGCAGTTACTGCTGTAGCATACGCTTCTCAGGCTGACTTAATGATTTGAGTTTGTCAGTCCTTAGGAAGATACCATGGACTGCCTCAGTTTACTCCTATAGTTCTTTTCTCTTGACTTTGGGGTTCTTCTTAATCTACTAGGTTAAATACAACAATTTAAGGGATTTTAATTTACTCTGGAAGTGCTGGTAGAGCACTATCATTATTATAAATGTTAAAATCAAAACTCTCTACATAATTTGGCAAACACTATTCAAATCCATCCCCAAGATATTTCGTCGCCTTACTGGCACTGCCCATGATTATAGGTTTGACCTCTACTGCCTGGTTGAGTGCTGCAGAGATAGGTGTGTGGCATGGTCCACGGTGTTTCCCTATCTGTGTGTACCTCAGACGGCCAGCCCCGATATATCTTTGGGCATTGGCCACCAACTTCTTGATCTTTGCCTGCAGGGCCAGTAAACCCTCCTCTTGGTACTTACTTCCGCCGTGCCACTCAGCATCTCATGTATGGTTATCTCCACTACCAAAGTGCGATATGTCCACATTCTATTGACGGTCAGGCCGCTTGATGAGGGACCGTTATGCACACAGACGGATATACAGAGGGGCAGGATGGAGTGATCTGTCTGGGTAGTCAAACACCAGTAGGTACCGTTCATTTGGACCAGCTCGATGTTCATTTGTTTTTCTATGACAACCACATCAAGCCTAGGCAGATTCGTCATGATGTTAAATGGGCAGGTACATAAAATTTCCTTATCAAAGTGGGTGCAACAATCCCTGGGTATAGGGAGGCTCCCACACCTTCAGAATAAGCAATGCCTTCTATTCTATCTATATGCCCTTGCTTTGGTACAGGCAGGGAGGTTACCATTCTGATCTGATCTGAGTGAGGAATCCTCAGAGGGACCAAAAACAAATGGTTGTACTATGCCCTGTCCAGGTGGGCCTTTGGGTCCTCATGGATTCTCTCTTTCCCTACTCCAATGGGTAGGCACAGGGGAGATTGGGGACTCACCACCATAAGAACTAAATGGTAGTGGCTAAAGCTTACCTTATTCTTCAATACTGGCCTTCTAATTTCTTTATTTTACTTCCAATCCAATTAGCTTCTGGTCCAAACATCAGGTTAGGTCTACAGAGCTGGACAGATCCTTCAAACTATTTAGGATCAATTGATTAGCTTGGCTGGTGTGTAGGCCTTTACGGGCACTGGATATTACTGCATTTACAAGCCTGGATTCTCATACAATTTCTGGGCTATGACATAAGTGTTGCTGATAGGGTTACCAGGCTCAAACCAATCTGCGATGGTATCTGCTAAGCCTTGTCATTGCCTAATTAGGCATTTGCCAATTTGATTAACCAGTCTAGCACACAGCTGGTCTGTACCAGTGTTGAACATCATCAAGGTAAGGACCAGTGACAGTTGTCCTGGTTCTGGGACAGGGGCCTGTTCAGGGCATGATGCACAATTGGGAGGTTCTATTTTGTCCTTAAAGTCCTGGTTGATGATATCCAAATGAGGGCAAGTTAGCAATGGCCATTAAAGCAAAACTAGTCTGGTGGGAAGGAGCTAGTCCTGTCTCCCATCCTTCTGTTCACGTGATGTACTCCTTGCTTCCTTCCAGTTCTTTTTGTTCACCTGTGGAGACACTGTTAACATTCTCCTAGCCTAAACAATTTTCTATTCACAACATTTGCAATACGTATTACAGTTAAGACACACAAGACAAACTTGGACAGAACACAAACTCATTATGTCATGACACAGAACCATGGCATTTTGTTGTTGTTATTCTTCAACTGGCACCAGCGCTTTCTGATTATCTGAAAGACAAGAAAACATTTCTCCCCCCCCATCGGGGTGGCCTATTATAACTTAAAATACTGCCTAAGATCTGTTAGGGGAACGGGTTACAGCTAGTTCCTTATCATTTTCATGTGCGAGTGAGCTGCAACTTTCTGAGAACAAGAGCGCTTCATCGGTACTCGTGACCTTCCACTCCCTTGAATTACCTTAGAGTTGCTAGCCCTCCCCAACAATGGCACGGTTCAGTTTCCCTCTCGTATTGCAGACCGGGCTCTTTTTTTTTTCCTCTTATGATCTGTCTTGATCCTGCTAAATGACTTTTCTTAATTACACAGATTTGTCTAGCATTAATTTGGTAAGGAGAGTGGGCTTTCTAATTAGCCCCCACACTTCCTAATTCTTTTCAGTATATGATTTTCATAACATCCAGGCTGCAGCAGTTGAGTTATGCTGCTGGCTCTGGGGTGAATCACTTGCTCATGTTCTGTAAGGAGATTTATGTTGCAGAATGTGTCTCCTTGTTAGGGCAGATTTAGTTTTTAGTGATTACATCTTCACATTCAATTTCTACTGGTTGACATTTGGGTGGCTTTTAAGTTACCTTCTTCCCCCACGCCCTCAAGCCAATTATAACGGCGTGTGAGGGAAAGGTTTTAACTGTTTGTTATGTTTTTTCCTCTGGATGGCCCCCACTCATATGTTGTGAAACATCTTTGGGTTGCCTGCGTTTCTAGCCATAGAGGCTGTCGTTATCTATTTGCTAAGAAGGGCTCGAGAATTTCCTGAAGTTGCTTGGATTCGATCCTTGCTCAAAGCCCGCATTCCCTTTTCAATCTCATAGCTTAGGAAGGTGCATATTTGGGCCTTCTCTTGTGTAACTTTATATCCCTTCTTCCCTAGGGCATTCCACAGGGGCTCCGTTGCCCTTTTTCCCTTTTGCATATCAGGACTGGTAATCAACAAATCATCAATATACTGGAGGAGAGCTACCTCAGGGTGCTGCCCCCTCCAGTCTTCTAAGTCTTTTTGCAATGTCGTCCCAAAAATATGGGGGGATGACACAAAACCCTGGGGCAACACAGTCCACAACAGCTGGGTTTTGTGATGGGTGTCCGGGTCTTCCCATTCAAAAGCAAATAATTTCCAACTATCTTTGTGTAAAGGTATAGAAAAGAAAGCATCTTTCAAGTCTAATACCGTAAACACTGTTGTGTCTGCTGGAATTTGTGTTAAGATAGTGTGTGGGTTGGGGACCATAGGATGGTCTACAAGAACTTTCTTATTTATTGCCCGTAAGTCTTGCACGAGTCTATAAGAGACGCTATCCGGTTTTGGCATCCCTAAAATAGGGGTGTTGAAAGGAGAGGAACTTTCTACTACCTAGCCATATCTTTTGAATTGTTCGATTAATGGCTTTAAGCTTTAAGCCTATCCAGGTGGCTCTTTTTTTTTTTCTCTCAGGGGATATGGCTTTACACCCACAGAGCCTTCTCCTTCAATGAGAGGAATTCTTACTGGAGTCACAAACTTTGCTCGGGCAGGGGTCTCATCTGCCCATACACATGGATTGACTCCTTCTAAAACCTCCGTCCCTTTTGTCTCTAACAGCATCTCAGCTGCACAGAGGGCCATCCGGTAATTTGAGCCCTGTTTCACAGGCAGCTGCACTACATTCTGATCACTACGCAAGAAAATTTTAGCTTGCAGCTTAATTAGCATATCTCGCCCTAGCAGGGCAACTGGGCATGCAGATGAAACAACAAAGGCATGCTCTAGCATAATTTTTTTCTAATCTTCGTGAGGAGGGGTCTACATACGGGTAGCCTGCTTCTCTTTCCCTCAATTCCTTCTATCGTCACATGCTTTCCACTTTCTTTAGCTGAAGGGGGTTTTATGGGGATCATAGAGAACGTGGCTCCAATATCCACCAGAGCCTCATAGTCCCTGCCACCCACCCTTATTTTTACCATGGGATCCTTTCGAGCTTTAGCTCGTAGGGTGGTGGCCTTAGATCCCGTCCCCTTCAACTAGACTCTTCCCCGGAGGATTCTGCCCGCATCTGGCGGTTCTCCGGTTGTCTTTTCTTCCCCTTTGCCTTCAATTTTTGGGCAGTCTCTCTTCCAATGTCCTTTTTCCCGTCAGTGCACACATCCATCACCTGCTACCCGTCCCTTTCCTTTCTGAGGGGGCCCCTTATGGTCCGGCCTCTGGTTGCTGGAGAGTGCTGCAGCCAGCACTGCCATCTGCTTCTGTGCTCTCTTATCTTCCCTCCTCTCGGCTACTTGGTCTCTATTTCCAGGGTCCGCACACCCCGCCGGGCTCACACGACGCTACGGCCCCGAGTTTGTCCCAGTGCCGGCTGGGCGCTGCGGGCGGGTCCTGGGGGGCCGGGAACCCCTCGTGCACCGCCCGGGCCCCTCGGCCAGGTGGGGCAGGAGCGGCGGCGGCCGGCGGAAAGGCGTCCCCCCATCCGGCCGGAGTGGGGAGGGGACCGGGGGGGGGGGGGGCTGCTTCGCCGATGGGCAGGGGGGGGGGATTGTCGGGGGCGGGGCAGCAGGCGCCCGGTCATGGGGCGATGCGGTGGCTCTGGGGGGGCCCCGTGGGGGGGGTTACGGCCCGGGGGGGGGGCAGCATCTCCTCCTTCCAGCACCCAAGCCGGGGGGGGGGGGGGGGGGCTCCACTGCTCCCACTGGCCGGGACCCCCTTCCCCACCCTGGCACCCAGCCTGGTTAAAAGGGGGCGGGGCCAGTAGAACGTTGGCAGCCCAGAGGTTCGAGGGGGCGGGGGCGTTAGCCGGGGGGCGGGGCCTCCCCATCAGAAGGGGGCGGGGCCGGCGGGAGGCGCGGGGGGAGCGGGGCGGGGCCAGGCAGAGGGCGCGCGGGTGGATTCGGCCGCGTCCGGCCGCGCCGCGCTCGAGCGTCCCGCGCAGCCCGGCCCGGAAGTGACGCAGGAGGCCGCAGCGACAGGCGCGCGGCGGGGCCTGGAGGTGCCGGCGGCGGGGCCGAGACCCGGCATGGCCGGAAGTGACGTGCGGCAGGACGGGTGCGCGGTGGGGGAGGCCGGCGGGGCCAGGGGCTGGAGGCGGGGCTAGTGGAGGGCGGGGCCAGGGGCTGGAGGCGGGGCTAGAGGAGGGCGGGGCCAGGGGCTGGAGGCGGAGCTAGTGGAGGGCGGGGCTAGGGGCTGGAGGCGGGGCCAGGGGCTGGAGGCGGAGCTAGTGGAGGGCGGGGCCAGGGGCTGGAGGCGGGGCTAGAGGAGGGCGGGGCCAGGGGCTGGAGGCGGGGCTAGAGGAGGGCGGGGCCAGGGGCTGGAGGCGGGGCTAGAGGAGGGCGGGGCTAGGGGCTGGAGGCGGGGCTAGAGGAGGGCGGGGCCAGGGGCTGGAGGCGGAGCTAGTGGAGGGCGGGGCTAGGGGCTGGAGGCGGGGCTAGTGGAAGGCGGGGCCAGGGGCTGGAGGCGGGGCTAGTGGAAGGCGGGGCTAGGGGCTGGAGGCGGGGCTAGTGGAAGGCGGAGCCAGGGGCTGGAGGCGGGGCTAGTGGAAGGCGGAGCCAGGGGCTGGAGGTGGGGCTAGTGGAAGGCGGGGCTAGGGGCTGGAGGCGGGGCTAGTGGAGGGCGGGGCTAGGGGCTGGAGGCGGGGCTAGTGGAGGGCGGGGCTAGGGGCTGGAGGCGGGGCTAGTGGAGGGCGGAGCCAGGGGCTGGAGGCGGGGCTAGGGGCTGGAGGCGGGGCTAGTGGAGGGCGGGGCTAGGGGCTGGAGGCGGGGCTAGTGGAGGGCGGGGCTAGGGGCTGGAGGCGGGGCTAGTGGAAGGCAGAGCCAGGGGCTGGAGGTGGGGCTAATGGAAGGCGGGGCTAGGGGCTGGAGGTGGGGCTAATGGAAGGCGGGGCTAGGGGCTGGAGGCGGGGCTAGTGGAGGGCGGGGCTAGGAGCTGGAGGCGGGGCTAGTGGAGGGCGGGGCTAGGGGCTGGAGTCGGGGCTAGTGGAGGGGCAGGGAGGGGCCTGGATCGGGGGCAGGGCGGAGCCTGGAGCCCTCTGGGGGCCCCCGCACTGACCTCCCCTCTCTCTGTCCCCCAGGCAGGCGGCGGGGGGCCCCCCGGGCCAGGACCCCTGTGCCCCCCTGCGCCTGGTCGCGGCGGCCGCCTGGCAGGTGGTGCGGGCGCGGCAGGTGCCCGACTTCCCGCGGGTGCTGGGGCTGCTGGAGGCCGTGGGGCGGGCGGCCCCCGACCTGGTGCGTTTCCGCCACTACTCCCGGCTGCGCCTGGGCCTGCAGGCTGCGGTAAGGGGGGGTCCCCGGCAGCCCCCACGCCCCCCGCCTCCCCCGCCTGGCTCTGCCCCGCTAGTCCCGTGCTCTGCCCCACAGGTGATCATGCACATGCTGCGGGAGGGGCGGCCGGACGGGACCATCTACGAGGCCGTGGACACCTGCTTTCCCGAGGGGGAGCCCCAGCCCCACCCCCTGGCGGTGAGTCCCGCCCTGCGCTCGGGCCATTCCCTGAGGGGTGGGGGCTCAGCAGGGGGCTCTCTCCCCTGGCGGGGGGCACTAGGGAACTGGGGGGGCTCTCCCCGGCAAGCAGACCTGTCCCAGTGGGGCGAGGGGGCGTTGCACAGTGGGGAGCTGGAGGGGTGCAGGGAGCGGGGGGGCTCTCTTGGCAGTGGGGCGAGGGGGCGTTGCACAGTGGGGAGCTGGGGGGGTGTTGCAGGGAGCGGGGGGCTCTCTTGGCAGTGGGGCGAGGGGGCGTTGCACAGTGGGGAGCTGGGGGGTGCCGGGAGCGGGGGGGCTCTCTTGGCAGTGGGGCGAGGGGGCGTTGCACAGTGGAGAGCTGGGGGGTGCCGGGAGCGGGGGGGCTCTCTTGGCAGTGGGGCGAGGGGGCGTTGCACAGTGGGGAGCTGGGGGGTGCCGGGAGCGGGGGGGCTCTCTTGGCAGTGGGGCGAGGGGGCGTTGCACAGTGGGGAGCTGGGGGGGTGCAGGGAGCGGGGAGGCTCTCTTGGCAGTGGGGCTGGGGCCGTTGCACAGTGGGGAGCTGGGGGGTGTTGCAGGGAGCGGGGGGCTCTCTTGGCAGTGGGGCGAGGGGGCGTTGCACAGTGGGGAGCTGGGGGGTGCAGGGAGGGGGGGCTCTTGGCAGTGGGGCGAGGGGGCGTTGCACAGTGGGGAGCTGGGGGGTGCAGGGAGGGGGGGCTCTTGGCAGTGGGGCGAGGGGGCGTTGCACAGTGGGGAGCTCGGGGGTGCAGGGAGGGGGGGCTCTCTTGGCAGTGGGGCGAGGGGGCGTTGCACAGTGGGGAGCTCGGGGGTGCAGGGAGGGGGGGCTCTCTTGGCAGTGGGGCAAGGGGGCGTTGCACAGTGGGGAGCTGGGGTGGTGCAGGGAGCGGGGGGGCTCTCTTGGCAGTGGGGCGGGGGGCGTTGCACAGTGGGGAGCTGGGGGGTGCAGGGAGCGGGGGGGCTCTCTTGGCAGTGGGGCGAGGGGGCGTTGCACAGTGGGGAGCTGGGGGTGTTGCAGGGAGCGGGGGGCTCTCTTGGCAGTGGGGCGAGGGGGCGTTGCACAGTGGGGAGCTGGGGGGTGCAGGGAGCGGGGGGGCTCTCTTGGCAGTGGGGCGAGGGGGCGTTGCACAGTGGGGAGCTGGGGGTGTTGCAGGGAGCGGGGGGCTCTATGGCAGTGGGGCGGGGGGCGTTGCACAGTGGGGAGCTGGGGGGGTGCAGGGAGGGGGGGCTCTCTTGGCAGTGGGGCGAGGGGGCGTTGCACAGTGGGGAGCTGGGGGGGTGTTGCAGGGAGCGGGGGGCTCTCTTGGCAGTGGGGCGAGGGGGCGTTGCACAGTGGAGAGCTGGGGGGTGCCGGGAGCGGGGGGGCTCTCTTGGCAGTGGGGCGAGGGGGCGTTGCACAGTGGGGAGCTGGGGGGGTGCAGGGAGCGGGGAGGCTCTCTTGGCAGTGGGGCTGGGGCCGTTGCACAGTGGGGAGCTGGGGGGTGTTGCAGGGAGCGGGGGGCTCTCTTGGCAGTGGGGCGAGGGGGCGTTGCACAGTGGGGAGCTGGGGGGTGCAGGGAGGGGGGGCTCTTGGCAGTGGGGCGAGGGGGCGTTGCACAGTGGGGAGCTGGGGGGTGCAGGGAGGGGGGGCTCTTGGCAGTGGGGCGAGGGGGCGTTGCACAGTGGGGAGCTCGGGGGTGCAGGGAGGGGGGGCTCTCTTGGCAGTGGGGCAAGGGGGCGTTGCACAGTGGGGAGCTGGGGGGGTGCAGGGAGCGGGGGGGCTCTCTTGGCAGTGGGGCGGGGGGCGTTGCACAGTGGGGAGCTGGGGGGTGCAGGGAGGGGGGGCTCTCTTGGCAGTGGGGCGAGGGGGCGTTGCACAGTGGGGAGCTCGGGGGTGCAGGGAGGGGGGGCTCTCTTGGCAGTGGGGCAAGGGGGCGTTGCACAGTGGGGAGCTGGGGGGGTGCAGGGAGCGGGGGGGCTCTCTTGGCAGTGGGGCGGGGGGCGTTGCACAGTGGGGAGCTGGGGGGTGCAGGGAGGGGGGGCTCTTGGCAGTGGGGCGAGGGGGCGTTGCACAGTGGGGAGCTGGGGGGTGCAGGGAGGGGGGGCTCTTGGCAGTGGGGCGAGGGGGCGTTGCACAGTGGGGAGCTCGGGGGTGCAGGGAGGGGGGGCTCTCTTGGCAGTGGGGCGAGGGGGCGTTGCACAGTGGGGAGCTCGGGGGTGCAGGGAGGGGGGGCTCTCTTGGCAGTGGGGCAAGGGGGCGTTGCACAGTGGGGAGCTGGGGGGGTGCAGGGAGCGGGGGGGCTCTCTTGGCAGTGGGGCGGGGGGCGTTGCACAGTGGGGAGCTGGGGGGTGCAGGGAGGGGGGGCTCTCTTGGCAGTGGGGCGAGGGGGCGTTGTACAGTGGGGAGCTGGGGGGTGCAGGGAGGGGGGGGCTCTCTTGGCAGTGGGGCGAGGGGGCGTTGCACAGTGGGGAGCTGGGGGGTACAGGGAGGGGGGGCTCTCTTGGCAGTGGGGCGAGGGGGCGTTGCACAGTGGGGAGCTGGGGGGGTGCAGGGAGCGGGGGGGCTCTCTTGGCAGTGGGGCGAGGGGGCGTTGCACAGTGGGGAGCTGGGGGGGTGCAGGGAGCGGGGGGCTCTCTTGGCAGTGGGGCGAGGGGGCGTTGCACAGTGGGGAGCTGGGGGGTGCAGGGAGCGGGGGGCTCTCTTGGCAGTGGGGCGAGGGGGCGTTGCACAGTGGGCAGCTGGGGGGTGCAGGGAGCGGGGGGGCTCTCTTGGCAGTGGGGCGGGGGGCGTTGCACAGTGGGGAGCTGGGGGGGTGCAGGGAGCGGGGGGGCTCTCTTGGCAGTGGGGCGAGGGGGCGTTGCACAGTGGGGAGCTGGGGGGTACAGGGAGGGGGGGCTCTCTTGGCAGTGGGGCGGGGGGCGTTGCACAGTGGGGAGCTGGGGGGTGCAGGGAGTGGGGGGGCTCTCTTGGCAGTGGGGCGAGGGGGCGTTGCACAGTGGGCAGCTGGGGGGTGCAGGGAGCGGGGGGGCTCTCTTGGCAGTGGGGCGAGGGGGCGTTACATAGTGGGGAGCTGGGGGGTGTAGGGAGCGGGGGGGCTCTCTTGGCAGTGGGGCGGGGGGCGTTGCACAGTGGGGAGCTGGGGGGTGTAGGGAGCGGGGGGGCTCTCTTGGCAGTGGGGCGGGGGACGTTGCACAGTGGGGAGCTGGGGGGTGCAGGGAGCGGGGGGGCTCTCTTGGCAGTGGGGCGGGGGGCGTTGCATAGTGGGGAGCTGGGGGGTGTAGGGGGGGGCTCTTTTGGCAGTGGGGCGGGGGACGTTGCACAGTGGGGAGCTGGGGGGTGCAGGGAGCGGGGGGGCTGTCTTGGCAGTGGGGCGGGGGGTGTTGTTCAGTGGGGAGCTGGGGGGTGCAGGGAGGGGGGGCTCTCTTGGCAGTGGGGCGAGGGGGCGTTGCACAGTGGGGAGCTGGGGGGTGCAGGGAGGGGGGGCTCTCTTGGCAGTGGGGTGGGGGGCGTTGCACAGTGGGGAGCTGGGGGGTGCAGGGAGCGGGGGGGCTCTCTTGGCAGTGGGGCGGGGGGCGTTGCACAGTGGGGAGCTGGGGGGTGCAGGGAGGGGGGGCTCTCTTGGCAGTGGGGTGGGGGGCGTTGCACAGTGGGGAGCTGGGGGGTACAGGGAGGGGGGGCTCTCTTGGCAGTGAGGCGAGGGGGCGTTGCACAGTGGGGCACACGGGGACGTCGCGCTGCAGGCAGCCGGGCGGAGGCCGGTCCCCATGCTGCTGCTGCTGGGTGCTGTGCTCCGCCCCAGAGGTGGCTGCATTTCACACCCTGCTGCCCCTGCCCAGAGCGCCCGGGACCTGCGCCTGGTGGGGGAAGCCCAGGAGACCTTCCGGGAGCTGGTGCTGGGCTTGCTGAGTGACCCGGAGCGGCGGGCGGCCTACGTGGAAGTGAGCCGGGCTGGGCCGGGGCGCGGGGGCTCTGGAGGACGCAGGGGGTGGGGCCCTGGGGTGCTGCCGTGTGGGGCAGCCGGGTTGTGTGGGGGGCACGGAGGGCTGGAGGCCAGGACGCTGGAGGGGGAGGCGCGAGGAGCTGAGGGGCTGTGCCGGGGGGCAGGCGGGGCTGCTCCAGCGAGTGGGGGGCAGGGGGGGGCCCGGGGCCGTGCGGGGGGCTGACGTGTGGGGCAGGCGGGTTGTGTGGGGGGCACGGAGGGCTGGAGGCCAGGACGCTGGAGGGGGAGGCGCGAGGAGCTGAGGGGCTGTGCCGGGGGGCAGGGGGGGGCCCGGGGCCGTGCGGGGGGCTGACGTGTGGGGCAGGCGGGATAAGTGGGGGGCACGGAGGGCTGGAGGCCAGGACGCTGGAGAGGGAGGCGCGAGGAGCTGAGGGGCTGTGCCGGGGGGCAGGGGGGGGCCCGGGGCCGTGCGGGGGGCTGACGTGTGAGCTCTGGCGGCAGGAGCAGCTGGAGGCCGAGTACGGGGAGCCCTTCCTGGGGGGCCTGCAGGAGCTGTTCTTCGAGTACCTGGGGCGCCTGGACAGCACCCTGCCCCCGCCCCAGCTCCAGCAGGTAGGAGGGGGGCGCTGGGGAGGGAGGGAAGGCCGGAGGGGGGGGGGGCACGGTGGGTCCGGCCCTGACCCCTCCTCCCCCCAGCTGCAGGAGGCTGCCTGGCGCGAGTGCCCCCAGGCCAGGCCCCCCCAGCCCCCGACGGAGCTCAGCGTCCTGGCCCAGTACCTCGCCGACATGGGTCACCCCAAGCCACTGGGTATGTGGGGCGGCTGGGGGGAATGTTGGGGGCAGGGCAAGCGGCTGGGGGGGAGCGGTGGAGGCGGGGCAGGCGGCTGGGGGGGAGTGCTGGGGGCGGGGCAGGCGGCTGGGGGGAGCGCTGGGGGCGGGGCAGGCGGTTGGGGGTGGGGCATGCGGCTGGGGGCGGGGCAGGCGGCTGGGGGGAGCGCTGGGGGCGGGGCAGGTGGCTGGGGGGAGCGCTGGGGGCGGGGCAGGCGGGGAGCTGGGGGGGGGAGAATGCTGGGGGCGGGGCAGGCGGCTGGGGGGAGAATGCTGGGGGCGGGGCAGGTGGCTGGGGGGGGGAATGCTGGGGGCGGGGCAGGCGGCTGGGGGGAGAATGCTGGGGGTGGGGCAGATGGGGGGAGGCTGGGGGGGGGAATGCTGGGGGCGGGGCAGGCGGCTGGGGGCGGGGCAGGCGGCTGAGGGGGAGCGCTGGGGGCGGGGCAGGCGGCTGGGGGGAGCGCTGGGGGCGGGGCAGGCGGCTGGGGGCGGGGCATGCGGCTGAGGGGGAGCGCTGGGGGCGGGGCAGGCGGCTGGGGGGAGCGCTGGGGGCGGGGCAGGTGTCTGGGGGGAAGTCGGGGGGGGCAGGACTCCACTCACCTCCCCTCTCCCCCCCAGCCCCGCCGCTGGTCAGCAGCACGCCCTCCGTGCCCCAGCCGGGGGCAGGGCCGCCAGCCCCCTGGGCACCGGGGTCCCACGAGAAGTGGAGCCAGGAGGGGCCCACGTGAGTGTCTCCCCCCCAGCTCCCCGCCCCCTTCCGCCTCCCCCACCCGCTCACCCCCGTTCTCCCCCCAGCTCCCCGCCCCCTTCCGCCTCCCCCACCCGCTCACCCCCGTTCTCCCCCCCAGCTCCCCGCCCCCTTCCGCCTCCCCCACCCGCTCACCCCCGTTCTCCCCCCAGCTCCCCGCCCCCTTCCGCCTCCCCCACCCGCTCACCCCCGTTCTCTCCCCCAGGACCCCCCCTGGCTGCGGCCTGCCCTGTCCATCGCCCAAGGAGCAGGACCCGGGTAGGTAGCAGCCGCTCGGCGAGGGGGGCCCCACAGGCTGGGGGGGGGGGAGCCAGGGGCCCCAGGGGTGCAGCTGTGCCCCATCCCCACACACCCCTAACCCCCGCCTCCCTGCAGACCCGAGCGTGGACGTGGTGTGGGAGTCGGACGAGGAGGAGAGCTGCCCCCGCAGGAAGGTGAGAGGCCGGCTGGGGGGCAGCGGGGGATTGGCCTTTAGGGGTCACTCTGAGGGGCAGGCTCCTGGAGTGGGGTTCAGGGGTCCCTCAGGGGCTTGTGGGGTCCCTGCTCACCCCCCATCCCAGCTCCCAGCGCAACCCCCGGACCCCCGCCCTCCACAACCCCCGAGCAGGTGAGTGACCCTGCCTCCGGGGCGGGGTTCGGTGCCCCCCGCTCACCCGCTCTCCCTCTCTCTCCGCAGGTGCCCTGGCGGCTGCGCTCCCGGGACCCCGCCCGCCTCCCCCCGCCCCACGGCACAGACACACCAACCACCAGGGGGCGCCCCACAAAGCCCTTTATTGCTGACACCAAATAAACACAGCCCGTCCCTCCTCGGTCTCCCTCGTGTGTGGGGTGCCCCATAGCCCCCTCTGGCGGAGCAGGGAGGGGCTGCATGCTCTGCAGCTGGGGGGAGGAAACGGGGGGGCCTCTTGGCCCCCCTCAGTGTCAGGGGCTGCTGTGGGGAGTGGAATGATGAGTAGGAATGTCCTTGAGCCTTCGGGGGGCATCTTGGGGTACCCGGGGGGGCTCCTCACGGCCCAGCATCAGCCCCTCAAAAAAGGGGTTGGGGGGACTCGCCTCTGGGTTGGGCCTGACCCCAAAAGTTGGGGGGCATGATGGGTCCCCGCTACCAGAGCTGGGGGTGCGCTGGGTGGGTCCCTGCTTCTGGAGCTGGGGGTGTGCTGGGAGTTCCCGAGACCTGGGGGTGCACTGGGTGGGTCCCTGCTGCTGGAGCTGGGGGTGCAGTGGGGGTTCCCAGAGCTGGGGGTGTGCTGGGAGTTCCCCAGACCTGGGGGTGCGCTGGGGGGTCCCCGTTGTCAGAGCTGGGGGTGCAGTGGGGGTTCCCAGAGCTGGGGGTGCAGTAGGGGGCCCCGCTGCCAGAGCTGGGGGTGCAGTGGGGGGGCCCCCGCTGCCAGAGCTGGGGGTGCAGTGGGGGTTCCCAGAGCTGGGGGTGCAGTGGGGGGCCCCGCCGCCAGAGCTGGGGGTGCAGTGGGGGTTCCCAGAGCTGGGGGTGCAGTGGGGGGCCCCCGCTGCCAGAGCTGGGGGTGCAGTGGGGGGCCCCGCCGCCAGAGCTGGGGGTGCAGTGGGGGTTCCCAGAGCTGGGGGTGCAGTGGGGGGCCCCCGCTGCCAGAGCTGGGGGTGCAGTGGGGGGCCCCGCCGCCAGAGCTGGGGGTGCAGTGGGGGTTCCCAGAGCTGGGGGTGCAGTGGGGGGCCCCGCCGCCAGAGCTGGGGGTGCAGTGGGGGGGCCCCGCTGCCAGAGCTGGGGGTGCAGTGGGGGGGCCCCGCTGCCAGAGCTGGGGGTGCAGTGGGGGGGCCCCGCCGCCAGAGCGGGGCTGCGCTGGGGGTCCTAGTGGCCTGCCCCGAAGAGGGGGGCGCTGTGGGGGGTCCCAGAGCTGGGGGTGCAGTGAGGGGTCCCAGAGCGGGGCTGCGCGGGGGGTCCTAGTGGCCTGCCCCGAAGAGGGGGGCGCTGTGGGGGTCCCAGAGCGGGGCTGCGCGGGGGCCTAGTGGCCTGCCCCGAAGAGGGGGGCGCTGTGGGGGGCCCAGAGCGGGGCTGCGCGGGGGCCTAGTGGCCTGCCCCGAAGAGGGGGGCGCTGTGGGGGGCCCAGAGCGGGGCTGCGCGGGGGCCTAGTGGCCTGCCCCGAAGAGGGGGGCGCTGTGGGGGGCCCAGAGCGGGGCTGCGCGGGGGCCTAGTGGCCTGCCCCGAAGAGGGGGGCGCTGGGGGGGGCCCAGAGCGGGGCTGCGCGGGGGCCTAGTGGCCTGCCCCGAAGAGGGGGGCGCTGGGGGGGGTGACGCGGATGAAGCTGGTCCGGCGGCTCAGCTCCTTCAGCTTCGCGGCGCCCACGTAGGTGCAGGTGGAGCGGAGCCCCCCCAGCACGTCCCGCAGCGTCTGCTCCACCGGGCCCCGGCAGGGCAGCTCCAGCGCCCGGCCCTCCGACGCCCTGCGGGACAGCGACAGCCCGGGTGAGCCCGTGCGCCCCACGGCGCCCCCCAGGGAGAGCCCGCCCCGCCCCACGGCGCCCCCCAGGGAGAGCCCGCCCCGCCCCACGGCGCCCCCCAGGGAGAGCCCGCCCCGCCCCGCGGCGCCCCCCAGGGAGAGCCCGCCCCACCCCACAGCGCCCCCCCAGTGAGAGCCCGCCCCACCCCACAGCACGCCCCCAGTGAGAGCCCGCCCCACCCCACAGCACCTCCCAGTGAGAGCCCGCCCCACCCCACAGCACGCCCCCAGTGAGAGCCCGCCCCACCCCACAGCACCTCCCAGTGAGAGCCCGCCCCACCCCACAGCACCTCCCAGGATAGGCCATCCCGCCCCACAGCACCCCCACAGTGAGAGCCGGCCCCACCCCACAGCGCCCCCCCAGGATAGGCCATCCCGCCCCACAGCACCCCCACAGTGACAGCCCGCCCCACCCCACAGCGCCCCCCCAGGATAGGCCATCCCACCCCACAGCACGCCCCCAGTGAGAACCGGCCCCACCCCACAGCGCCCCCCCAGGATAGGCCATCCCGCCCCACAGCACCCCCCCAGTGAGAGCCCGCCCCACCCCACAGCACGCCCCCAGTGAGAGCCCGCCCCACCCCACAGCACCTCCCAGTGAGAGCCCGCCCCACCCCACAGCACCTCCCAGGATAGGCCATCCCGCCCCACAGCACCCCCACAGTGAGAGCCGGCCCCACCCCACAGCGCCCCCCCAGGATAGGCCATCCCGCCCCACAGCACCCCTACAGTGACAGCCCGCCCCACCCCACAGCGCCCCCCCAGGATAGGCCATCCCACCCCACAGCACGCCCCCAGTGAGAACCGGCCCCACCCCACAGCGCCCCCCCAGGATAGGCCATCCCGCCCCACAGCACCCCCCAGTGAGAGCCCGCCCCACCCCACAGCACCCCCCCAGGATAGGCCGTCCCAGCATACAACGCCCCTCCCACAGTGAAAGCCCATCCCACCCCACAGGGCCCCCCTGGAGGGCCCATCCCTCTCCCCACAGCCCCTGCCCCCCAACGCAAGGCCGGTCCCTACCTGTACTCCGCCACTCCCCCGGCGTACTTCTTCATGGCCACCTCGGAGCTCATCCCGTAGAAGAGTTTGTATTTCTTGCCCCCCCTCTCGATCAGCTCCCCACCGGACTCCGTGTGCCCCGCCAGCATCCCCCCCAGCATGACAAAGTCCGCGCCGGCTCCTGCAACCACAAGGGGGGGCTAGTGAGGCGTCGGCCCCCCCAGCTCGCTCAACCCAAGCGGGGAGGGGGGCACCACTTACCAAAAGCCTTAGCCACGTCCCCCGGGCAACTGCAGCCCCCGTCCTAGGGGAGGGAGAGACAGCAATCAGGAGGGGAAACCGAGGCACTGCCCTGCCCAGGCCAGACGGGGAACCCAGGAGTCCTGCCACTGAGCCTCCCTCTAACCACTAGCCCCCAGCGGGCAGCCCGGCGCCGCTCACCGAGATGATGTGCCCGTTGAGGCCGTGGGCGGCGTCGGCGCATTCCAGGACGGCGCTCAGCTGGGGGTACCCCACCCCCGTCTTCTTCCGGGTGGTACAGACCGAACCTGGACGTGGCAGAGACGGGTATCGGCATGTGCCGGTGGGCAAGAGGCCCCCACGAATGGGGATCCCCCATCACCAGGGTCCAGTCCCCTCTGCCCAGTGTGCGTCCCCGCACATCACGCTGGGATGGTTCAGCCCGCCCCCCCCCCCCCGTGTGTGTCTCCCCTCCCATAAGGCTGAGATGGTCCAGCCCCTGCAGTGTATATACCCCCCCCCCCCAATGAGGATAACATGGTCCAGGCCCTGGTGTATGTATCTCCCCCCCATCAGCCTGAGATGGTCCAACCCCCCTCCCCCCCCCCCCCGGTTTTAGCCCCGCCCCTAGTCTGGTCACCTGGTCCGATGCCCACTTTGATGATGTCGGCGCCGGAGAGGATCAGCTCCTCCACCATCTCCCCCGTCACCACGTTCCCGGCCTGCGGGGAGAGCGCGGAGCCCTCAAGCCCCCACACGCGCCGGCTGGGGGGGGGGTAGGGGGACGTACCATGGTGGGGGTGGGGGAGGTACAGATGATGGCGATGCCATCAATGGGGTGTAAGTGGTACATACCATGATGGCAGGGGTGGGGCGGCACATACCATGACAGTATGACTGACAGGGGGGCAGGGCGGTACATACCATGATGGCAGAGGCGGGGCAGCACACACCATGACAGTATGACTAGCAGGGGGGCAGAGCGGTGCATACCATGATGGCAGGGGTGGAGCGGCACACACCATGACAGTATGACTGACAGGGGGGCAGGGCAGTGCATACCACGATGGCCGGGGCGGGGCGGCACACACCACGACAGTATGACTGACAGGGGGGCAGAGCGGTGCATACCACGATGGCCGGGGCGGGGCGGCACATACCATGACAGTATGACTGACAGGGGGCAGGGCAGTGCATACCATGATGGCAGGGGTGGGGCGGCACACACCACGACAGTATGACTGACAGGGGGGCAGAGCGGTGCATACCATGATGGCAGGGGCGGGGCGGCACATACCATGACAGTATGACTGACGGGGGGCAGGGCAGTGCATACCATGATGGCAGGGGCGGGGCAACACATACCATGACAGTATGACTGACAGGGGGGCAGAGCGGTGCATACCACGATGGCCGGGGCGGGGCGGCACATACCATGACAGTATGACTGACAGGGGGCAGGGCAGTGCATACCATGATGGCAGGGGTGGGGCGGCACACACCACGACAGTATGACTGACAGGGGGGCAGAGCGGTGCATACCATGATGGCAGGGGCGGGGCGGCACATACCATGACAGTATGACTGACAGGGGGGCAGAGCGGTGCATACCATGATGGCAGGGGTGGGGCGGCACATACCATGACAGTATGACTGACAGGGGGGCAGAGCGGTGCATACCACGATGGCCGGGGCGGGGCGGCACACACCACGACAGTATGACTGACGGGGGCAGAGCGGTGCATACCATGATGGCAGGGGCGGGGCGGCACATACCACGACAGTATGACTGACGGGGGGCAGGGCAGTGCATACCACGATGGCAGGGGTGGGGCGGCACATACCATGACAGTATGACTGACGGGGGGCAGGGCAGTGCATACCACGATGGCAGGGGCGGGGCGGCACATACCATGACAGTATGACTGACGGGGGGCAGAGCGGTGCATACCATGATGGCAGGGGCGGGGCGGCACATACCATGACAGTATGACTGACGGGGGGCAGGGCAGTGCATACCATGATGGCAGGGGCGGGGCGGCACACACCGTGACAGTATGACTGACGGGGGGGCAGAGCGGTGCATACCACGATGGCAGGGGCGGGGCGGCACATACCATGACAGTATGACTGACGGGGGGCAGGGCAGTGCATACCATGATGGCAGGGGTGGGGCGGCACACACCATGACAGTATGACTGATGGGGGGCAGAGCGGTGCATACCACGATGGCAGGGGCGGGGCGGGGCGGCACACACCACGGCAGTACGACTGGCGTGGACAGGGACGTGCATACCATGATGGTGTGGTCGGGGAAGCGCTTGCGCACGTCCCGCAGGAACTGGACAAAGTGCTCCGAGTAGCCGTTGGCCACGTCCAGGCAGATGTAGCGCACTTGGGGGACGGCCTCCAGGATCTTCTCGAGTTGCTCGAAGTCTGAGGGGCCGGTGCCCGAACTGGCCGCCACGTGCTTGGGAGAGACGCAGGTGTAACCCACACCTAGTGTGGTTCGCTGTCCCGTGCAGCGGCACTTACACCTCAGCCACAGATAACAAGAGACCTCTGCAGCCTAGGCTGAGGGCCCGCTGACTCTTAGCTCAAGTGGCAGAGGCTCCTACGCTAAGCTCCAGAGGTCCCAGGGTCAAATCCACCCACTAGCCGTTACACAGGTTTGAGATCACCACACAAGATAGAAAGCTCTGGGGTAAGATCTGCCGAGGAGGGAGCTGGGACGGTTTCCAGAGAAATACGGAAAGCGTGTGGAGGTCTGTGAGGGCAGGGGACTCCCTGAGACAGTGGGGTGCTGGGATTGTTTTTCAGGGGGAGAACCCCCTACTGGGGCAATAAGGGGGGGGGGGTGGTACCCATAGGGCAGGAGGCCCCACCCCCCACCCCGCCCAAGGCTAGAATGAAGTTGGGCTAGAATGGCTTCCAGGACAGCAGTGGGGTTCATTGCCATGAGTTAGTTGGGGATGTGGGGGGCATGGCTGACTCCCCATCCTTACCTGCAGGCAATCAGGGTTCTGGGCAGCAAACTCCTTCCACTCCTCCAGCCTGTAGTGCTTATGGATGGCAGTGAAAAGTGAGAACTGGCGGGAGAGAAGGACATGAGGGTGTGACGCTGAGCGGAGGGGCACCCTCCCTCCGACAGCCCATCATAATGGAATGGCCCACCAAGGGAAAAGATCCCCCCCGCCCCGCATTATAATGGGATTGCTCACTACAAATACCATTCTTGTAGTGGAACAGCCCACCAAGAAGAGGATTCTCCCCTCCCTTACAATGGAACAGCCCAAGATTGTAGTCATGAACTCCCGTTGTTATAATGGAAGGGTCCAGGGGAGTCCCTGATTGTTGATTGGCTGAGCAGTTGATCACATGCATTCCAATGATTCCTTGAAGGGGGGACTCCCTAAAGCTGATTGGCTGGGAAATTGATCACATGGCTTCTAATGCTGCTGGGGGTGGGGCGGGAGAGGGGAGGTGACCCTTGATGCTGATTGGCCAAGGCAGGTAATCATGTGATTTATAATGTGCTTCAGATCTGGGGGGAGGGACTCCCCAGTGCTGACTGAGCTAGGGAGAACCGGTAGGGCGGGATCCCTGTTGCTGATGGGCTGGGGAATGAGTGAATCGGCCAGTACAGAAGCCAGTCCCTGGGCCGGCGACCTTGCAGAGCTCCCTGGCCATGTCGAAGGTGCCCACGGTGTCCATGTTGGCGGCGATGATGGGGATGCCGTTGTACGTCTGCCGCGAATTGCGGAAGGTGAACGATCTGAGGAGATCCACCTGCGCCGGAGATAGAGAGGCGGTAGCCAGATCCCCAGAGACGGAGCCCAGATTTCCCATTGCAGGGTGGGCGGCGGCGCGAGGGGCAGGAGGTGGGTCTCTGCCTAGGGCAGCCGGACCCGCGCACTCACCTCGCTCCGGGACTTGAGGGTGCTGCGCTTGGGCCGCAGCAGGACGTCCTTGAAGTCCAGCTTGATGTCGTTGTCGATGTGCGGCATCGCGGGGCCGGCAGAGCGCGCCGACCCGGGCGGGCTGGCCAGACGTCTCCCACGCCGGCCCCCGGCCCTCCACGCCCGGCTGGGGCGGGCCCTGCCGATCCGGAGCCGGCAGTGGCAGCGGGGCCTCCGTCACCGAGCGGGACCGGCCCCCTGGAGGAGAAAGGCGGGAGGGTCTGGCTTAGGGAGACCCCCGTTCCTGACCCCGCCACGACCTCTGACCCCTCGCTGACCTCTGACCCTGCCGGCACGACCGTCCAGCCCTGCTGCCTCTCTGACCCCCAGGGGGCCGCGTCATGACCTTTGACCCCCTCCCGACCCCCGACCTCTGCCCCTTTGGGACGGCCACCTTCAGGGGCCACCATGACCTCCGACCCCCTGCCCCCTGCCCCTGGCCAGCCCCCCCTCCCCGTGCCTTTCGACCCCCTGGGGCGCGACTGGCGCCAACCCCGCGTCGCCGCCCCGGCCCGCGCCCCCCACGGCCTGCGGGGCCCCGGGCCCCAGAGCGGGCACAGGGGGGTCATTTCGGCGGGGGGGCCCCGGGGGGCCGGCGGGGGGCCCCACTTCCGGTCCGCCCCTCCCCCCCCTCCTTCCACTTCCGCTGCGCCCCTGCCCCGCTCCACTTCCGGCGGCGGCTACCGGCCCAGGCGCAGGTTCGGCCGCAGCAGGGGTCGCGCGCGCGCGGCTCCCTCCGAGGCCCCGCCCCTCTGCCCGGCGCGCGCGGGGCCTCCTGGGAAGGGACTACAGCTCCCGGCGGCCCCCGCGCCCCGTGCGGGGGGGGCGTGACGTCAGAGCGGCGCGCGGCGGCCGCCGGGTCAAAGCCGGGTTCTGCTTCCGGGTGCGGGCGAAGCGGCCGCCGGGGCACGATGCTGATCAAAGTGAAGGTGGGAGCGGGGCCTGCCCCGGGGCATGCTGGGAGCGGGGGGGGGCGGGGCTGCCCGGGGGGGCCATGGGGAGGGGGGCTGCCCAGGGGGGCGATGGGGGGAGGGGAGGGGAGGGGGGGGGGGCTGCCCGGGGGGGCGATGGGGGGAGAGGAGGGGGGAGGGGGGCTGCCCGGGGGGGCGATGGGGAGGGGGGCTGCCCGGGGGGGCGATGGGGAGAGGGGAGGGGGGAGGGGGGCTGCCCGGGGGGGCGATGGGGAGGGGGGAGGGGGGCTGCCCGGAGGGGCGATGGGGGGAGGGGAGGGGAGAAGGGAGGGGGGCTGCCCGGAGGGGCGATGGGGGGAGGGGAGGGGAGGGGGGAGGGGGCTGCCCGGAGGGGCGATGGGGGGAGGGGAGGGGGGAGGGGGCTGCCCGGAGGGGCGATGGGGAGGGGGGCTGCCCGGGGGGGCGATGGGGAGAGGGGAGGGGGGAGGGGGGCTGCCCAGAGGGGCGATGGGGAGAGGGGAGGGGGGCTGCCCGGAGGGGCGATGGGGGGAGGGGAGGGGAGGGGGGAGGGGGGCTGCCCGGAGGGGCGATGGGGGGAGGGGAGGGGGGAGGGGGCTGCCCGGAGGGGCGATGGGGAGGGGGGCTGCCCGGGGGGGCGATGGGGAGAGGGGAGGGGGAGGGGGCTGCCCAGAGGGGCGATGGGGAGAGGGGAGGGGGGCTGCCCGGAGGGGCGATGGGGGGAGGGGAGGGGAGAGGAGAGGGGAGGGGGGCTGCCCGGAGGGGCGATGGGGAGAGGGGAGGGGGGCTGCCCGGAGGGGCGATGGGGGGAGGGGAGGGGAGAAGGGAGGGGGGCTGCCCGGGGGGGCGATGGGGGGAGGGGAGGGAAGGGGGGGCTGCCTGGGGGGGTGATGGGGGGAGGGGGGGCTGCCCGGGAGGGTCCCAGGGGGGCTGCTGCCGTTCCTAACCGGGGCTCCCCCTGCTGCTGCCAGACGCTGACCGGGAAGGAAATCGAGATCGACATCGAGCCCACCGACAAGGTACCTGCCCCGAGGGGGCGGGGCCTCCAGAGACCCCCCCCCCGTTGGCCGCTCTGCCCCCCCCTGGCCGCTCTGCTGGGATCCAGCCCGGGAGCGGCTGGCTGTGGGGCGGGGCGCCGGGGGGCTGGCGTCTCAGGGCTCTCTCGCCCGCAGGTGGAGCGGATCAAGGAGCGCGTGGAGGAGAAGGAGGGGATCCCGCCCCAGCAGCAGCGGCTCATCTACAGCGGCAAGCAGATGTGAGCTGGGGGGGTCCCATCCGCCCCACCCCCGGGGAATTCGGGGATCCCTGCTCCCCATCTTCAGAGGAAGTGCAGCCGCTCCTGGTGATGGTGGGGTGGGTTCTGCACCCCCTGCCCTGGGAGGGAGAAGCGGGCGGTTCCCGGGGGCAGAGGGGTGCTCATGGGGGCTCACTACGTCCGTCCGTCCCACAGGAACGACGAGAAGACGGCAGCCGACTACAAGATCCAGGGCGGCTCCGTTCTCCATCTGGTCTTGGCTCTGCGAGGCGGGCAGCTGCGGTGATGGCATCGCTCCTCCCCCGACTGAGCGACACCCCCTTGCCCCCCAAGTTGCCCCACCCCTCAGCTAGCACGGTCCGGATGGCTGCTTCCCCTTGTCCCGTGGACTCTGAGTGGGAGGGCCCGTCCCTGGGGGGCCGGGGCGGCTGTAGCCGTGGCTGACACGCCCGGGCCCCCTTGGTGTTGTGTTCCCTGTGTTTGGCGTGCTGAGTGTTAATAAAGGTGTCTCAGTGCAGCGGGATGCAGCTGGCTCTGGGGTGGGACACGGCAGGGGCTGGCTGAAGGGAGGCAAAGGGCAGGTGCAGGCTGGAGGGCAAGGGGTGGGGGAGGGTGTGGACCCCTGGCGAAAGGAGGGGTTGTGGTGGGGAGGGCAGGCCCAAGGTTGAACACTTGGGACCCCCCACCCATTACTGGGGATCTTCTGTCCTGCAGATGCCTCTTGCCTGTGATGGGGGAGTGGGGGGGGAAGCTGGTTGTGGGGGACCATGGCCTGGGTCTGGTTACACAGGAACTGCTCACCCAGGGCTGAGATGACCTGGTTCGGGGGGAGGGGAGCAGGGGGGCTGCTTCTCCAGCGACCCCCATACCCCCTGCAGCGATGGGTTTGACTCCGAGGTGGGGCGGGGGGGGCGTTCCGTGGGGACACCTGGCCTGCTGCTGGGATGTGGCTGGCCCAGTGGTGAAGGGGAGGGCTGGTTACATGGGGACCCCTCACCCAACCCCGGGATGTAGCTGGCTCTGGGGTGGGGTTGGGCTGGTTACAGGGGGATCCTTGGCCCAGCTTGCCTGTGGCTAGCTCTGGGGTGGGAGGGCTGGTTACAAGGGGACCCCTAGCCTGGTGCTAGGATGCAGCTGGCTCTAGGGTGGGGGGGGGGGCTGGTTCCAATGGGACCTGGTGCTGGGATGCGGCTGGCTCTAGAGTGGCGGGGGCTGGTTCCAAGGAGACCCGGCGCTGGGATGCGGCCGGCTCTGGGGTGGAGGGGGGTGGTTACAAGGGGACCCGGCGCTGGGATGCGGCTGGCTCGGGTGGGGGGGGCTGGTTCCAAGGGGACCCGGCGCTGGGATGCAGCTGGCTCGGGTGGGGGGGGCTGGTTCCGAGGGGACCCAGCGCTGGGATGCGGCTGGCTCTGGGCTGGTTCCGAGGGGACCCGGCGCTGGGATGCGGCTGGCTCTAGGGTGGGGGGGGCTGGTTCCAAGGGGACCCGGCGCTGGGATGCGGCTGGCTCTAGGGTGGGGGGGGCTGGTTCCAAGGGGACCCGGCGCTGGGATGCGGCTGGCTCTGGGGTGGGGGGGGCTGGTTCCAAGGGGACCCGGCGCTGGGATGCGGCCGGCTCTGGGGTGGGGGGGGCTGGTTCCAAGGGGACCCGGCGCTGGGATGCGGCTGGCTCTGGGGTGGTGGGGGCTGGTTCCAAGGGGACCCGGCGCTGGGATGCGGCTGGCTCTGGGGTGGGGGGGGCTGGTTCCAAGGGGACCCGGCGCTGGGATGCGGCCGGCTCTGGGGTGGGGGGGGCTGGTTCCAAGGGGACCCGGCGCTGGGATGCGGCTGGCTCTGGGGTGGGGGGGGCTGGTTCCAAGGGGACCCGGCGCTGGGATGCGGCTGGCTCTGGGGTGGGGGGGGCTGGTTCCAAGGGGACCTGGCACTGGGATGCGGCTGGCTCTGGGGTGGGTTTCGGCTCCGACTCTGGCTGCAGCCGCTGGCTCCGGCCCGGCACGGGAGGGGTTAAGCGCGGAGCGGCCGCTCTAGCCGGCGTCTCTATGGCCCAGCACGTGGGGTCCAGCTGGGAGCCGGGCAGCGCCAGCCACCCCCGCTAGGCGGCACCGCGGCCCCCGGGCACCCTCCGGCCCGCGGGCCACCCGAACGCTCCCTCGGGCCGCCGGACACCCCCGCCCTCTGTGCCCCAGCGCCCAGGATCCTCCGCCCCCCCCCCCCGTGCCCCCAGGATCCCCCGCCCCCCCGGGATCCCCAGCCCCCCCGTGCCCCCAGGATCCTCCGGCCCCCCCCGGAATCCCCAGCCCCCCGTGCCCCCAGGATCCCCAGCTGCCCCCCCGTTGCCCCCAGGTATCCCAGCCCCCCGGGATCCCCAGTTCCCCCCCGTGCCCCCAGGTTTCCCCAGCCCCATCTCGCTCTGAGCCGGCTCGGGCGATCGCCATGTGCCGCCGCCCCGGGCTCGTTGTGTTTGACCTGGGTGAGTTTGGGGGCGGGGGGGTCGCTCTCGTGGCCTTCGGGGTGCACCACGCCACGTGGCACTTGGGGAGGTGGGGGGCCATGTCCCCAGAGGCTGGGAACTGGGGGGGTCTCTGGGGCACTCCCCAGTGGGGGGGGTCGCTGGATGGGATCTTCCCGCACCCCGGTTTGGGTCTGGGCCCAGGGGGGGGCCTGTGGCAGGTGTGGGGCGCTCTGGGCGGGGGGGCACGAGGTGGGAGAGGGTGTGGGGCGCTCTGGGCGGGGGGGCACGAGCTGGGAGGGGGTGTGGGGCGCTCTGGGCGGGGGGGGGCACGAGCTGGGAGGGGGCGTGGTAGCTGTGGGGCGCTCTGGGCGGGGGGGGCACGAGGTGGGAGGGGGCGTGGGAGCTGTGGGGCGCTCTGGGCGGGGGGGGGGCACGAGGTGGGAGGGGGCGAGGTAGCTGTGGGGCGCTCTGGGCGGGGGGGGCACGAGGTGGGAGGGGGCGAGGTAGCTGTGGGGCGCTCTGGGCGGGGGGGGCACGAGGTGGGAGGGGGCGAGGTAGCTGTGGGGCGCTCTGGGCGGGGGGGGGGGGGCACGAGGTGGGAGGGGGCGTGGTAGCTGTGGGGCGCTCTGGGCGGGGGGGGCACGAGGTGGGAGGGGGCGTGGGAGCTGTGGGGCGCTCTGGGCGGGGGGGGCACGAGGTGGGAGGGGGCGAGGTAGCTGTGGGGCGCTCTGGGCGGGGGGGGCACGAGGTGGGAGGGGGCGAGGTAGCTGTGGGGCGCTCTGGGCGGGGGGCACGAGGTGGGAGGGGGCGTGGTAGCTGTGGGGCGCTCTGGGCGGGGGGGCACGAGGTGGGAGGGGGCGAGGTAGCTGTGGGGCGCTCTGGGCGGGGGGGGGCACGAGGTGGGAGGGGGCGTGGTAGCTGTGGGGCGCTCTGGGGGGGGGGCACGAGGTGGGAGGGGGCGTGGGAGCTGTGGGGCGCTCTGGGCGGGGGGGGGCACGAGGTGGGAGGGGGCGAGGTAGCTGTGGGGCGCTCTGGGCGGGGGGGGCACGAGGTGGGAGGGGGCGTGGTAGCTGTAGGGCGCTCTGGGCGGGGGGGGCACGAGGTGGGAGGGGGCGAGGTAGCTGTGGGGCGCTCTGGGCGGGGGGGGCACGAGGTGGGAGGGGGCGTGGGAGCTGTGGGGCGCTCTGGGCGGGGGGGGGCACGAGGTGGGAGGGGGCGTGGTAGCTGTGGGGCGCTCTGGGCGGGGGGGGGCACGAGGTGGGAGGGGGCGAGGTAGCTGTGGGGTGCTCTGGGCGGGGGGGGGCACGAGGTGGGAGGGGGCGTGGTAGCTGTGGGGCGCTCTGGGCGGGGGGGGCACGAGGTGGGAGGGGGCGTGGTAGCTGTGGGGCGCTCTGGGCGGGGGGGGCTCCCCAGCCCCGGGTTGGGGTCCCGCTGACGGGGGGTCGCCCCCTTCTCTTTGCAGATTACACCCTGTGGCCCTTCTGGGTCGACACCCACGTGGACCCCCCCTTCCAGCGGGACAGGTGCGGGAGGGGCTACAAGGGGCCAGAGGAGGCTGTGGGAGCCCTAGGGGGCTGGAAGGGGCCATAGGGAGGTGTTATGGGGCTACAGGGGGCTGGAGGGGAAGAGCCAAAGGGGATCGGGGCCAGAGGAGATTAATGGAGCAGGGGGTCGGAGGGGAGGGGGTGTGGGGGCCAGGGACTATAGGGGAAGAGGGCGGGGAGAGGAGGGGCTATAGGGTGCGGGGGGGGAGAGGGCAGGGAGAGGAGGGGCTATAGGGTGCGGGGGGGGAGAGGGCAGGGAGAGGAGGGGCTATAGGGTGCGGGGGGGGAGAGGGCAGGGAGAGGAGGGGCTCTAGGGTGCGGGGGGGAAGAGGGCAGGGAGAGGAGGGGCTCTAGGGTGCGGGGGGGGAAGAGGGCAGGGAGAGGAGGGGCTATAAGGTGCGGGGGGGGGAGAGGGCAGGGAGAGGAGGGGCTATAGGGTGCAGGGGGGGAGAGGGCAGGGAGAGGAGGGGCTATAGGGTGCAGGGGGGGAGGGGGCAGGGAGAGGAGGGGCTATAGGGTGCGGGGGGGGAAGAGGGCAGGGAGAGGAGGGGCTATAAGGTGCGGGGGGGGAGAGGGCAGGGAGAGGAGGGGCTATAGGGTGCGGGGGGGGAGAGGGCAGGGAGAGGAGGGGCTATAGGGTGCAGGGGGGGAGAGGGCAGGGAGAGGAGGGGCTCTAGGGTGCGGGGGGGGAAGAGGGCAGGGAGAGGAGGGGCTCTAGGGTGCGGGGGGGGAAGAGGGCAGGGAGAGCAGGGGCTATAGGGTGCGGGGGGGGAGAGGGCAGGGAGAGGAGGGGCTATAAGGTGCGGGGGGGGAGAGGGCAGGGAGAGGAGGGGCTATAAGGTGCGGGGGGGGGAGAGGGCAGGGAGAGCAGGGGCTATAGGGTGCGGGGGGGGGAGAGGGCAGGGAAAGGAGGGGCTATAGGGTGCGGGGGGGGAGAGGGCAGGGAGAGGAGGGGCTATAAGGTGCGGGGGGGGGAGAGGGCAGGGAGAGCAGGGGCTATAGGGGAGGGGCAGGGAGAGGAGGGGCAGGGAGAGGAGGGGCTCTAGGGGAGGGGGAGGGGCTGGGAGGGGAGGGGCTCTAGGGGAGGGGCGGGGGGGCCGTCGGGCTCCGAGGACTCGGGGTGACCCCCTGCCCCCCAGGGCTGGCGCGGTGCTGGACGCCCGGGGCCGCCCCGTGCGGCTCTACCCCGAGGTGCCGGCCGTGCTGGAGCGTCTGCAGGGCCTGGGCGTGCCCATGGCGGCCGCCTCCCGGTGAGTGCCCCCCCCCCCGGGCCACCCCCCCCCCGCATCTTCCCCTCCCCAGAGCCACCTGACCGGCCCCTCCCCCCAGGACGGGCGAAATCCGCGGCGCCACCCAGCTGCTGGAGCTGTTCGGCCTCCGCCGCTTCCTGCGCCACACGGAGATCTACCCCGGGAGCAAGAGCACCCACCTGCACAGGTACCTGAACCCCCAAACCCTGCCCAGCTCCACAGGTACCTGAACCCCCAAACCCTGCCCAGCTCCACAGGTACCTGAACCCCGAAACCTGCCCACCTACACAGGTACCTGAACCCCCCAACCCTGCCCAGCTCCACAGGTACCTGAACCCCCCAACCCCCGCCCAGCTCCACAGGTACCTGAACCCCCCAACCCTGCCCAGCTCCACAGGTACCTGAACCCCCCAACCCCCCACCCAGCTCCACAGGTACCTGAACCCCCAAACCCTGCCCAGCTCCACAGGTACCTGAACCCCCAAACCCTGCCCAGCTCCACAGGTACCTGAACCCCCAAACCCCGCCCAGCTCCACAGGTACCTGAACCCCCAAACCCTGCCCAGCTCCACAGGTACCTGAGCCCCCCAACCCCCACCCAGTTCCACAGGTACCTGAACCCCCCAACCCCCGCCCAGCTCCACAGGTACCTGAACCCCCCAACCCCCCACCCAGCTCCACAGGTACCTGAACCCCCCAAAACCCCCGCCCACCTCCACAGGTACCTGAACCCCCCAACCCCCCACCCAGCTCCACAGGTACCTGAACCCCCAAACCCCCCACCCAGCTCCACAGGTACCTGAACCCCCCAACGCCCGCCCAGCTCCACAGGTACCTGAACCCCCCAAAACCCCCGCCCAGCTCCACAGGTACCTGAACCCCCCACCCCCCACCCGCAGATCCCCACATCGCCTACCCACTTCCCCAGGTACCTCCGAACCCCACAGCACCCTGCACCTCCAACGCCCTGCCCCCTCGCTCACTTTTCGGGTTACCTGCTGTGCCCCCGAACTGCCCTGCACCCCTAAAACCCTCCCCCTTCCACAGGTACCCATGGCGCTCCCAGAGCTCCGTCCAGTGCCACACCTGCCCCCTGCACCTCCAAAGCCCCCCGCCCCCCGTGCTGAGATCCCCACAGCCCCCCCTCTTCCCACCCCCCCAGGCTGAAGCAGGACTCCGGCGTTCCCTTCGCCCGGATGCTGTTCTTCGACGACGAGGAACGCAACATCCGCGACGTCAGCCAGCTCGGTACGGGGGGCTCAGCCCCCCGACGCGCCCCCTGCCAGCCCCGGGGGGGTGCAGGGAGGGAGCTGGTGGGAATGGGGACGTCGGGGGGCTAAACGGGGGGAGGGGTAAATGGTGGGGGTTACGGCTTCTCTCTTGTCCCGCAGGGGTCACGTGCGTCCTGGTCCCGGATGGAATGACCCAGGCGCTGCTGAGCCAGGGCTTGGAGGCCTTCGCCCGCTCCTGAAACATCCCCCCCCCCGGCGCCCCAGTGCCCCCCGCAGGGTCACCCCTCCGCGCCCCCCCAGGGACGGAATAAACCCTGGACAGCCCGAGCCTCGGTCTCCCTGTGTGTGTGCGAGGTGTGCAGGCACTGCTGGTGGGGCATGTGCGAGAGATAACAACCTACTACTGCTGTGTGAGACCCGCAGAGAACAAGCCACTATATGGCTGTGTGTGTGTGTGTGTGTGTGTGTGTGTGTGTGTGTGTGTGAGAGAGAGAGAGAGAGAGAGAGAGAGAGAGAGAGAGAGAGAGAGAGAGAGAGACAACATCCTACTACTGCTGTGTGAGAGAAGAGAAAACAACCTACAATGGCTGTGTTTGTGTGTGGGGGAGAGAACAACCTACTACTGCTGTGTGAGAGAGGAGAAAACAACCTACTATGGCTGTGTTTGTGTGTGAGAGATAATCTACTACCGCTGTGGGTGAGACCAGGAGAGAAACCACCGTGTGTGTGTGTGTGTGTGTGTGTGTGTGTGTGTGTGTGTGTGTGTGTGTGTGTGTGTGTGTGTGTGTGTGTGTGTGTGTGTGTGTGATATAACAACCTACTACTATTCTGAGAGGGGAGAACAACCTACTTTTCCTCCCTGTGTGTGAAAGAGAGAGATAACAACCTACCACCACTGTGTGTGCATGAGAGACAGACAACAACTTACTAGTGGGGGGAGCATGTGTCAGAGACCGATAACAGGTAACAACCTACTGCTGAGTGAGTGTGAGAAAGGGAGAGACAACAACCTACTACCGCTGCCTGTGTGGGCTCTCCCCAGCCCCACTCTGGGTCCACATGCCTCCGGCGTGAGCCCACCCCATGCTCTCAGTACTGGCTTGAGTCTCACCCCTATAGCTGGGGCCCCGAATCTCCCCACAGCTGAGCTCCCCCATCCCACATGTACTAAAATGTGGAGGGGCTGTGCCACCTCTGGAATTTGGGGGCCTCAGGGAGACCCCCAAGAAGAGTTGAGTGCCAAGAGGGGCTCCCTGTCTCCCCACGCCTGTGGGGGAGGAATTTGGGGGTGCCTGCCCCCAGAGATGTGAAGGCGGGGGTTGGGCTGTGCCCCACAACTCCAGAGCTGGAAAAGGGGTTCCTTTCCATGCACAAACTTCAGGGGGGCTCTTTGGCCCCCTACGTGTGGGGACCAATATTGGGGGGCAGGGCTGTGTTCCCCAGTGGGGGAGCCCTTTCCCCAACCGCAGCAAGGGTCACAATTCTGTGGGGCTCAATGCTCAGCTCCCTTGTCCAGATGCTTTGATATCGGGGTTCAAAGGGGCCCCCCCACTTAAAGGGCTGAGCCACTTAGAGCCGCTTTCTTGACCCCCTGGACAAGGCCCCCCCCACTGCGTCCCCCCAGCCCGCACCCCATGGATTTCAGCTCCCCCACGTCCAGCCCCCCACGCTGCACCCCATAGATTTAGACTCTTTATTGGGGTTTCAGTTGGCCTTGTCCAGCTGCTTCGCTATCTTCAGCTGGTTCCCGCTGCCCATCCTCTTCTTCTCGCCGCTCAGGGGCAGGGAGGGGCTCCGGGGCAGCCCCCGCCCCCCCTCGGCCCGCACCCCCCAGGCCGCCTCCAGCGCCCGCAGCTCGGCGTGGGGCCGCTCGGTCAGGAACCGCAGGACCCAGGGCGTCTGCAGCAGGTCCAGCACCGTGGGGCGCCGGGCAGCCGGGCACAGCAGGCGGTGCACCAGGCCCTGGGGGGCAAGGGGGGCATGTTAGGGGGCCCTGCGCTCGGCTCGTCCCCTCCCCCGGGCTCGGAGCCTCTCAGTCCCCTCACACTGCCCCAGCCCCCCGTGTTCTGCCCGGCTCCCCTCAAACTGCCCCAGCCCCCCGTGTTCTGCCCGGCTCCCCTCAAACTGCCCCCAGCCCCCCATGATCTGCCCGGCCCCCCTCACACTGCCCCAGCCCCCCGTGTTCTGCCCGGCTCCCCTCAAACTGCCCCCAGCCCCCCATGATCTGCCCGGCCCCCCTCACACTGCCCCAGCCCCCCGTGTTCTGCCCGGCCCCCCTCACACTGCCCCAGCCCCCCGTGTTCTGCCCGGCTCCCCTCAAACTGCCCCCAGCCCCCCATGATCTGCCCGGCCCCCCTCACACTGCCCCAGCCCCCCGTGTTGTGCCCGGCTCCCCTCAAACTGCCCCCAGTCCCCATGATCTGCCCAGCTCCCCATAAACTGGCCCCAGCCCCCCGTGATCTGCCCGGCTCCCCTCACACTGCCCCAGCCCCCCGTGTTGTGCCCGGCTCCCCTCAAACTGCCCCCAGTCCCATGATCTGCCCAGCTCCCCATAAACTGGCCCCAGCCCCCCGTGATCTGCCCGGCCCCCCTCACACTGCCCCAGCCCCCCGTGTTCTGCCCAGCTCCCCTCAAACTGCCCCCAGCCCCCCGTGATCTGCCCGGCCCCCCTCACACTGCCCCAGCCCCCCGTGTTCTGCCTGGCTCCCCTCAAACTGCCCCCAGTCCCCATGATCTGCCCAGCCCCCCTCAAAGTGTTCAGCCTCCCTCTACCTGCCCCTGGTGCCCCATGATCAGTCTGGCCCCCTCAAACTGTCCCTAGCCCCTGTGATGTACCCAGCCCCCTAAACTGTCCCCAGCCCCCCATGATCTGCCCGGCCCCCCTCAAACTGCCCCCAGCCCCCCATGATCTGCCCGGCCCCCTCAAACTGCCCCAGCCCCCCATGATCTGCCCGGCCCCCTAAACTGCCCCCAGCCCCCCATGATCTGCCCGGCCCCCTCAAACTGCCCTCAGCCCCACCCCGATATCTACTCAGCCCCCATGAGCCAGCGGGCCCTTTATCTGCCCCCTTGTATGTGGGGTGCCCCCCCATTCTGTCCCTCATCCTGCAGCCCCCCATGACCCCCCGCCGCCGCCCAACCAAGCGCATCCACCCAAGCAGAGCCCCGCCCCTTCTCCCCAGAGCTCCGCCCCATCTCTCAGAGCCCCGCCCCTTCTCCCCAGAGCCCCGCCCCTACTCCCCAGAGCTCCGCCCCATCTCTCAGAGCCCCGCCCCTTCTCCCCAGAGCCCCGCCCCTTCTCCCCAGAGCTCCGCCCCATCTCTCAGAGCCCCGCCCCTTCTCCCCAGAGCCCCGCCCCTTCTCTCAGAGCCCCGCCCCTTCTCCCAGAGCCCCGCCCCCTGCTGCCCGGAGCCCCGCCCCCGGCCCCCCACCTTGCACTCCTCGGAGACGGGGGGCTGGGCGGGGAAGGCCACCTCCCTCTGGGTCTCCCGCAGGAGGCGCTTGAGGTTGGTGTCGTCGAAGGGCAGGTGCGCCACCAGCAGCGTGTAGAGGATCACGCCCATGCTCCAGGTGTCGGCCAGGAAGGGGTTGTAGGGCAGCCCCAGCAGGATCTCGGGGCAGGCGTAGGCGAAGCTGCCGCAGTAGGTCTGGCTCAGGGGGCCGGGCCCGGCCAGCTGCGGGCAGGAGGGGCTGGCGGGGGGCGGGCCCGGGGTCCCCGCCTGCTTGGAGAAGCCGAAGTCCGAGATCTTCACGTTCTCCCGCTTGTCCAGCAGCAAGTTCTCCAGCTTCAGGTCCCTGCGGGCGGCAGCGGGGGTGGGCGAGGGGCGGGGGGGGACTGGGGCTTTTCCCCTCTAGGGGGCGCAGGCCTAGGGCGGGGGATGGGCTGGGGGGGCTTTTCCCCTCTGGGGGGCGCAGGCCTAGGGCGGGGGATGGGCTGGGGGGCTTTTCCCCTCTAGGGGGCGCAGGCCTAGGGCGGGGGATGGGCTGGGGGGGCTTTTCTCCTCTAGGGGGCGCCGGCCTAGGGCGGGGGATGGGCTGGGGGGGCTTTTCCCCTCTAGGGGGCGCCGGCCTAGGGCGGGGGATGGGCTGGGGGGGCTTTTCTCCTCTAGGGGGCGCCAGCCCAGGGCGGGGGATGGGCTGTGGGGCTTTTCCCCTCTAGGGGGCGCCGGCCTAGGGCGGGGGTGGGACGTGAGGCTTTTCCCCTCTGGGGGGGCGCAGGCCTAGGGCGGGGGGGTAGGCTGTGGGGGCTTTTCCCCTCTAGGGGGCGCAGGCCTAGGGCGGGGGGGGGTAGGCTGTGGGGGCTTTTCCCCTCTGGGGGGCGCAGGCCTTGGGCGGGGGATGGGCTGTGGGGCTTTTCCCCTCTGGGGGGCGCAGGCCTTGGGCGGGGGATGGGCTGTGGAGCTTTTCCCCTCTAGGGGGCGCAGGCCTAGGGCGGGGGATGGGCTGGGGGGCTTTTCCCCTCTGCGGGGGCGCAGGCCTAGGGCGGGGGATGGGCTGTGGAGCTTTTCCCCTCTAGGGGGCGCCAGCCCAGGGCGGGGGATGGGCTGGGGGGGCTTTTCCCCTCTGGGGGGCGCAGGCCTTGGGCGGGGGATGGGCTGTGGAGCTTTTCCCCTCTAGGGGGCGCTGGCCTTGGGCGGGGGATGGGCTGTGGAGCTTTTCCCCTCTAGGGGGCGCAGGCCTAGGGCGGGGGATGGGCTGTGGAGCTTTTCCCCTCTAGGGGGCGCTGGCCTTGGGCGGGGGATGGGCTGTGGAGCTTTTCCCCTCTAGGGGGCGCAGGCCTAGGGCGGGGGATGG
Source organism: Pelodiscus sinensis (assembly GCF_052426305.1). NCBI lineage: Eukaryota > Metazoa > Chordata > Testudines > Trionychidae > Pelodiscus > Pelodiscus sinensis. The sequence goes on along the minus strand of NC_143081.1, from coordinate 1,679,750 downwards.
GCTGTGGAGCTTTTCCCCTCTAGGGGGCGCAGGCCTAGGGCGGGGGATGGGCTGTGGAGCTTTTCCCCTCTAGGGGGCGCCAGCCCAGGGCGGGGGATGGGCTGGGGGGGCTTTTCCCCTCTAGGGGGCGCAGGCCTAGGGCGGGGGATGGGCTGGGGGGCTTTTCTCCTCTAGGGGGCGCAGGCCTTGGGCGGGGGGTCGCTGCCTCGGGGGGATGGGCCGGGGCGGGCGGGCGGGGAAACCGAGGCGCGGCCCCTCACCGGTGCACGATGCCCTTGCTGTGCAGATAGGCCACGCCCAGGGCGAGCTGGGAGAACCAGCGCCCGGCCAGGGGCTCCCCGCAGGGCCCCGCGCTCTGGATCCACTCCAGCACGTCGCCCCCCGGCGCCAGCTCCATGATGATGTAATGGCGCGAGGTCGTCTCGATCGCCTGGTAGAACGTGATCAGGTACTTGTGGTGCAGCCCCTTCATCACCTGCGGGGGGCGGCAGGGTCAGCCCGGCCCCACGGCGCCCCCTCAGCCCGGCCCCACGGCGCCCCCGAGCCCGGCCCCACGGCGCCCCCTCAGCCCGGCCCCACGGCGCCCCCGAGCCCGGCCCCACGGCGCCCCCTGAGCCCAGCCCCACGGCGCCCCCTGAGCCCAGCCCCACGGCGCCCCCGAGCCCGGCCCCACGGTGCCCCCGAGCCCGGCCCCACGGCGCCCCCGAGCCCGGCCCCACGGCGCCCCCCTGAGCCCAGCCCCACGGCGCCCCCCTGAGCCCAGCCCCACAGCGCCCCCTGAGCCCAGCCCCACGGCGCCCCCGAGCCCAGCCCCACGGCGCCCCCGAGCCCAGCCCCACGGCGCCCCTCTGAGCCCGGCCCCACGGCGCCCCTCTGAGCCCGGCCCCACGGCGCCCCCCCGAGCCCGGCCCCACGGCGCCCCCCTGAGCCCAGCCCCACGGCGCCCCCCTGAGCCCAGCCCCACGGCGCCCCCTGAGCCCAGCCCCACGGCGCCCCTCTGAGCCCGGCCCCACGGCGCCCCCGAGCCCAGCCCCACGGCGCCCCCCGAGCCCAGCCCCACGGCGCCCCCTGAGCCCGGCCCCACGGCGCCCCTGAGCCCGGCCCCACGGCAGCCCTCTGAGCCTGGCCCGACTGCTCCCCCACCCCAAAGCGCCCCCCTGAGCCTCGGACCCATGGCGCCTCCTGAGCCCCGCCCCATGGCACCCCTGAGCCCGGCCCCACGGCAGCCCTCTGAGCCTGGCCCGACTGCTCCCCCACCCCAAAGCGCCCCCCTGAGCCTCGGACCCATGGCGCCTCCTGAGCCCCGCCCCATGGCACCCCCTGACCCACTGCCCACAGAGCCCCAGCCACATGGCCCCCCTGCTGAGTCCCGGCCCCTCGGCACCCCAGCCCCACACCACCCCCCTGGCCCTATGGTGCCCCCCTGGCCCCACGGTGCCCTTGTTAAGCCCCAGACCCCACAGAGTCCCTGCCCCACAGCACCCCCTGCTGAGCCCACCACACTGCACAGTGCCTAAAGCCAAGCCCCCTCCCCATGGCACCCCCCACTGAACCCCTCTGCCCTGTGGCGCTTCCCACTGATCCCTCCTGCCCCACAGCGTCCCCAGTCAAGCCCTTGGCCCCACTGTGCCCTCTCCTCCATGGTGGCCCCAGCTCAGCCCCCTGCCCTGCGGCGCCCCTGTTGATCCTCCTCTGCCCCACAGCACCCCCCCTTCACCCCTCTGCCCCATGGCACCCCCCCCTTCACCCCTCTGCCCCACGGCGCTCCTACTCGATCACCGCGGCCCCGGCCGAGCTCCAGGCCCCTCGCCCCATACCCCCCCATTGATCTGCTCTGCCCCATGGCCCCGGCCCCCCGCCCAGTGCCCCCTGGCTCCCCACCCCACGGCGCCCCTCGGCTGCCTGGATCTCGCGGGGCAGGAACTTGTTGAGATAGTCCTCGGACGCCTTCTTCTTGGAGATGATCTTGATGGCCACCTTGGCCTTCTGCTTGGTGAAGAAGGCCTCGTAGACGATGCCGTAGGAGCCGTGGCCGATCACCTTGCCCAGCTGGTAGCCGTACTGCTCCATGACCGAGAGGTAGGGCGGCGACGGGGTGGTCTCCACCATGCTGCCGGCCGCGCCCCCTGGGCCGGAGGGGGGCGGTGAGATCCTCCGGCCAGAGCCCGCCCCGTGGGCTGGGACCCCCGACCCCCGCTGGGCCTGGGACCCCCCGACCCCCGCTGGGCCTGGACCCCCAAGAGATCCCCCCTGGGGCAGGGACCCCCCGACCCTCGCTGGGCCTGGGACCCCCAAGAGATCCCCAGTGGGACAGGGACCCCCCGACCCCCGCTGGGCCTGGGACTCCCAAGAGATCCCCACTGGGGCAGGGACCCCCCGAACCCCCGCTGGGCCTGGACCCCCAAGAGATCCCCTCTGGGGCAGGGACCCCCCGACCCTCGCTGGGCCTGGGACTCCCAAGAGATCCCCACTGGGGCAGGGACCCCCGAACCCCGCTGGGCCTGGACCCCCAAGAGATCCCCTCTGGGGCAGGGACCCCCCGAACCTCCGCTGGGCCTGGGACCCCCAAGAGATCCCCACTGGGGCAGGGACCCCCCCGATCCCCCCACTGGGCCTGGGACCCCCAAGAGATCCCCACTGGGGCAGGGACCCCCCGAACCCCCGCTGGGCCTGGGACCCCCAAGAGATCCCCTCTGGGGCAGGGACCCCCCGAACCTCCGCTGGGCCTGGGACCCCCAAGAGATCCCCACTGGGGCAGGGACCCCCCCGATCCCCCCACTGGGCCTGGGACCCCCAAGAGATCCCCACTGGGGCAGGGACCCCCCGAACCTCCGCTGGGCCTGGGACCCACAAGAGATCCCCACTGGGCCTGGGACCCCCCCGATCTCCCCACTGGGCCTGGGACCCCCAAGAGATCCCCACTGGGCCTGTGACCCCCAAGAGATCCCCACTGGGGCAGGGACCCCCCTGAACCCCCGCTGGGCCTGGGACCCCCAAGAGATCCCCACTGGGGCAGGGACCCCCCGATCCTCCCCTGGGCCTGGGACCCCCAAGAGATCCCCACTGGGCCTGGGACCCCCAAGAGATCCCCGCTGGGGCAGGGACCCCCAAGAGATCCCCACTGGGCCTGGGACCCCCCCGACCACCGCTGGGCCTGGGACCCCCAAGAGATCCCCACTGGGGCAGGGACCCCCCGAACCCTCGCTGGGCCTGGGACCCCCAAGAGATCCCCACTGGGGCAGGGACCCCACCGACCCCCGCTGGGCCTGGGACCCCCAAGAGATCCCCACTGGGGCAGGGACCCCCCCGATCCCCCCACTGGGCCTGGGACCCCCAAGAGATCCCCACTGGGGCAGGGACCCCCCTGAGCCCCTCACTGGGCCTGGGACCCCCATAAGCTCCCCACTGGGCCTGGGTCCTCCCCAAGGGGCTGGGAACTCCAATGAGCCCCCCCATCAGAGCTGGGACCCCCCAATGGACCCCTCTCTGCTGAGCCTGGGGCCCCCCAATGAGATCCCCACTGGAGCTAGGCCCCCCAATGAACCTCCCCCCCCCGTCCCAAGCACCCCCCCCCCCGCACCCACCTGCTTTGCGCTGCCGCCCGGCCTGGTGACCGGAATCGCCCCCCGACTCCGGGGTTCCGCCGCCGTCGCCCCGCGTTCCGCTGGCCCCCCATTGGCCACTGCCCGTTGCCGGGGATACCGGGGGTCCCTCCACGAGGCCCAGGAAGTGGGGTGGGCACGGGGGGGGGCACCGCATTTGGGGAGAGGCCACGAGCTTTGGGGCACTTATCTTGGGGGAGGGCCACAAATACCCTCAGGGGGGCACACTGTGGAATTTGGGGACCTTCTAGGGGGCCACAGGAGTATTGGGGGGCTCTTCATTGGGTGCGTGGTGGCTCTGTGTGGGAACACTGAGAAATTGGGGTGTTTGGGGGGCACTGGGTTACTGAGAGCACTGAGAAATTGGGGGGTCCTTGAATCAAAGAGGCCATGGGGCATCTGAAAGGCTTGTAAACGAGGGGTGAGGGAGCACGGAGAAATGGAGGTGTTGGGGGTCACTGAGAAATTGGGGGCACAGAGAAATGGGGGTGTTGGGGGCACTGTGATATTGCGGGTATGGAGAAATGGGGGTGTTGGGGGGGCCACTGGGAAACTGGGGATATGGAGAAATGGGGGTGTTGGGGGGGCCACTGGGAAATTGGGGATATGGAGAAATGGAGGTGTTGGGGGGCACTGGGCTATTGGGGGCATGGAGAAATTGGGGTGCTTGGGGGCAGTGGGCTGTTAGGGCATGGAGAAATTGGGGTGTTGGGGGGTCACAGAAATGGGGCCATGTAGAAATTGGTGTGTTGGGGTCACTGAGAAATTGGGGGTACAGAGAAATGAGGGTGTTGGAGGCCACTGGGATATTTGGGGCATGGAGAAATTGGGGTGTTGGGAGTTGCAGAAATGGGAGCATGGAGACATTGGGGTGTTGGGGGGTCACTGAGAAATTGGGGGTACGGAGAAATGCGGGTGTTGGGGGCCACTGAGAAATTGGGGGCACAGAGAAATGGGGGTGTTGGGGGCACTGTCATATTGGGGGTAGAGAAATAGGGGTGTTGGGGGGGCCACTGAGAAATTGGGGGGTACGGAGAAATGGAGGTGTTGGTGGTCACTGAGAAATTGGGGGGTACGGAAAAATTGCGGTGTTGGAGGGCCCTGGGATATTGGGGGCACGGAGAAATTGGGGTGTTGGGGGGACACTGGGATATTGGGGCACAGAGAAATGGGGGTATTGGGGGCACTGTGATATTGGGGGTACAGAGAAATAGGGGTGTTGAGGGGTCACTGAGAAATTGGGGGGTACGGAGAAATTGGGGTGTTGGGGGGCACTGGGATATTGGGGCATGGAGAAATTGGCGTGTTGGGGGGCACTGGGATATTGGGGGGCTCTCGTGCTGTCGATGTGGAATTTGGGGGAGCCCCGGGGTGCTGGGGCCCTTACCCGGGCGCACACGCTGCCCCCGCCCCCACTTCTTGCCCCGCCTTCCCCCAACACTGAGTCTCCTGGAAAGAGGGGTCTGCTCCTTTAAGAGGCGGGCCCGGGCAGCTGCCGGAAGCGCGTCACGCTGAGGGAGGGAAGCCGGCCAGCGACGCGCAGGGCGGAAGTGGGGGGGAACGGACGTGGCTGGGGCTGCCCGCGGCGATCGCCTGAAGGACCCCGGCGCGTTCGGGGGGCCGGCGGCGCCCAGCGAGGGGGGGCGGAGGGGGGGCCGCGCCCGGCCCTGGGGGGCGCCGCGCGGGAGCGGATCGGGCGGGGCAGGGGCGGCGGGGCGCGCGCCGGGGGGGCCCGGGGATCAGGCAGCGGCGCGGGCGCCCTCAAGGTGCCAGGCCCCCCCGGGTTGGGCGCAGTGGCCGCGCTGGGCGCCTGCTGCTGGGCACCGCGCGCGGGACCCTCCAGGCGGCAGCGCGGCTCGGTGAGGGGGGGGGGCAATGGGGGGCAGGACCCGGGGGGAGGGGCAGCGGGGGAGGGGCAATGGGGGGGCAGGACACGGGGGGGGAGGGGCAATGGGGGGCAGGGGCAATGGGGGGCAGGACACGGGGGGAGGGGCAATGGGGGGAGGGGCAGCGGGGGGAGGGGCAATGGGGGGCAGGGGCAATGGGGGGCAGGACACGGGGGAGGGGCAATGGGGGGAGGGGCAGCGGGGGGGGGGCAGGACTCCAAAGGGGGGGAGGGGCAGTGGGGGGCAGGACACGGGGGGAGCAATGGGGGGCAGGACCCCGTGGGGGGGCAGGACTCCAAAGGGGGAGGGGAAGTGGGGGGGGGCAGGATCCCTGTGTGCTCCCCAGGGGCTGCTGTCAGGCTGTTGGCCTGGCGGGGGGGGGGGGGGCGTGCCTCAGTTTCCCCAACACGTCGCAAGAGGAGCGGCGGCGGCCGGCGGACACAATGCAGGAAGCTCCAGGTCTGCAGGGAAACTGAGGCACAGCACCCCCCCCACACACACACACACCCCGCTTCTCCCCCCCCCCCCCCCACACCTGTGAAAAGTCTCTTGGAAAGAACCATCCGGCTGGGGGCAGGGCAGTGGAGTGAATCCCCCCCCCCAGCAGGGGGCAGCTTGGCTGTGCCCCCCCCCCCCCCGGCTCTTTCCTGGGTGCCGCGCGTGTGCCAGGGAGGCCCAGTGGCTGTAGCCCCACGGGGGGGCGGCCGGGGGGCTCTGGCATCGGGGGGCCGCCTCCCCAGCCGGGTGGGACCCAGGCATCCTGAGGTGCTGGCTTCCATCTCATGTCTCCTTCCTTCTGCAGACCCCACCCCACCTGCCCCTTCCCGGCCCCCCATGGCGCCCCACCACCCCGGGCCGCTGCTGCTGCTCCTCCTGCTGGCGTCCTGCCCGGCCCCCGGCTCCTCCGAGGGCCGCTACCAGCCCGGGGACCCCGTCGTGCTCTACGTCAACAAGGTGGGGCCCTACCACAACCCCCAGGAGACCTACCACTACTACCAGCTGCCCGTGTGCTCCCCGGAGAAGATCCGCCACAAGAGCCTCAGCTTGGGCGAGGTGCTGGACGGGGACCGCATGGCCGAGTCCCTCTACGAGATCCGCTTCCGGGAGAACGCCGACAAGAAGCTGCTGTGCGAGATGACGCTCACGCCCGACCAGGTAGGCGGACAGGGAGGGCGAGCGTGGGGGGGGGGGGGTCGCTGCCCGGCTCCTGGGCCCTGGCCCCGGGCGGGAGGCAGGGGTCGGCTGTCAGGACCCCTGGGCCCCAGCGCTGGGAGGGGGGCAGGGGGCAGGGGCTGGCTGTCAGGACCCCTGGGCCCCAGCGCTGGGAGGGGGGCAGGGGCCGGCTGTCAGGACCCCTAGGATCTGGCCCCGGTGCTGGGAGAGGAGTGGGGGGCAGGGGCCGGCTGTCAGGACCCCTGGGCCCCAGCGCTGGGAGGGGGGCAGGGGCTGGCTGTCAGGACCCCTGGGCCCCAGCGCTGGGAGGGGGGCAGGGGCCGGCTGTCAGGACCCCTAGGATCTGGCCCCGGCACAGGGAGAAGAGTGGGGGCAGGGGCCGGCTGTTAGGACCCCTGGGCCCCAGCGCTGGGAGGGGGGCAGGGGCCGGCTGTCAGGACCCCTAGGATCTGGCCCTGGCACAGGGAGAAGAGTGGGGGCAGGGGCCGACTGTCAGGACCCCTGGGCCCCAGCGCTGGGAGGGGGGCAGGGGGCAGGGGCTGGCTGTCAGGACCCCTGGGCCCCAGTGCTGGGAGGGGGACATGGGGCAGGGGCTGGCTGTCAGGACCCCTGGGCCCCAGCGCTGGGAGGGGGGCAGGGGCCGGCTGTCAGGACCCCTGGGCCCCAGCGCTGGGAGGGGGGCAGGGGCCGGCTGTCAGGACCCCTGGGCCCCAGCGCTGGGAGGGGGGCAGGGACGGGCTGTCAGGACTCGTGGGCCCGGGCCCTGGCGCCGGGAGGGGGTGGGTGTGGCTGCCGGGCCCCCCAGGTCCCACCCCGTGCGCCTCGCGGCAGGTGGAGCGGCTCCGGCAGGCCATCGAGGAGCTCTACTACTTTGAGTTCGTGGTGGACGACCTCCCTCTGCGGGGCTTCGTGGGCTACATGGAGGAGAGCGGCTTCCTGCCCCACAGCCACAAGCTGGGGCTCTGGACCCACCTGGACTTCCACCTGGAGTGGCACGGCGACCGCGTGGTCCACGCCAACCTCAGCGTGCGGGACGTCAAGCCCCACAGCCTGGACGGGCCCCCGGGGCCTGGGGGCCTGGCGCTGGCCCACACCTACAGCGTGCGCTGGTCCGAGGCGGCCTCGCCCCGGCGGGGCGACCGGCGGGGCCGGGGGGACGACGGGGGCTTCTTCCCCCGCACGCTGGAGATCCACTGGCTCTCCATCATCAACTCCATGGTGCTGGTCTTCCTGCTGGTGGGCTTCGTGGCCGTCATCCTCATGCGGGTGCTGCGCAACGACCTGGCCCGCTACAACCTGGACGAGGAGGCCTCCTCCCCCTCCGGCGACGACTTCGACCAGGGCGACAACGGCTGGAAGATCATCCACACCGACGTCTTCCGCTTCCCGCCCTGCCGCAGCCTGCTCTGCGCCGTGCTGGGCGTGGGCAGCCAGTTCCTGGCCCTGGGCACCGCCATCATCGGCATGGCCCTGCTGGGCATGTTCCGCCCGCACCGCCACGGCGCCATCAACTCCGCCGCCATCCTGCTCTACGCCCTCACCTGCTGCGTCTCCGGCTACGTCTCCAGCCGCTTCTACCGCCAGCTCGGGGGCCAGCGCTGGGTCTGGAACATCGTCCTCACCACCAGCCTCTTCTCCGGTGAGCCCCGTGGCTGCTCGTCCCAGGGCAAACCCGGGAGGGTCTCTGGGGCCTGCCCCGGGTGGCAAGTCGCCCCCCTCTGGTCCCGCGAGGGGGGCTCTGATTCCGGGGGAAGCAAAGAGAGCATCTCTGGTCACCCTTTGGAAGTCTCCGGGGGCTCTTGAAGGAGGGGTGTGGTCTCTCTGGCCCCCCTTGGGAAGTCTCTATGGTCCCTTGGGGGAGGCGGTCTGGTCTCTCTGTCCCACCTTGGGGAGTCTCTATGGTCCCTCGGGGGAGGAGGTCTGGTCTCTCTGTCCCACCTTGGGGAGTCTCTATGGTCCCTCGGGGGAGAGGTCTGGTCTCTCTGGCCCCCCTTGGGAAGTCTCTATGGTCCCTCGGGGGAGGAGGTCTGGTCTCTCTGGCCCCCCTTGGGAAGTCTCTATGGTCCCTCGGGGGAGGAGGTCTGGTCTCTCTGGCCCCCCTTGGGAAGTCTCTATGGTCCCTCGGGGGAGGAGGTCTGGTCTCTCTGGCCCCCCTTGGGAAGTCTCTATGGTCCCTCGGGGAAGGAGGTCTGGTCTCTCTGGCCCCCCTTGGGGAGTCTCTATGGTCCCTCGGGGAAGGAGGTCTGGTCTCTCTGGCCCCCCTTGGGAAGTCTCTATGGTCCCTCGGGGGAGGAGGTCTGGTCTCTCTGTCCCACCTTGGGGAGTCTCTATGGTCCCTCGGGGGAGGAGGTTTGGTCTCTCTGGCCCCCCTTGGGGAGTCTCTATGGTCCCTCGGGGAGGAGGTCTGGTCTCTCTGGCCCCCCTTGGGGAGTCTCTATGGTCCCTCGGGGAGGAGGTCTGGTCTCTCTTGCCCCCCTTGTGGAGTCTCTATGGTCCCTCGGGGGAGGAGGTCTGGTCTCTCTGGCCCCCCTTGGGAAGTCTCTATGGTCCCTCGGGGGAGGAGGTCTGGTCTCTCTGGCCCCCCTTGGGGAGTCTCTATGGTCCCTCAGGGGAGGAGGTCTGGTCTCTCTTGCCCCCCTTGTGGAGTCTCTATGGTCCCTTGGGGAGGAGGTCTGGTCTCTCTGTCCCACCTTGGGGAGTCTCTATGGTCCCTCGGGGGAGGAGGTCTGGTCTCTCTGTCCCCCCTTGGGGAGTCTCTATGGTCCCTTGGGGAGGAGGTCTGGTCTCTCTTGCCCCCCTTGTGGAGTCTCTATGGTCCCTCGGGGGAGGAGGTCTGGTCTCTCTGGCCCCCCTTGGGAAGTCTCTATGGTCCCTCGGGGGAGGAGGTCTGGTCTCTCTGGCCCCCCTTGGGGAGTCTCTATGGTCCCTTGGAGAGGAGGTCTGGTCTCTCTGTCCCACCTTGGGGAGTCTCTATGGTCCCTCGGGGGAGGAGGTCTGGTCTCTCTGTCCCCCCTTGGGGAGTCTCTATGGTCCCTTGGGGAGGAGGTCTGGTCTCTCTGGCCCCCCTTGGGGAGTCTCTATGGTCCCTCGGGGGAGGAGGTCTGGTCTCTCTGGCCCCCCTTGTGGAGTCTCTATGGTCCCTCGGGGGAGGAGGTCTGGTCTCTCTGGCCTCCCTTGGGGAGTCTCTATGGTCCCTCAGGGGAGGAGGTCTGGTCTCTCTTGCCCCCCTTGTGGAGTCTCTATGGTCCCTTGGGGAGGAGGTCTGGTCTCTCTGTCCCACCTTGGGGAGTCTCTATGGTCCCTCGGGGGAGGAGGTCTGGTCTCTCTGTCCCACCTTGGGGAGTCTCTATGGTCCCTCGGGGGAGGAGGTCTGGTCTCTCTGTCCCCCCTTGGGGAGTCTCTATGGTCCCTCGGGGGAGGAGGTCTGGTCTCTCTGTCCCCCCTTGGGGAGTCTCTATGGTCCCTCGGGGGAGGAGGTCTGGTCTCTCTGTCCCCCCTTGGGGAGTCTCTATGGTCCCTCGGGGGAGGAGGTCTGGTCTCTCTTGCCCCCCTTGGGGAGTCTCTATGGTCCCTCGGGGAGGAGGTCTGGTCTCTCTGTCCCCCCTTGGGGAGTCTCTATGGTCCCTCGGGGGAGGAGGTCTGGTCTCTCTTGCCCCCCTTGTGGAGTCTCTATGGTCCCTCGGGGGAGGAGGTCTGGTCTCTCTTGCCCCCCTTGTGGAGTCTCTATGGTCCCTCGGGGGAGGAGGTCTGGTCTCTCTGTCCCCCCTTGGGGAGTCTCTATGGTCCCTTGGGGAGGAGGTCTGGTCTCTCTGGCCCCCCTTGGGGAGTCTCTATGGTCCCTCGGGGGAGGAGGTCTGGTCTCTCTGGCCCCCCTTGGGGAGTCTCTATGGTCCCTTGGGGTGGGGGGTTGTCTGAGTGTCTCTGGCCCCCTGACCTGCCCCCGTGTCCCCAGCTCCCTTCTTCGTGACGTGGAGCGTGGTGAACTCGGTGCACTGGGCCAACGGCTCGACGCAGGCCCTGCCGGCCACCACCATCCTGCTGCTGCTGACCGTCTGGCTGCTGGTGGGCTTCCCGCTCACCGTCATCGGGGGCATCTTCGGGAAGAACCGGGCCGGCCCCTTCGACGCCCCCTGCCGGACCAAGAACATCGCCCGCGAGATCCCGGCCCAGCCCTGGTACAAATCCACGCCTGTGCACATGACCATCGGGGGCTTCCTGCCCTTCAGGTGAGCCTGCGCCCCGCTTCCTGCTCTTCCCTCGAGTGCCAGTCTCCACTTCCTGTCTCACTCCGGGCACCTCCTGCCACCCCTGCCGTAGCACGAGCCAACCGCCACCCTCCTTGCAGCACCACTGCCTCGTTGGTCTACCGGACGGTGGGATCCCACCGCTGCCCCCCAGCTAACCCTACCTTCCTCTTCCAGTGCCATCTCGGTGGAACTCTACTACATCTTCGCCACGGTGTGGGGCCGGGAGCAGTACACCCTCTACGGCATCCTCTTCTTCGTCTTCGCCATCTTGCTGAGCGTGGGCGCCTGCATCTCCGTGGCCCTCACCTACTTCCAGCTCTCGGGCGAGGACTACCGCTGGTGGTGGCGCTCGGTGCTCAGCGCCGGCTCCACCGGCGTCTTCATCTTCCTCTACTCCGTCTTCTACTACGCGCGGCGCTCCAACATGTCGGGGGCGGTGCAGACGGTGGAGTTCTTCGGCTACTCCCTCCTCACCGGCTACGTCTTCTTCCTCATGCTGGGCACCGTCTCCTTCTTCGCCTCGCTCAAGTTCATCCGCTACATCTACGTCAACCTCAAGATGGACTGAGGGGCCCTCGCCGCCGAGCGGGGGGCTGGCTTCGAGAGGGCTCGCTCGTTGGCGCGGGGCGGTAGGGCGGCTCCTTCCCCTGGGCCAGGATGCTCGGGCGCCCGCTGGACCACATGAAGGAGATCTGTTCTGCCATTGGCTGTAACATCTGGCCAATCAGGGAGCACGGATCCTCCAACGAACGCCTTGTCCATTGACTAAGAGGTTTGGCCATGTGGCCAAAGATGGCAACTCTAAAAAGCTGGCGTCCCATTGGCTGGTGCCCTTCAGGGTCTTATTTTCCTATTGGTAGCGGCGTCTGGCCAATCAGAGGGCATCGTTCTGGGTTATTCCTGTCCCCCCCATTCGTGGTTCCCTGTCGTTGCATTGGTGGAGGCGTCTGGCCAATCAGAGGGCATCGTTCTGGGTTATTCCCGCCTCCCTTTCCTGGTTCCCTGTCGTTGCATTGGTGGAGGCGTCTGGCCAATCACAGGGCATCGTTCTGGAAACCCCCCCCCCCCCCCCCCATCCCTGGTTCCCTGTCGTTGCATAGGAAAACCAATCAACTGGCCAGCTCACCCTTATTGGTGGGGTCTGGTGGCCAATGGGAGGGCAGCTCTAAAGGGGTTGTCCTGTGGGGGACCAATTCATCCGCTCCTATTGGTCAGGACCAGTAGCCAATCCGGTGGTGGGAAGGGGCTGACCGACCAATGGCGAGGCCGGTCTGACGGATCAAGACTCATCTCTCGAGGTGCCTGGGTCCACGGCAGAGCCCCGTGTGGGGTGAAGGGCAGGGCTGGGAGTGGCCCCCCCAGGCCAGGGCAGTGTGGCCCCCCGAAGGGACCTGCTGGATCCGGGGAGGGGGTGTGTGAGGGCAGATCCATTGAGGCGGGTCCTCCAGCGACCTGGGGGGGACCCCACAGCCCAGCCCCATTGCCAGCAATGCCCCTGCGCCCTCCCCCGGCCCCCTGCGGGTGGCGCTGGCGGCGGGGGGAGGCCGGGGGCTGTTTCCTGGGCTCTGACCATTTCTTTCTACTGATCTCGAAATAAAGTTTATTATTAAAAACCCGCCCACGGGGGAGTCTGTGCAGTCCTGCCCCCCCCGCTGTAACCACTGACCCCCCCCGCCCCGTTCCCCCCTCGCTCTAACCACTGACCCCCCCTGCCCCGTTCCCCCCTCGCTCTAACCACTGACCCCCCCGCTCTAACCACTGACCCCCACAGCCCCGTTCCCCCCCCGCTCTAACCACTGACCCCCCCGCTGTAACCACTGCCCCCCCCACTGCCCCGTTCCCCCCCCGCTCTAACCACTGACCCCCCCGCTCTAACCACTGACCCCCTCGCTGTAACCACTGGCCCCCACTGCCCCGTTCCCCCCCCGCTCTAACCACTGGCCCCCCCGCTCTAACCACTGACCCCCCCGCTGTAACCACTGACCCCCCCACTGCCCCGTTCCCCCCCCCCCCCCGCTCTAACCACTGGCCCCCACTGCCCCGTTCCCCCCCCGCTCTAACCACTGACCCCCCTCGCTCTAACCACTGACCCCCCCCGCTCTAACCACTGGCCCCCACTGCCCCGTTCCCCCCCGCTCTAACCACTGGCCCCCACTGCCCCGTTCCCCCCCGCTCTAACCACTGACCCCCCTCGCTCTAACCACTGACCCCCCCGCTCTAACCACTGGCCCCCACTGCCCCGTTCCCCCCCCGCTCTAACCACTGACCCCCCCCGCTCTAACCACTGACCCCCCACTGCCCCGTTCCCCCCTCGCTCTAACCACTGACCCCCACTGCCCCGTTCCCCCCCCCGCTCTAACCACTGACCCCCCCGCTCTAACCACTGGCCCCCACTGCCCCGTTCCCCCCTCGCTCTAACCACTGACCCCCCCGCTCTAACCACTGACCCCCCACTGCCCCGTTCCCCCCTCGCTCTAACCACTGACCCCCACTGCCCCGTTCCCCCCCCCGCTCTAACCACTGACCCCCCCGCTCTAACCACTGGCCCCCACTGCCCCATTCCCCCCCCGCTCTAACCACTGACCCCCACTCTAACCACTGGCCCCCACTGCCCCGTTCCCCCCTCGCTCTAACCACTGGCCCCCACTGCCCCGTTCCCCCCTCGCTCTAACCACTGGCCCCCACTGCCCCGTTCCCCCCTCGCTGTAACCACTGACCCCCACTGCCCCGTTCCCCCCCCGCTCTAACCACTGACCCCCCCGCTCTAACCACTGGCCCCCACTGCCCCGTTCCCCCCCCGCTCTAACCACTGACCCCCCCGCTCTAACCACTGGCCCCCACTGCCCCGTTCCCCCCTCGCTCTAACCACTGGCCCCCACTGCCCCGTTCCCCCCTCGCTGTAACCACTGGCCCCCACTGCCCCGTTCCCCCCTCGCTCTAACCACTGACCCCCTCGCTCTAACCACTGACCCCCCCGCTCTAAACACTGGCCCCCACTGCCCCGTTCCCCCCTCGCTCTAACCACTGACCCCCTCGCTGTAACCACTGACCCCCCCACTGCCCCGTTCCCCCCTCGCTCTAACCACTGGCCCCCCCACTCTAACCACTGGCCCCCACTACCCCGTTCCCCCCCCCGCTCTAACCACTGGCCCCCACTGCCACGTTCCCCACTCGCTCTAACCACTGACCCACACTGCCCCGTTCCCCCCTCGCTCTAACCACTGGCCCCCACTGCCCCCGTTCCCCCCTCGCTCTAACCACTGGCCCCCACTGCCCCGTTTCCCACCCGCTCTAACCACTGGCCCCCACTGCCCCGTTCCCCCCCGCTCTAACCACTGACACCCCACTGCCCCGTTCCCCCCTCGCTCTAATCACTGACCCCCCACTGCCCCGTTCCCCCCCGCTCTAATCACTGACCCCCACTGCCCCGTTCCCCCCTCGCTCTAATCACTGACCCCCCACTGCCCCGTTTCCCCCCCGCTCTAACCACTGGCCCCCACTGCCGCCCCCCCGCTCTAACCACTGACCCCCACTACCCCGTTCCCCCCCCGCTCTAACCACTGACCCCCACTGCCCCGTTCCCCCCTCGCTCTAATCACTGACCCCCCACTGCCCCGTTCCCCCCCGCTCTAATCACTGGCCCCCACTGCCCCGTTCCCCCCTCGCTCTAATCACTGACCCCCCACTGCCCCGTTTCCCCCCCTGCTCTAACCACTGGCCCCCCACTGCCGCCCCCCCGCTCTAACCACTGACCCCCACTACCCCGTTCCCCCCCCGCTCTAACCACTGGCCCCCCCCCGCTCTAACTACTGGCCCCCACTGCCCCGTTCCCCCCCCGCTCTAACCACTGGCCCCCACTGCCCCGTTCCCCCCCCGCTCTAACCACTGACCCCCCCGCTCTAACCACTGGCCCCCACTGCCCCGTTCCCCCCCCCGCTCTAACCACTGGCCCCCACTGCCCTGTCCCCCCCCGCTCTAACCACTGACCCCCACTGCCCCGTTCCCCCCCCAGCTCTAACCACGGGCCCCCACTGCCCCGTTCCCCCCCCTGCTCTAACCACTGGCCCCCACTGCCCCGTTCCCCCCCCGCTCTAACCACTGGCCCCCACTGCCCCGTTCCCCCCCGCTCTAACCACTGACCCCCCCACTGCCCCGTTCCCCCCTCGCTCTAACCACTGACCCCCACTACCCCGTTCCCCCCGCTCTAACCACTGACCCCCCACTGCCCCGTTCCCCCCCCGCTCTAACCACTGACCCCCACTGCCCCGTTCCCCCCCCGCTCTAACCACTGACCCCTCCCGCTCTAACCACTGGCCCCCACTGCCCCGTTCCCCCCTCGCTCTAACCACTGACCCCCACTGCCCCGTTCCCCCCCCCGCTCTAACCACTGACCCCCACTGCCCCGTTCCCCCCCGCTCTAACCACTGACCCCTCCCGCTCTAACCACTGGCCCCCACTGCCCCGTTCCCCCCCCGCTCTAACCACTGACCCCCCACTGCCCCGTTCCCCCCCCTGCTCTAACCACTGGCCCCCCCGCTCTAACCACTGACCCCCCACTGCCCCGTTGTTCCCCCCGCTCTAACCACTGACCCCCCACTGCCCCGTTCTCCCCCCGCTCTAACCACTGACCCCCACTGCCCCGTTCCCCCCCGCTCTAACCACTGACCCCCACTGCCCCGTTCTTCCCCCCGCTCTAACCACTGGCCCCCACTGCCCCGTTCCCCCCTCGCTCTAACCAATGACCCCCACTGCCCCGTTCCCCCCCCCGCTCTAACCACTGACCCCCCACTGCCCCGTTCTTCCCCCCCGCTCTAACCACTGGCCCCCACTGCCCCGTTCTTCCCCCCCGCTCTAACCACTGGCCCCCACTGCCCCGTTCCCCCCTCGCTCTAACCAATGACCCCCACTGCCCCGTTCCCCCCCCGCTCTAACCACTGGCCCCCACTGCCCCGTTCTTCCCCCCCCGCTCTAACCACTGGCCCCCACTGCCCCGTTCCCCCCCGCTCTAACCACTGACCCCCACTGCCCCGTTCTTCCCCCCGCTCTAACCACTGGCCCCCACTGCCCCGTTCCCCCCCCGCTCTAACCACTGGCCCCCACTGCCCCGTTCCCCCCCCGCTCTAACCACTGACCCCCCACTGCCCCGTTCCCCCCCCAACCACTGACCCCCCACTGCCCCGTTCCCCCTCCCGCTCTAACCACTGACCCCCCCACTGCCCCGTTCCCCCTCCCGCTCTAACCACTGGCCCCCACTGCCCCGTTCCCCCTCCCGCTCTAACCACTGACCCCCCCACTGCCCCGTTCCCCCCCCGCTCTAACCACTGACCCCTCCCACTGCCCCGTTCCCCCTCCCGCTCTAACCACTGACCCCTCCCACTGCCCCGTTCCCCCCCCCCTAACCACTGACCCCTCCCACTGCCCCGTTCCCCCTCCCGCTCTAACCACTGACCCCTCACTGCCCCGTTCCCCCTCCCGCTCTAACCACTGGCCCCCACTGCCCCGTTCCCCCCGCTCTAACCAATGACCCCTGCTGCCCCGTTTCTCCCCCCCCGCTCTAACCACTGACCCCCACTGCCCCGTTTCTCCCCCCCCCCGCTCTAGCCACTGGCCCCCACTGCCCCGTTTCCCCCCCCCCACGCTCTAACCACTGGCCCCCACTGCCCCGTTCCCCTCCCGCTCTAACCACTGGCCCCCACTGCCCCGTTCCCCCCCCGCTCTAACCACTGGCCCCCACTGCCCCGTTCCCCCCCCGCTCTAACCACTGACCCCCCACTGCCCCGTTCCCCCCCCCCCCCCCGCTCTAACCACTGGCCCCCACTGCCCCGTTCCCCCCCCCGCTCTAACCACTGGCCCCCACTGCCCCGTTCCCCCCCCGCTCTAACCACTGACCCCCCACTGCCCCGTTTTCCCCCCCGCTCTAACCACTGGCCCCCACTGCCCCGTTCCCCCCCCCCGCTCTAACCACTGGCCCCCACTGCCCCGTTTCCCCCCCCCCCCCCGCTCTAACCACTGGCCCCCCACTGCCCCGTCCCCCCCCCCGCTCTAACCACTGGCCCCCACTGCCCCGTCCCCCCCCCCGCTCTAACCACTGGCCCCCACTGCCCCGTCCCCCCCCCGCTCTAACCACTGGCCCATGCTGCCCCCCGCCCCGTTCCCCCCCCACTGCCCCCCCCGGAGCCGAGCCGCTCACCCAGGAATCCTGGCTCGCTGCGCGGCGGCGCCGAAGGGGTTAACCCGCCTGGCTCCTCCCCCTCCCGCCGGGGGGCGGGGCCTGGGGCCGCTCTGGCCGCCGGAAGCCGCGACTCGGCTTCTCCGCTCCACGTGGGGCCGCCGCGAGCCCCCCCCTCCCCCCCCACCATGGAGCTGGGCCGGGTCCTGAGCCAGCTGCTGCAGCCAGACACCGCCCGCCTGCAGCAGGTGGGGGGCTGAGCCCCACTGCGGGGGAGGGGCCGTGGGGCGGGGGGTTGGGGGGCTGAGCCCCACTGCAGGGGAGGGGCCGTGGGGCGGGGGGGTTGGGGGGCTGAGCCCCACTGCAGGGGAGGGGCCGTGGGGCGGGGGGTTAGGGGGCTGAGCCCCACTGCGGGGGAGGGGCCGTGGGGCGGGGGGGTTGGGGGGCTGAGCCCCACTGCGGGGGAGGGGCCGTGGGGCGGGGGGGTTGGGGGGCTGAGCCCCACTGCGGGGGAGGGGCCACGGGGCGGGGGGGTTGGGGGGCTGAGCCCCACTGCAGGGGAGGGGCCGTGGGGCGGGGGGGTTGGGGGGCTGAGCCCCACTGCAGGGGAGGGGCCGTGGGGCGGGGGGGTTGGGGGGCTGAGCCCCACTGCAGGGGAGGGGCCGTGGGGCGGGGGGGTTAGGGGGCTGAGCCCCACTGCGGGGGAGGGGCCGTGGGGCGGGGGGGTTGGGGGGCTGAGCCCCACTGCGGGGGAGGGGCCGTGGGGCGGGGGGGTTGGGGGGCTGAGCCCCACTGCGGGGGGAGGGGCCACGGGGCGGGGGGGTTGGGGGGCTGAGCCCCACTGCAGGGGAGGGGCCGTGGGGCGGGGGGGTTGGGGGGCTGAGCCCCACTGCAGGGGAGGGGCCGTGGGGCGGGGGGGTTAGGGGGCTGAGCCCCACTGCAGGGGAGGGGCCGTGGGGCGGGGGGGTTGGGGGGCTGAGCCCCACTGCGGGGGAGGGGCCGTGGGGCGGGGGGGTTGGGGGGCTGAGCCCCACTGCGGAGGAGGGGCCGTGGGGCGGGGGGTTAGGGGGCTGTGCCCCACTGCGGGGGAGGGGCCGTGGGGCGGGGGGGTTAGGGGGCTGAGCCCCACTGCGGGGGAGGGGCCGTGGGGCGGGGGGTTAGGGGGCTGAGCCCCACTGCGGGGGAGGGGCCGTGGGGCGGGGGGGGGTTGGGGGGCTGAGCCCCACTGCGGGGGAGGGGCCGTGGGGCGGGGGGGTTGGGGGGCTGAGCCCCACTGCGGGGGAGGGGCCGTGGGGCGGGGGGGTTGGGGGGCTGAGCCCCACTGCGGGGGAGGGGCCGTGGGGCGGGGGGGTTAGGGGGCTGAGCCCCACTGCAGGGGAGGGGCCGTGGGGCGGGGGGGTTAGGGGGCTGAGCCCTACTGCAGGGGAGGGGTCGGGGCGGGGGGTTAGGGGGCTGAGCCCTACTGCAGGGGAGGGGTCGGGGCGGGGGGTTAGGGGGCTGAGCCCCACTGCAGGGGAGGGGTCGGGGCAGGGGGTTAGGGGGCTGTGCCCCACTGCAGGGGAGGGGGCGGGGGTTTAGGGGGCTGAGCCCCACTGCAGGGGAGGGGTCGGGGCACAGGGGTTAGGGGGCTGAGCCCTACTGCAGGGGAGGGGTCGGGGCGGGGGGTTAGGGGGCTGAGCCCCACTGAAGGGGAGGGGTCGGGGCAGGGGGTTAGGGGGCTGTGCCCCACTGCAGGGGAGGGGGCGGGGGTTTAGGGGGCTGAGCCCCACTGCAGGGGAGGGGTCGGGGCACAGGGGTTAGGGGGCTCTGCCCCACTGCAGGGGAGGGGTCGCGGCATAGGGGTCGGGCTGTGGGTGTTAGGGGGCTCTGCCCCACCGCTGGGAAGGGGCGGGGGGCAGGGAGATGGGGGAGCCCCCGATAATCTCTGTCTCTCCCAGGCCACAGCTGAGCTGCGCGAGGCCTTCCGGCACCCCGAGGTGCTGCCCCAGCTCTGCCAGCTGCTGGCTGAGGCCCCCAGCCCCCAGGTGAGTCCCCCCCCAATTCCCCCCCCCGTGTATCCAGGTTCAGCCCCCCCCATGGATACCCTGCCCCCCCCGTCTGTCTGCCCCCAGGTCCGGCAGCTGGCGGCCGTGCTCCTGCGCCGGCGTCTCACCAAGCACTGGAGGAAACTGAGTCCCGAGGAGCAGGACAGGTGGGTGCCGGGCCCCGGGGCCCCTCCCTGCCGGGGGGCCCAGGGCTCCTGCCTCAACCCCCTTCTCTCTCCCAGGCTGAAGAGTTCGGTGCTGGTGGCCCTGCAGCAGGAAGCGGAGTGAGTGTTGGGGGCCCCCTGCCCCCCAGGGCTCTGCCCCGCCCCCTCCCCGGCCGCAGGGGGTGTGGGGCTGTACCCCCGACCGTGTCTCTCTCCCCAGGCGCAGGGGGTGTGGGGCTGTACCCCCGACTGTCTCTCTCCCCAGGCGCAGGGGGTGTGGGGCTGTACCCCCGACTGTCTCTCTCCCCAGGCGCAGGGGGTGTGGGGCTGTACCCCCGACTGTCTCTCTCCCCAGGCGCAGGGGTGTGGGGCTGTACCCCCGACTGTCTCTCTCCCCAGGCGCAGGGGGTGTGGGGCTGTACCCCCGACTGTCTCTCTCCCCAGGCGCAGGGGGTGTGGGGCTGTACCCCCGACTGTCTCTCCCCCCAGGCGCAGGGGGTGTGGGGCTGTATCCCCGACTGTGTCTCTCTCCCCAGGCGCAGGGGGTGTGGGGCTGTATCCCCGACTGTGTCTCTCTCCCCAGGCGCAGGGGGTGTGGGGCTGTACCCCCGACTGTCTCTCTCCCCAGGCGCAGGGGTGTGGGGCTGTACCCCCGACTGTCTCTCTCCCCAGGCGCAGGGGTGTGGGGCTGTACCCCCGACTGTCTCTCTCCCCAGGCGCAGGGGTGTGGGGCTGTACCCCCGACTGTCTCTCTCCCCAGGCGCAGGGGGTGTGGGGCTGTAGCCCCGACTGTCTCTCTCCCCAGGCGCAGGGGTGTGGGGCTGTACCCCCGACTGTCTCTCTCCCCAGGCGCAGGGGGTGTGGGGCTGTACCCCCGACTGTCTCTCTCCCCAGGCGCAGGGGGTGTGGGGCTGTACCCCCGACTGTCTCTCTCCCCAGGCGCAGGGGGTGTGGGGCTGTACCCCCAACTGTCTCTCCCCCCAGGCGCAGGGGGTGTGGGGCTGTATCCCCGACTGTGTCTCTCTCCCCAGGCGCAGGGGGTGTGGGGCTGTACCCCCGACTGTCTCTCTCCCCAGGCGCAGGGGGTGTGGGGCTGTACCCCCGACTGTCTCTCTCCCCAGGCGCAGGGGGTGTGGGGCTGTACCCCCGACTGTCTCTCTCCCCAGGCGCAGGGGTGTGGGGCTGTACCCCCGACTGTCTCTCTCCCCAGGCGCAGGGGTGTGGGGCTGTACCCCCGACTGTCTCTCTCCCCAGGCGCAGGGGTGTGGGGCTGTACCCCCGACTGTCTCTCTCCCCAGGCGCAGGGGGTGTGGGGCTGTAGCCCCGACTGTCTCTCTCCCCAGGCGCAGGGGTGTGGGGCTGTACCCCCGACTGTCTCTCTCCCCAGGCGCAGGGGGTGTGGGGCTGTACCCCCGACTGTCTCTCTCCCCAGGCGCAGGGGGTGTGGGGCTGTAGCCCCGACTGTCTCTCTCCCCAGGCGCAGGGGTGTGGGGCTGTACCCCCGACTGTCTCTCTCCCCAGGCGCAGGGGGTGTGGGGCTGTACCCCCGACTGTCTCTCTCCCCAGGCGCAGGGGGTGTGGGGCTGTACCCCCGACTGTCTCTCTCCCCAGGCGCAGGGGGTGTGGGGCTGTACCCCCGACTGTCTCTCTCCCCAGGCACCCCGTCTCGGTGGCCCTGGCCCAGCTGGCTGCCCTGTTGCTGCGGCAGGCGGGCCTGGCGCACTGGCCCCAGCTCCTGCAGTTCATCCAGCAGGGGGCCCGGGGCCCCGACCCCCACCACCGCCAGGTAGGGGGCACGCGGGGGCGGGACTGGCTCTGGAGCCCTGATTGGCGGTGGGCGTGGGCAGCGGTGGGGGGAGGTCAGGGGCGGGGCTATGATGGGGTAGTCGGGCTCTGGGGGGGCTCTGACCCAAACGGTCTCCCCCCCCCCCCCCCCCCAGGTCTCGCTGCTGGTGCTGAGCTCGGCGCTGGACCAGGACCCCGAGGCCTTCGCCCCCCACTACCCGGCCCTGCTGCGCCTCTTCCACTCGGCGCTGGGCCAGCGCGGCCACCCGGGGGCGCTCTACTA
Organism: Pelodiscus sinensis; assembly: GCF_052426305.1. Taxonomy (NCBI): domain Eukaryota; kingdom Metazoa; phylum Chordata; order Testudines; family Trionychidae; genus Pelodiscus; species Pelodiscus sinensis. The sequence goes on along the minus strand of NC_143081.1, from coordinate 1,658,417 downwards.
CAGCCTGCGGGGCCTGGCCGCCATGGCCGCCGGGCTGGGCTCCGACCACCTGGTGAGACCCCCGGGGGCTCCCCGGCCCCTCTGCCCCCACCCCCTGAACGGCCAACCCGCCGTGCGCCAGAACCCCCTGGGACGCCCCCCCCGTGGGCTCGCCTGCCCCTCTGCCCCCCCGAACCGCCAACCCGCCGCGCGCCAGAACCCCCTGGGACGCCCCCCCCTCCCCCCCCGTGGGCTCGCCTGGCCCCTCTGCCCCCCCCGAACCGCCAACCCGCCGCGCGCCAGAACCCCCTGGGACGCCCCCCCCTCCCCCCCCGTGGGCTCGCCTGGCCCCTCTGCCCCCCCGAACCGCCAACCCGCCGCGCGCCAGAACCCCCTGGGACGCCCCCCCCTCCCCCCCCGTGGGCTCGCCTGGCCCCTCTGCCCCCCCGAACCGCCAACCCGCCGCGCGCCAGAACCCCCTGGGACGCCCCCCCCCCCCCGTGGGCTCGCCTGGCCCCTCTGCCCCCCCCAAACCGCCAACCCGCCGCGCGCCAGAACCCCCTGGGACGCCCCCCCCCCCCCCCCCGTGGGCTCGCCTGCCCCTCTGCCCCCCCGAACCGCCAACCCGCCGCGCGCCAGAACCCCCTGGGACGCGCCCCCCCCCCCCCGTGGGCTCGCCTGGCCCCTCTGCCCCCCCGAACCGCCAACCCGCCGCGCGCCAGAACCCCCTGGGACGCCCCCCCCCCCCCCCGTGGGCTCGCCTGGCCCCTCTGCCACCCCGAACCGCCAACCCGCCGCGCGCCAGAACCCCCTGGGACGCGCCCCCCCCCCCCCCCGTGGGCTCGCCTGGCCCCCTCTGCCACCCCCCGAACCGCCAACCCGCCGCGTGCCAGAACCCCCTGGGACGCCCCCCCCCCCCCCCGTGGGCTCGCCTGGCCCCTCTGCCCCCCCCGAACCGCCAACCCGCCGCGCGCCAGAACCCCCTGGGACGCCCCCCCCCCCCCCCCCCCCCCCCCCCCCCCCCCCCCGTGGGCTCGCCTGGCCCCTCTGCCCCCCCCGAACCGCCAACCCGCCGCGCGCCAGAACCCCCTGGGACGCCCCCCCCCCCCCCCGTGGGCTCGCCTGGCCCCCTCTGCCCCCCCCGAACCACCAACCCGCCGCGCGCCAGAACCCCCTGGGACGCCCCCCCCGCGCCAGAACCCCCTGGGACGCCCCCCCCCCCCCCCGTGGGCTCGCCTGGCCCCTCTGCCACCCCCCGCCACCCGCCTGCCAACCCGCCGTGCGCCAGAACCCCCTGGGACGCCCCCCCCCCCCCCGTGGGCTCGCCTGGCCCCTCTGCCCCCCCCGAACCGCCAACCCGCCGCGCGCCAAAACCCCCTGGGACGCCCCCCCCCCCCCGTGGGCTCGCCTGGCCCCCTCTGCCCCCCCCGAACCGCCAACCCGCCGCGTGCCAGAACCCCCTGGGACGCCCCCCCCCCCCCCCCGTGGGCTCGCCTGGCCCCTCTGCCACCCCCCGAACCGCCAACCCGCCGCGCGCCAGAACCCCCTGGGACGCCCCCCCCCCCCCGTGGGCTCGCCTGGCCCCTCTGCCCCCCCCGAACCGCCAACCCGCCGCGCGCCAGAACCCCCTGGGACGCCCCCCCCCCCCCCCCCCGTGGGCTCGCCTGGCCCCTCTGCCCCCCCCGAACCGCCAACCCGCCGCGTTTGGGGGCTGGAATGGGGCGGGGGGGTTGCAGGGCGTGTGCTTGGATGGTGGGGGGGAGCTGGGAGGGCGTGGGGGGGCCGGGGGCGCCCCCCCCCCCCCGTGGCCCGATGGGGCTGTGTGCTGGGCGTGGGAGTGGGCGGGGCGCTGGCTGGATGAGGCTGTGTGGTGCTGGGGCGTGGAGGGCGTGGCCGGTGTGCTGGGTGGGGGCGGGCGTGGGGCGGGGGTGGCAGGGATGGGGCTGTGGGGGGAGCTGGGGGCGTGGGGGCGTGACCGGATGGGGCCGTGTGGGGGGCGGGCCGGCTGGGCGTGGGGGCGGGCAGGGGGCGTGGCCGGGGGCGTGGCTGTGTGCTGGGCATGGGGGCGGGCGGGGGGTGGGCGGGGGGCGTGGCTGTGTGCTGGGCATGGGGGCGGGCAGGGGGCGTGGCCGGATGGGGCTGTGCGGTGCTGGGCGTGGGGGCGGGGGCGGGGGGCGTGGCCGGATGGGGCTGTGTGGTGCTGGCTGTGGGGGGGCGGGCGGGGGGCGTGGCCGGATGGGGCTGTGTGGTGGGGCGGGGGGGGGCCGGATGGGGCTGTGTGGTGCTGGCTGTGGGGGTGGGTGGGGGGCTGGCGGTGGGGGGGTGGGGGGGGGGCGTGGCCGGATGGGGCTGTGGTGCTGGGTGTGGGGGGGGGGGGGGCGTGGCCGGATGGGGCTGTGGTGCGGGGCGTGACTCGGGCGTGTCCCCCCCAGGCCCACGCGGGCGAGGCCATGGAGGTGTTTGACGAGCTGATGGAGAGCGAGGTCTCGGTCATCGTCCGCCACCTCCCCGACGTCGTCGGCTTCTGCCTGGAGGTGAGCCGGGGACCCTTCCTGCCCCCCCACACCCCCCCCATGGGGACCCGGGCGTCGGCCCTTCCCTCCCCCCGCCCCCCATGGGGACCCGGGCGGCGGCCCCCCGCCCCGCCCCCCCCCCCGGGCCGGCCCCCCCCCCCCGCCCCCCATGGGGACCCGGGCGTCGGCCCTTCCTCCCCCCCCCCGCCCCCCCATGGGGACCCGGGCGTCGGCCCTTCCTCCCCCGCCCCCCATGGGGACCCGGGCGGCGGCCCTTCCTGCTCCCCCCGCCCCCCATGGGGACCCGGGCGGCGGCCCTTCCTCTCCCCTGCCCCCCCATGGGGACCCGGGCGGCGGTCCCCCCCCCCGCCCCCCATCCTCGGCCCTCCCCCCCCCCCCCCATGGGGCCCCGGGCGGCGGCCCTTCCTCCCCCCCCCCCCCATGGGGACCCGGGCGTCGGCCCTTCCTCCGTCCCCCTTCCCCCCCCCCCCATGGGGACCCGGGCGGCGGCCCTTCCTCCCCCCCGCCCCCCATGGGGACCCGGGCGGCGGCCCTTCCTCCCGCCCCTGCCCCCCCCCCCCGCCCCCCGGGCGGGGACCCCCCGGTGTCGGCCCTTCCTCCCCCCCTCCCCGCCCTTCCCCCCCCTGCCCCCCCTTCCTCCCCCCGCCCCCCCGGGACCCGGGCGGCGGCCCTTCCTCCCCCCCCAGCCCCCCCATGGGGACCCGGGCGTCGGCCCTTCCTGCCCCCGCCCCCCGGGGACCCGGGTGTCGGCCCTTCCTCCCCCCCTCCCCCCCCCCATGGGGACCCGGGCGGCGGCCCTTCCTCCCTCCCCCCCCCGCCCCCCCCCTTCCCCCCACCCCCCCGCCCGGCCCCGGCCCTCCTCCCCCTGCCCCCCCCATGGGGACCCGGGCGGCGGCCCTTCCTCCCCCCCCACCCCCCTCCACCCCCCCCCCCATGGGGACCCGGGCGTCGGCCCTTCCTCTGCCCCCCCCCGCCCCCCCCATGGGGACCCGGGCGGCGGCCCTCCTCCTCCCCCGGGGCCCCCGGGCAGCCCAGGGCCAACAGTCGCCCTCCCGGCAGGTGGCGTCGAACCGGGCGCTGGGGGACGGGCTGCGGGTCAAGGCGCTTTCCACCCTCTGCTTCCTCATCAAGCTGCGGGGCAAGGTAGGGCAGCCGGGGAGCGTGGGGGGGCTGGGGGGGGGCAGGGTTTGGCTGGGGTTGGGGTTCAGGGGCCAAGCTAAGTGTGGGGCTCAGTCTGCCCCCCGACGGGGCTGGGGGCCGGGGGGCCGGGGGCCGGGCTCGGGCTCTGCCCCCCCAACCGGGCTGGGGTGTGGGGAGGATTTGGGGGGCCAGGTTCAGGGCTCAGGCTCTGTCCCCCTCACCCCCCGACGGGGCTGGGGTTCGGGTGGGATTTCGGGGGCCGGGCTCGGGCTCTGCCCCCCCCGACGGGGCTGGGGTTCGGGTGGGATTTCGGGGGCCGGGCTCGGGCTCTGCCCCCCCGACGGGGCTGGGGTTCGGGTGGGATTTCGGGGGGCCGGGCGGGGGCCGGGCTCAGGCCCCCCGACGGGGCTGGGGTTCGGGTGGGATTTCGGGGGCCGTGGTCGGGCTCTGCCCCCCGACGGGGCTGGGGTTCGGGTGGGATTTCGGGGGGCCGGGCTCGGGCTCTGCCCCCCCCCGACGGGGCTGGGGTTCGGGTGGGGTTTCGGGGGGCCGGGCTCAGGCTCTGCCCCCCGACGGGGCTGGGGTTCGGGTGGGATTTCGGGGGCCGGCCGGGCCCCGCCCCCCGACGGGGCTGGGGTTCGGGTGGGATTTCGGGGGGCCGGGCTCGGGCTCTGCCCCCCCGACGGGGCTGGGGTTCGGGTGGGATTTCGGGGGGCCGGGCTCGGGCTCTGCCCCCCCGACGGGGCTGGGGTTCGGGTGGGGTTTCGGGGGGCCGGGCTCGGGCTCTGCCCCCCCCCGACGGGGCTGGGGTTCGGGTGGGATTTCGGGGGCCGGGCTCGGGCTCTGCCCCCCGACGGGGCTGGGGTTCGGGTGGGATTTCGGGGGGCCGGGCCGGGCTCTGCCCCCGACGGGGCTGGGGTTCGGGTGGGATTTCGGGGGGGGCCGGGCTCTGCCCCCCGACGGGGCTGGGGTTCGGGTGGGATTTCGGGGGGCCGGGCTCGGGCTCTGCCCCCGACGGGGTTGGGGTTCGGGTGGGATTTCGGGGGGCCGGGCTCGGGCTCTGCCCCCCGACGGGGCTGGGGTTCGGGTGGGATTTCGGGGGGCCGGGCTCGGGCTCTGCCCCCCGACGGGGCTGGGGTTCGGGTGGGATTTCGGGGGCCGGGCTCGGGCTCTGCCCCCCGACGGGGCTGGGGTTCGGGTGGGGTTTCGGGGGCCGGGCTCGGGCTCTGCCCCCGACGGGGCTGGGGTTCGGGTGGGGTTTCGGGGGGCCGGGCTCGGGCTCTGCCCCCCGACGGGGCTGGGGTTCGGGTGGGATTTCGGGGGGCCGGGCTCGGGCTCTGCCCCCGACGGGGCTGGGGTTCGGGTGGGATTTCGGGGGGCCGGGCTCTGCCCCCCCCCCGACGGGGCTGGGGTTCGGGTGGGGTTTCGGGGGCCGGGCTCGGGCTCTGCCCCCCGACGGGGCTGGGGTTCGGGTGGGGTTTCGGGGGCCGGGCTCAGGCTCTGCCCCCCCAGGCGGTGCTGAAGCAGCGGCTGCTGCCCCCCTGCTGGACGCCCTGTTCCCCATCCTGAGTGCGGAGCCCCCCCGGGGCAGGAGGATGCCGAGGACCAGGAGGGCGAGGACGAGCTGGAGGGGGAGAGACCCAGACCCCCAAACACGTGGCCGCCCAGGTGAGCCCCCCACGGCCTCGCGCTGCGCCTTGGGGGCTGGGATCGGGGAGGGGGCTCTGGAGCCGCCCCCCCTCACCCCGATTCTCCCCCCAGGTGATCGACATGCTGGCCCTGCACCTGCCCCCGGAGAAACTCTTCCCGCAGCTGGTGAGCCTGGGGGCGGGGCCAAGGGCTGGCTGGGGGCGGGGCCTAATGCCTGGGCAAGAGGCGGGGCCAGGCGTAGGTTGGGGGTGGGGCCATTAACAGGGGCGGGGCCTGTAACCTCCACGTCGCTCCCCCCCCAGATGCCGCACCTGGAGCCGGCCCTTCAGAGCCCCTGGCCCTACGAGCGCAAAGCCGGGCTCATGGTGGTGGCCGTGCTGGCCGAGGGCTGCGGGGACCACATCCGCACCAGGTGGGGGGCCGTGCGGGGCGGGGGACCACATCCGCACCAGGTGGGGGGGCCGTGGGGGGCGGGGGGGGCCGTGGGGGGCGGGGGGCACATCCACACCAGGTGGGGGGGCCGTGGGGGGCGGGGGACCACATCCGCACCAGGTGGGGGGCGGGGGGGCCGTGGGGGCGGGGACCACATCCGCACCAGGTGGGGGGCGGGGGGGCCATGGGGGGCGGGGACCACATCCGCACCAGGTGGGGGGCCGTGGGGGGCGGGGGGGGCCGAGGGGGGCGGGGACCACATCCGCACCAGGTGGGGGGCCGTGGGGGGCGGGGGCCACATCCGCACCAGGTGGGGGGCCGTGGGGGGGGGCTCCTCGGCTTGTGGGGCTGAGCAGCAGGGAGCTGGCAGGGCGGGGTGGAGGGAGTTTGGTCTCGTGCGCTCTGACCGCTCTGCCCCCCAGTTCGGGACCCCATGGTGAACAAAGCTCCCGTCGCTGTTTCCCAATTTGATTTGGCCGCGCGCCCCCTAACTGGCCCTCGCTGCCCCCCAGGCACCTGCGGCCCCTGCTGGAGGTGATTTGCCGGGCGCTGGCGGACGAGAGCCTGGTGGTTCGCAGCGCCGCCCTCTTCGCCCTGGGGCAGTTCTCGGAGAACCTGCAGGTCAGGGGAGATGGGGGGGCTGTGGGGACGATCCTGGGGGCTGAGGGGGGGCTGTGGACACGGGGGGCAGGGAGCAAGGGGAGAAGCTGGGGTGCGGAAGGGGAGCAGGGGGACTGAGAGGGGGGGGGCCTCCAGCTGACTCTCTCCTGCCCCCCCAGCCCGACATCGCGGCCTTTGCGGGGGAGGTGCTGCCGCTGCTGCTGTCCTACCTGGGGGGGGTGGAGCTGGCGCGGGGGGGCCACCTGGCCAAGGCCTACTACGCCCTGGAGAACTTCGTGGAGAGCCTCGGTGAGGACACGGCGAGCGGGTCCCCCCCCACCCAGGCCTCCGGGCTCCCCCCCCCGGCGTCCGGGCGCCTCTTCCCCCCCCGACCCAGGCCTCCGGGCTCCCCCCCCAGCGTCCGGGCGCCTCTTCCCCCCCCCGAACCCAGGCCTCCGGGCTCCCCCCCCGGCGTCCGGGCGCCTCTTCCCCCCCCCGACCCAGGCCTCCGGGCTCCCCCCCCCCGGCGCCCGGGCGCCTCTTCCCCCCCCAACCCAGGCCTCCGGGCTCCCCCCCTCCCGGCGTCCGGGCGCCTCTTCCCCCCCCGACCCAGGCCTCCGGGCTCCCCCCCCGGCGTCCGGGCGCCTCTTCCCCCCCCCCCCAACCCAGGCCTCCGGGCTCCCCCCCCGGCGCCCGGGCGCCTCTTCCCCCCCCCAACCCAGGCCTCCGGGCTCCTCCCCCGGCGCCCGGGCGCCTCTTCCCCCCCCAACCCAGGCCTCCGGGCTCCCCCCCCAGCGTCCGGGCGCCTCTTCCCCCCCCAACCCAGGCCTCCGGGCTCCCCCCCGGCGTCCGGGCGCCTCTTCTCCCCCCCCCGAACCCAGGCCTCCGGGCTCCCCCCCTGGCGTCCGGGCGCCTCTTCTCCCCCCCCCCCGAACCCAGGCCTCCGGGCTCCCCCCCCCGGCGTCCGGGCGCCTCTTCTCCCCCCCCCCGGAACCCAGGCCTCCGGGCTCCCCCCCTGGCGTCCGGGCGCCTCTTCTCCCCCCCCCGGAACCCAGGCCTCCGGGCTCCCCCCCGGCGTCCGGGCGCCTCTTCTCCCTCCCCCCGAACCCAGGCCTCCGGGCTCCCCCCCCGGCGTCCGGGCGCCTCTTCTCCCTCCCCCCGAACCCAGGCCTCCAGGCTTCCCCAGCGGTGTCCGGGCGCCTCTTCCCTCCCCCCAATCCAGGCGTACTGGCTCCCCCCCCCCCGCATACCCCGGTGCGGCTGTAACCTCCCCTCCCGCAGGGCCGGGGGTGGAGCCGTTCCTGCCGGTGCTGATGGAGAAGACGCTGGGGACCCTGCGCACCCCGGGGGGCCCCCGCCCCAAGGAGCTGGCGATCAGCGCCCTGGGGGCCATCGGTGAGTGACCCACCCCAGGCAAGGCCCCCACCTGCCCCCCAGAGCCCCCCTAGGAGCCCTCGGACTCCCCAGCACCCCCCGCCCCGTCCGTGTGTCTGCCTGACCCCGTGTCTGTCCGTCCGCCCGCCCGCAGCCTCGGCCGCCCAGGGCGCCGTGGGGCCCTACCTGCCCCACATCCTGGAGCAGCTTCGCCTCTTCCTGCCCCCCAGCGCCCCCCAGGAGCAGCGCCCTCTGCAGTGCCAGGCCGTGGGTGAGTGACCTCTGCCCCCTCCCTCCCTGGGGGGGCCCCACAACCCCCTCCGGCGCCCCGAGCCCCGCAGCTGGGCTCTCCAGGCTGGGGAAAGGAGGGGTGGGGCCTTGGGAAGAGGTGGGCGGGGCCTTGGAAAGGGGCGGGTGGAGTGGGAGGGGGCGGGGCCTCAGGGAGGGAGGGGTGGAGCAAGGGGCGGGGCCTCGGGGAGGGGCGGGGCTCGGAGCGCCTGGGGGGGGAAGCTGACGCCGCCCTGCCCCCGCAGAGACGCTGGGGGTGCTGGTGCGGGCGCTGGGCCGCGAGGCCGGCGGGCCCCTGGCGGAGGAGAGCTGCCAGCTGGGGCTGGCCCTGGCCGAGGGGCAGGACGACCCCGACCTGCGCCGCTGCACGTGAGTGGCCCCGCCCCCTCCCGGCGTGGCCCCGCCCCCTCCCGGCGTGGCCCCGCCCCTGACGCCCGTCTCCCCCCCAGGTACAGCCTCTTCGCCGCCCTCTCCTGCGCCCTGGGGGACGGGCTGGGCCCCCACCTGCCCCAGATCGTCACCCTGCTGCTCTACTCCCTCCGCTCCACCGAGGGCCTCGTGGTGAGTCGGGGCTGGGCGGCCGTGCTGCGAGCTTCCCCTCGGCGGTGCCCCCGCCGCCTGGCTCCTCGGGGCTGCGAGCTTCCCCTCGGCGGTGCCCCCGCCGCCTGGCTCCTCGGGGCTGCGAGCTTCCCCTCGGCAGTGCCCCCGCCGCCTGGCTCCTCGGGGCTGCGAGCTTCCCCTCGGCGGTGCCCCTGCCGCCTGGCTCCTCGGGGCTGCGAGCTTCCCCTCGGCAGTGCCCCCGCCGCCTGGCTCCTCGGGGCTGCGAGCTTCCCCTCGGCAGTGCCCCCGCCGCTTGGCTCCTCGGGGCTGCGAGCTTCCCCTCGGCGGTGCCCTGCCCATGTGGAAGGGAAATGGGGGGCCCATTGAGGGGAGGGGGAGATCCCCCAATTGCTGCCCGACAGTGACCCCCAGCCCCGCCCCCAGCCCCCAGCGGAGGACAGCAGCTCCTTCCTGCTGTTCGAGGACGAGGAGGAGGAGGAGGCCGAGGTGGAGGGGGAGGAGGAGCTGGACGAGGACGAGGAGGACGATGACGAGCTGTTCGGGTATGGAAGGACCCCGGGGGGGGGGGTGGGGGGGCCGTGGGGAGCCCACGACCGGGGGGGCTCCACTCCTCCCTGTTTGGGCAGGGCTGCAGCGCCCGGGGAAACTGAGGCGCGCACGGGGTCCCGCCGGGCTGGGTCCCGCTCGCTCGCAGTGCAAAGGGGTGAACCTGCCCCCGGTCTCGCCGACGCCCCAACTTCAGATACAGCGTGGGGGGCGGTGGGGGGCGGTGGTGCGGGAAGGGCCCCCCCATCTGTCTGTGCCCCCCCAGGCTGAGCGTGGAGAGCGCCTACGTGGACGAGAAGGAGGACGCCTGCGCGGCCCTGGGGGAGATCGCGGAGAACGCCAGGTACGGGGGGGGGGCGGGGGCGTCCGTCTGTCCGTCCGGGGCTGTTCCCAGGGGGGCGCTAACCCCCGTGTGTCTGTCTGTCCCAGCGTCGCCTTCCTGCCCTACCTGGAGAGCTGCGTCCCGGAGGTCTACCGGCTCCTGGAGGTCGGTGGGGGGCCTGCCTGGGCCGTCGGGGGGGGGAGGAGCTTGGGGGGGATGGGGGAGGGGTAGAAGAGGGTCCCCAGACAGGCTGCAACAGAGGGGGTTGGGGGGCGGGGTGGGGGGCTCAGGGCTACCCCTCGCTGACTGGGGCGCTGCTCTGTGGGGTGCTGACGGTGTCATGGGGGGGGCGGGGAGTTGCTGGAAGCTCCCCCCAACTCACCCCCCTCCCCCTCCCCAGTTCCCTCACCTGGGGGTCCGGAAAGCTGCCTACGAAGCCCTGGGCCAGTTCTGTGTGGGGCTGCACCGGGTCTGCGAGCAGGATCCCTCCGAGCCCCACGGCGCCGGTGAGAGGGGGCGCTGCTGGGGGAGGAAACGGGCAGGGGCGGGGGGAGATTGTGGGGGGCCATGGGGTGGAGGGGGAGGACTTGTGGGGCCCGAGGGACAGGGCAGGGGGAAGCGGGCGGGGGAGGGGCGCCGGGGGCCCGCCCTGACCCCCGTCTCCCCCCAGCGCTGCAGAGGCTGCTGGGGCTGGCGCTGCCGGCGCTGGCGCGGGGGGCGCGGCGGGAGCGGGAGCGGCTGGTGGCCATGGCGGTGCTGGAGGCGCTGGGCGCGGTGCTGGCCGCCTGCCGGCAGGAGGCGCTGCGGGACCCGGGGCGCCTGGCCGAGCTGTGCGGGGCCCTGCGGGCCGTGCTGGAGCGCAAGGTACCAGGGGGGCCGGGCAGTGGGGGCGCACTGGCTGGGGGGAGGGGGGCGGACACAGGAAGGGAGATACGGGGGGGGCACTGGCTGGGGGGAGGGGGGCGGACACAGGAAGGGAGATCAGGGGGGGCACTGGCTGGGGGGGAGGGGGGCAGACACAGGAAGGGAGATCAGGGGGGGCCCTGGCTGGGGGGAGGAGGGCGGACACAGGAAGGGAGATCAGGGGGGGCACTGGCTGGGGGGAGGAGGGGGGCGGACACAGGAAGGGAGATCAGGGGGGGCACTGGCTGGGGGGGAGGGGGGCGGACACAGGAAGGGAGATACCGGGGGGGCACTGGCTGGGGGGAGGAGGGGGGGCGGACACAGGAAGGGAGATACCGGGGGGGGCCCTGGCTGGGGGGAGGAGGGGGGCGGACACAGGAAGGGAGATACCGGGGGGGGCCCTGGCTGGGGGGAGGAGGGGGGCGGACACAGGAAGGGAGATACGGGGGGGGCACTGGCTGGGGGGGAGGGGGGCGGACCCAGGAAGGGAGATACCGGGGGGGCACTGGCTGGGGGGAGGAGGGGGGCGGACACAGGAAGGGAGATACGGGGGGGGCACTGGCTGGGGGGGAGGGGGGCGGACACAGGAAGGGAGATACGGGGGGGGCCCTGGCTGGGGGGAGGAGGGGGGCGGACACAGGAAGGGAGATACCGGGGGGGGCCCTGGCTGGGGGGAGGAGGGGGGCGGACACAGGAAGGGAGATACCGGGGGGGGCCCTGGCTGGGGGGAGGAGGGGGGCGGACACAGGAAGGGAGATACCGGGGGGGGCACTGGCTGGGGGGAGGAGGGGGGCGGACACAGGAAGGGAGATACCGGGGGGGGCACTGGCTGGGGGGAGGAGGGGGGCGGACACAGGAAGGGAGATACGGGGGGGGCCCTGGCTGGGGGGAGGAGGGGGGCGGACACAGGAAGGGAGATACCGGGGGGGCACTGGCTGGGGGGGAGGGGGGCGGACACAGGAAGGGAGATACCGGGGGGGGCCCTGGCTGGGGGGAGGAGGGGGGCGGACACAGGAAGGGAGATACCGGGGGGGGCCCTGGCTGGGGGGAGGGAGGGGGGCGGACACAGGAAGGGAGATACCGGGGGGGGCCCTGGCTGGGGGGAGGAGGGGGGCGGACACAGGAAGGGAGATACCGGGGGGGGCCCTGGCTGGGGGGAGGAGGGGGGCGGACACAGGAAGGGAGATACCGGGGGGGGCACTGGCTGGGGGGAGGAGGGGGGCGGACACAGGAAGGGAGATACGGGGGGGGCCCTGGCTGGGGGGAGGAGGGGGGCGGACACAGGAAGGGAGATACCGGGGGGCACTGGCTGGGGGGGGAGGGGGGCAGACACAGGAAGGGAGATACGGGGGGGGCCCTGGCTGGGGGGGGAGGGGGGCAGACACAGGAAGGGAGATACTGGGGGGGCCCTGGCTGGGGGGGGAGGGGGGCGGACACAGGAAGGGAGATACTGGGGGGCAGACACAGGAAGGGGGACGTGAAGGGATGGGCGGTGTAGTGGGGGGCAGATGGGGGGCCCAGCCCCCCCATGCGGGTTCAGGGGTTCCTGCACTGAGCTCCCCTCCCCCGCAGACGGCCTGCCAGGACGATGGCTTGGACGAGGAGGACGAAGACGAGGAAGAGCAGGTGGGGGGGGCCGTGGGGTGGCGGGGGGCTGGGGAGGGGCAGAGGGGCTGGGGATTGATGTGGGGCGGAGGTTTCGGGGGTCAGGGAGCCGGGGCTGACAAGGCCGGAGGGGCTGGGGTGTGATTGGGGGGCCGGGAGGATGTGGGGGGGCCGTGGGACTGACCCCGCTCCCCCCAGGCGGAGTACGACGCCATGTTGCTGGAGTACGCGGGGGAGGCCCTTCCCGCCCTGGCCGCGGCCGCGGGGGGCGACGCCTTCGCCCCCTATTTCGCCGGCTTCCTGCCCCTGCTGCTCAACAAACTGGTGAGTCCCCCCCCCACCCTTCTGCCATGGACCCAGGTGTCTGGGCCAGTCCCCCCCCCTCCCCATCCTCTTCCCCCTTCACTTCCCCCCCCCACCACAGACCCCCCCCCTTTGGACCCAGGGCTCCGGCCCCATTCTCCTGACCTCCGGCGTCTGCTCCGCCCCCAGAAACCCACCTGCTCGGTGGCCGAGCGCTCCTTCGCCGTGGGGACGCTGGCGGAGACGCTGGGGGGGCTGGGCCGGGCCACGGCCCCCTTCGTCACCCGGCTCCTCGCCCCCTTCCTGGGGGCTGCCCGGGACCCCGACCCCGAGGTGCGGAGCAACGGCGTCTTCGCGCTGGGGGTGCTGGCCGAGCACGGCGGGGAGGCCCTGCTCCCGTATCCTGACCCACGGCGGGGGCTGGGGGAGTGGGGGGGCTGCCTGAGCCATGGCGGGGGCTGGGGGAGCGGGGGGGGTTCCCGACCCACGGGTGGGGGGCTGCTCCCAGACCCATGGCAGGGCTTGGGGAGCAGGGGGGGGTTGCGGGGCAGGTTGGGAACCAAGAGGGCGGTGGGGGGTGTTGCATTGGGGGGAGGGCGTGACCCCCTCGCCCCTGCTGCTGCCCCCTTTTCCATGACCCCCACCCCAGACACTACCCCAAGATCCTGGCCCTGCTGGCGGGGGGCTGCGCCCAGGAGCCCAACGCCCGCGTGCGGGACAACGTCTGTGGGGCCATCGCCCGCATGATCCTGAGCCAGCCACAGGCCCTGCCCCTCGGCCAGGTGAGGGGGCGCGGGGGGGGGCGCTGGATGGGGGTGGAGGGGGTGGGCGGGGCTTTCCTCCTGGGGGTCTAACGCCCCTTCCCCCCAGGTGTTCCCCGCCTTGCTCCGCTCCCTGCCCCTCACGGAGGATTTCGAGGAGAATAAAACCGTTTTCCGCTGCATCAGTTTCCTGTATGAGCGCGACCCCCAGCAGGTACCAACCACCTTGGGGGGGGCTGGGGGCACCCCCATTCCAGGGAGGAGGGGTCGGGGGGGCTCGGGTAAGGAGCCAGAATCGAAAGGCGGGTGGGGTGAATCCCAGGGGGAGCAGGACACAGGGCAGTGGGGTGTCTCCCCTAGGGATGGGGGGCTGACGGTGGGGGTGGGGTATCTGGGTCTCACAGGTGTCTCCCCCTCCCCCCAGGTGGTGCAGCAGGTGGGGGAAGTAGTGCGAGCCAGCAGCACCGTCTTGGGGACCGACCATCTCCCCGCAGGTGAGTTGGGGGGTGCACTGAAGGGAGGGGTCTGGGGCTCCTGCATTGTGGGGGGGGATTGTCTCCCGTCTAACGCCCTGACACCCCCCCCCCAGATGCACAGATGTCTCTGTTGTCCTTGCTGCGGCATCTCTCCGCCCACTGCCCCACGGCGTTCCAGGCAGCCCTGCTGACCCTGCCCCCCGACGCCGGCACCCGGATCAGTGGGGCCCTCGGCTCTGTGTGAGGTATGTGGGGCGGGGCGGGAGGAGCTGAGGGGTGGTCCTGCACAGAACAGCTAGCATCGTGTCTTCTCCCCCCTCCAGGGACACGGCCCTTCTGTGGTCAGGCGACCCCCGGCGAGGATAGTCGAGCCCCCTCCGCCTGTTCTCCTGCCATTGGACCATCGGACTCGCCTCCACCTGTTCTCCCCAAAGATGACCCACTCGGAGATTTCCAGATTGTCCCCACCTCTGGGGACCACGGGGAGCAACCGATTTGAGCTGTGGTTGCCTGTATCCAGCACCTCTGCGGGGAGGACTTATCATCTTAAGCCTTCTCCGCCTGTGTGTGTTCAGTCACCACCACTGCGAAGGGGGGAGCAGAGTGGTGTACGGTCACCAGTTGCCTGTAACTTCCTCCCATATGGAGGGAGTAGCTCCCGTCATTCACCTGAGCTGCCTGTTCTATTTTTTTCACACCAGTGGAAGCAAATTCCAGGTGTGGTGTAACCAGATTGTAGTGGGGGAGGTCTTGAGTTCCAGTGTTGGATCCCTCTTACACCTCTCTGCAGCACTGTTGCAGGAAGAAACCGTGTGGTCTGGTTCTGCTGGTGGGTAGTACCATCGTCATGGGGTTGAACTGGATCTTTGTGTGTTTTGCTGTGGACTCGAGGGGCGGATTCGCCTGGAACTGTTGCTGCCGTAAAGGGGGGGTTAGTTTCATTGTTGTCCAGTTGGCCTGTAGGTTTTGGAATCCGTTGGTTGCCTGTATTTATTCTCCCTTTGTTCATGGGGATTACCATTACTAACTGGTTCACCTGTAGGTTTTTCACCCAGCATGCTTACAGGATGACCACATTCAACTGCTTCGGCTGTTCAACCACTTTGCCTGTTCTTTCACCTCCCGAAGCTGTAGGGAGTTTGAATCCTGTAGTCACTCCACTGCAAGGGAGAGCCTGAGTTGTATTATCCACACCGCCTATTCTTTCTTCACCCACTCTCTTCAGGAGAGTTTGCGTCCTTATTTGGGGGTTGGGCTGTATCTTCAGCTGATGTGGGAGAATTGAATCACAGGCGGACTGTGCATCCTGTATCTTTACCTGTCCCTGGGACGATGGTTTTATCTGTCAGTCTGCTCTGCTTGTATGTCTTCACTGTGAGCAGACCTGTGTCCATTTTGCCTGTGATTTTTCTTCCAGTGTTGTCCAGGCGTATTCAAATTCTACTCCTGCCCATGCAGCCAACAGTTTCGGGGCAGTTCTGTGTCTGAGCAGTACCCCTCTCTCCCCCCTCCCCCCCCAATTCCTGTATTTAACACCCTTTGCTGGTTGGATTTTTTTTGATGACCGAAGAAAATTTATATTCTATCACTTGGAGTAAAACCGTGTTTGCTTGAGCCCGCTGGCTTGCTTGGGAGATGGGGAGCGGGGCAGTGACCTTGGGGATACAGCAGGTGGGGACAGGGTAGAGGTCGTGACCCACTTGTGGTACCAGGGGCCCGTGAAGAGGGGGAACCTCACTTGTGCCCCCCTCTTGGCAGAGCACAGAGAGCAGGTGAGAAAAGGGGGGGGGGGCTGGGCCTCCCTTTTTTCTGGTTGTGGGGCAGGTTCAGCATTAGAAGCAAGTGGCCTCCCCCCCCCCCCCCCCCCAATGATTCTCAGGAGGCAGGATTCTTGCCAAAGGCTTTAATTGGAACAGATGCGTGACGGGGGGAGGGCCCCGGGTGCCCCCCCGCTCTCAGGAAGGCCCCACAGCCGGCTGTTGCTGGGACCCACCGGGGCGCCTAGCCCGGCCGGAAGCGGGGCCCAGCTTTGAGGAGAACGGGGCCGTAGGGCTCGGCCTGCTCCAGGCGCAGGAACTGGAGCCCACAGAGAACTGCAAGGGAAGAGGGGGGTGAGGAGCCGAGGCTCACGCAGGCAGGGGCCAGCGGGGACCCCCCCCCCCGGGGCTCGCTCCACGGGCGGCAATACACATGCACACCCAGAGGGGGGGTGGCCACTGGTGGCGGCGCACGGCCGGGGGCGGGGGGAGGCGGGCACAGCCGGGGTGCATGGCCGGGGGCAGGGGGAGGCAGGCACGGCCGGGGGCAGGGGGAGGCGGGCACCCCGGGGCCCACGGCCGGAGGGAGGCGGGCACCCCGGGGCTGCACAGCCGGGGGTGGGGGGAAGCAGGCGCTGGGGGCAGGGGGAGGCGGGCGCCCCGGGGTGCATGGCCGGGGGCAGGGGGAGGCAGGCACAGCCGGGGGCAGGGGGAGGCGGGCACCCCGGGGCCCACGGCCGAGGGGAGGCGGGCACCCCAGGGCTGCACAGCCGGGGGTGGGGGGAAGCAGGCGCTGGGGGCGGGGGGAGGCGGGCACCCCGGGGCGCACGGCCGGGGGCTGGGGGAAGCAGGCGCCGGAGGCAGGGGGAGGTGGGCACCCCGGGGGCGGGGGGAGGCGGGCACCCCGGGGCGCACGGCCGGGGGCGGGGCACCACTCACCAAGGCAGAAGTAGAAGATGCGGCTGGCGATGCCACGTGAGGTTGTGGTGGGCACCAGGGCCCGGAAATCCGTCTCCCCCACCCGCTCCAGCTCCGTTGCTACCAGCCTGGGGGGCGGAGGGCAGAGTCAGGGTGGAACCCAGGCGCTCAATTTGCCCCCCACACCTGTGCCCCCCTCCCCCCGGGCCCGGCCCACCTGCGGACGTACTCCAGCGTGACCAGCTCCCGGTCGGGGGGCAGCTCCAGGCTGACTTCGGGCAGCTCCAGCAGGATGGGCAGGGCCTCCTCGGGCTCCGGCACCAGCCTGGGGGCAGGGAGCGGAGTTAGTGAGGGGCTGGGGGGCTAGACCCCAACACGCCCCCCGCGGGCGGCGTCTCACCTCCTCTCCTCCGGTGTCACCAGGCTGGGGCGCGGCGCCTCCTCCTCCGTGGTCTCCAGGGAGAGCTCTGGGGGGGGGGGGGGGGGGGGACAGTGCTCATGCACCCACCCTGCCCCTGCTGGGGAGGGCAGAGCCCCATGGCCCCTCCCTGCTGCCCAACACCCCCCGCCGGGCCCCCCAGCTCCCTCCCTGCTGCCCAACACCCCCCGCCGGGCCCCCCAGCTCCCTCCCTGCCGCCCAGCACCCCCCGCCGGGCCCCCCAGCTCCCTCCTTGCTGCCCAGCACCTCCCACCGGGCCCCCCAGCTCCCTCCCTGCTGCCCAGCACCCCCCGCCGGGCCCCCCAGGTCCCTCCCTGCTGGGCCCCCCAGCTCCCTCCCTGCTGCCCAGCACCCCCCGCCGGACCCCCCAGCTCCCTCCCTGCTGCCCAGCACCCCCTGCCCCATTCGTGAGGCCCAGTGCCCCCCTGCAACTCACCGGAGGAGACCATCACAGGGATGCTGGGCTCTAGGGCCTCCCGTGCAACCTACATAGGAGGGGGACAGTTGGCATGGGGCGGGGAGTGGGGCCTAGGGGTTAGAGCGGGGGGCCCGGATTCCAGGGTTCTGCCCCGGCTGTGGGGGGTCCCGGGTACCTCTGGCTCGCTGCCAGGTTCTTCCCTCCTCTCCTCCTCGGCCTCGGGCGCCGGGTAGGCGACGTGCTGCAGGACAGCGCAGCGCTGCCATAGGGCCTGGAGCTCGGGGGGCAGCCAGCCTGGGGGCACAGAGCAGGTGAGAGGTGCATAGAGCCAGCGCAGGGCCCAAGGGACCGGGGGGGGGCACTTACCATAGGTGGGGGCTCTTAGCAGCTCCGCGGGGGTCCTCCGCCGCCGGGTCGGCGCCTCCACCAGCGCCTGGGCCTGAGACAGTCGGAGGGGGGCTGGGGGTGAGTGGTTAGAGCAGCGGGGCAGGGAGCCAGGTGTGGGGTGTAGCAGTGAGTGCCAGGGGGGGACTCGCCGGGGGGGGTGCTAGGAATCCTGGGGGGGGGCTTGAGACTCGCCGGGGGCGCTAGGAATCCTGGGGGGGGCATGAGATTCGCCGGGGGCGCTAGGAATCCCGGGGGGGCTTGAGATTCGCCGGGGGGGGGCGCTAGGAATCCCGGGGGGGGGCTTGAGACTCGCCGGGGGTGCTAGGAATCCCGGGGGGGGGCTTGAGACTCGCCGGGGGCGCTAGGAATCCCGGGGGCTTGAGACTCGCCGGGGGCGCTAGGAATCCCGGGGGGCTTGAGACTCGCCGGGGGCGCTAGGAATCCCGGGGGGGGGCTTGAGACTCGCCGGGGCGCTAGGAATCCCAGGGGGGGCTAGGAATCCCGGGGGGGGCTTGAGACTCGCCGGGGGGCGCTAGGAATCCCGGGGGGGCTTGAGACTCGCCGGGGCGCTAGGAATCCCAGGGGGGGCTAGGAATCCCGGGGGGGGGCTTGAGACTCGCCGGGGGGCGCTAGGAATCCCGGGAGGGGGCTTGAGACTCGCCGGGGGTGCTAGGAATCCCGGGGGCGTGAGACTCGCCGGGGGGGTGCTAGGAATCCCGGGGGGGCGTGAGACTCGCCGGGGGGGTGCTAGGAATCCCGGGGGGGCGTGAGACTCGCCGGGGGGTGCTAGGAATCCCGGGGGGGGGCGTGAGACTCGCCGGGGGGGGCGCTAGGAGTCCCGGGGGAGCGCTAGGAGTCCCGGGGGGGCGTGGGACTTGCCGGGGGGCGCTAGGAATCCCGGGGGGGGCTTGAGACTCGCCGGGGGCGCTAGGAATCCCAGGGGGGGGCTAGGAATCCCGGGGGGGGGCTTGAGACTCGCCGGGGGGGCGCTAGGAATCCCGGGAGGGGGCTTGAGACTCGCCGGGGGTGCTAGGAATCCCGGGGGGGCGTGAGACTCGCCGGGGGTGCTAGGAATCCCGGGGGGGGGGCGTGAGACTCGCCGGGGGGGGTGCTAGGAATCCCGGGGGGCGTGAGACTCGCCGGGGGGGTGCTAGGAATCCCGGGGGGGCGTGAGACTCGCCGGGGGGCGCTAGGAGTCCCGGGGGAGCGCTAGGAGTCCCGGGGGGCGTGGGACTTGCCGGGGGGCGCTAGGAATCCCGGGGGGCACTAGGAATCCCGGGGCGTGGGACTCGCTGGGGGCGCTAGGAATCCCGGGGGGGGCGTGGGACTCGCCGGGGGGCGCTAGGAATCCCGGGGGGCGTGGGACTCGCTGGGGGGTGCTAGGAATCCCGGGGGGCGTGGGACTCGCCGGGGGGGCGCTAGGATCCCGGGGGGCGTGAGACTCGCCGGGGGGGGGCGCTAGGAATCCCGGGGGGGGCGTGAGACTCGCCGGGGGGGGCGCTAGGAATCCAGCGGGGGGGCTAGGAATCCGGGGGGGCTAGGAGTCCCGGGGGGGCGCTAGGAGTCCCGGGGGGGCGTGGGACTTGCCGGGGAGGCGCTAGGAATCCCGGGGGGCACTAGGAATCCCGGGGGGCGTGAGACTCGCCGGGGGGCGCTAGGAATCCCGGGGGGGCGTGAGACTCGCCGGGGGGGCGCTAGGAATCCCGGGGGGGGGGCTAGGAATCCCGGGGGGGGGGCTGTCCCTCACCAGGGGCCGGCACTGGGTCCTCACGTCCAGGATCTGTTTCTGGAACTGCTCCCGCGGGATCTGGGTCACCTCGTCCAGGAAGCGGAGCTGGCGCCGGGGGGCTGCCGGGGGGGCCGGCTCGTACACGGCCAGCTCCAGCTGTGGGGGGCGGGGGGTCAGCCAAGGGGGGCCCTGCCCGGGCCTCGGCTGCCCCCCGCCCTCTGCTTACCTGGGGGCTGCGAAGGGGGGGCCGCTTCACCTTGGGGGCCACCGCTGGGGAAGGGGGAGGGGGCGGCAGCCCCGGCTCCCGCGTGGGGCTCAGCTCTGTGGGGCAGAACCCAGGACCAGCGTTAGAGGCTAGAGCCCCTGCCCCCCATCCCTCTCCCCTCGCGCCCCACACTCACCAGGGGGCGGGGGCAACTCCTCCTTCGGCAGCCGGGCCAGCTCCTCCGCCAGCAGGGGGCTCTCCAGCTCGCTCGGCGGCTCCTCACCCACCCTATGGGGCGAGACGGTGAGCCCCCCTGTGCCCCATTCCCTGCCCCCCCACCGCAGCACCTTACCCCGCCCCACGCCTGCCCCCTTACCGGGTTGGAGGGGAGAGTCTGGCCGTGATCTCCGCCTCCGGCGCTCTCATCTCCTCCTCCCGCTCTGGAGGGGAGAGGACACTGTGAGAGGGGCCGGGGCGGCGCGCTGAACCCCCTTTCCCCAGCCCCCCGGCTCCCTGCGTCCCCCCCACCTTCTATGGGGCGTCGCCTGCGGGGAGCGCGGGGCGAGGTGGGGAGCAGGATGAAATCCTCCTGTTCGGCCAGTAGATCGATCTCCCGCACTGTGATCTCCGGGAGGTCCCGCTCGCCCTGTGCGAGGCAGAAAGTGGGTGTCACACGTCACCCCGTCTCCCCCCATAACTGCGCTGAGATCCCAGCCCCCCACGTCCCCGCAGCCCCCCGATCCCAGCCCCCCATGTCCCCGCAGCCCCCTGATCCCCGCAGGCCCCCGATCCCAGCCCCCACCCCAAGCCCTGGCGCCTCCCCGCACCTCGATTTCCAGCAGCGTGATGGGCTCCACCTCCCTCATGGTGATGATGTCGGGGGACACAACCGTGATGGGGGTCACTCCTGCGTGGGGGGAGAGAGGATGAGCGGGGGGGTCAAACCCCACCCTGATCCCCCCGAGCCCTGTGTGGACTTTGGGGGCGGTGTCTGGGGGAGTGTTACAAATGGGGGGTTGGAGGCTGGGGACATGGGCTGGGCAAATCGGGGGTCACTGGTTAGACCAGTTCTGTGGGGGCTCTGGGCTTCCTGCTCACAGGGGACCTACTGGTTAGACTGGGAAGGCAGAATGGACCAGATCAGCCAGGGGACGGTGGTTACGGGCCGCGCCGGGGGACGGTGGTTACGGGCCGCGCCGGGGGACGGTGGTTACAGGCCGCGCCGGGGGACGGTAGTTACAGGCCGCGCCGGGGGACGGTGGTTACAGGCTGCGCCGGGGGACGGTGGTTACGGGCCGCGCCGGGGGACGGTGGTTACAGGTCGCGCCGGGCCACGGTGGTTACAGGCCGCGCCGGGCCACGGTGGTTACAGGCCGCGCCGGGCCACGGTGGTTACAGGCCGCGCCGGGCCACGGTGGTTACAGGCCGCGCCGGGGGACAGTGGTTACAGGCCGCGCCGGGCGATGGTGGTTACAGGCCGCGCCGGGGGACGGTGGTTACAGGCCGCGCCGGGCGACGGTGGTTACAGGCCGCGCCGGGGGACGGTGGTTACAGGCCGCGCCGGGGGACGGTGGTTACGGGCCGCGCCGGGCCACGGTGGTTACAGGCCGCGCCGGGGGACAGTGGTTACAGGCCGCGCTGGGGGACGGTGGTTACAGGCCGCGCCGGGGGACGGTGGTTACAGGCCGCGCCGGGGGACGGTGGTTACAGGCCGCGCCGGGCCACGGTGGTTACAGGCCGCGCCGGGGGACGGTGGTTACAGGCTGCGCCGGGGGACGGTGGTTACAGGCCGCGCCGGGCCACGGTGGTTACAGGCCGCGCCGGGGGACGGTGGTTACAGGCCGCGCCGGGCCACGGTGGTTACAGGCCACGCCGGGGGACGGTGGTTACAGGCCGCGCCGGGGGACGGTGGTTACAGGCCGCGCCGGGGGACGGTGGTTACAGGCCGCGCCGGGCCACGGTGGATACAGGCCGCGCCGAGGGACGGTGGTTACAGGCCGCGCCGGGCGATGGTGGTTACAGGCCGCGCCGGGCGATGGTGGTTACAGGCCGCGCCGGGCCACGGTGGTTGCGGGCCGCGCCGGGCGACGGTGGTTACAGGCCGCGCCGGGCCACGGTGGTTGCGGGCCGCGCCGGGCGACGGTGGTTACTGCTCTGGGGGGATATGGGCTGCCCTGGGGCTTCACCTGGTCCGGCCCCTTCTCGCAACCTGCTCACCTGGTCTCCGGCGGCGGGGCGGCGGGGCCGGTCTCTTTGGGGTGGGAGCCTCCAGAATACGACGTATCTGCGGGAGCAGGAGCAATGTCACAGGTCAGGTCAGTCCCCTCAGCATGACCCCAGGGGTGAGGGCGGGAGATGGGGGGAATGTGGGGTACCTGTGGGATGGGGGGTGGGTGCGAGAACATGGGAGGGTACCTGCGGGATGGGGGGGCAGGGGCGGAGGGGGTACCTGCGGGCTGGGGGGACGGGACGTGGGGGTACCTGCGGGATGGGGGGGACAGGGCCTGGGGGTACCTGTGGGATGGGGTTGGCCAGGGGACGTGGGGGTACCTGCGGGCTGGGGGGGACGGGACGTGGGGGTACCTGCGGGATGGGGGGGACGGGGCCTGGGGGTACCTGCGGGCTGGGGGGGATGGGACGTGGGGGTACCTGTGGGATGGGGGGGCAGAGGGCGTGGGGGTACCTGCGGGATGGGGGGGACGGGACGTGGGGGTACCTGCGGGATGGGGGGGACGGGGCCTGGGGGTACCTGCGGGCTGGGGGGGATGGGACGTGGGGGTACCTGTGGGATGTCCGTGGGGCTGGGCAGCGGTGGCTCCATCATCCCAAAGAAGGGGTCGGGCGCATCCTCCAGCATCTCCATCAGCAACAGGTTGTCGGGGAGCAGCAGCCCCGGCCTGAGGGTAGATGGGACTCAGTCCCCCGAGAACCCCCCCTCCAGCTCCCACACTGCCCCCAACGGCTGCAGCCTCACGGCCCCTCTGTCCCCACGCTGCTCCCCACACCCTAACTCACCCAGTGACCCCCCCCCACCTTCCCATCACTGATCCCGTCCTCTGCCCTGGCCTCCCATCCCCACACGGCCCACCCTACCCGGGGGACGGGTTATCCCGGGCCCTATGGAGCTTCAGGATTGTCCCACGGGGTATGGGGGGCCCCAGCCCCCGCACGACTCACTGTTCAAGTTCCCCCATGTCGATGCGGATTTGCCGCTGGGCCCGGCTGAGGCGCTCCAAGATATGTTGGATCTCCTCTGGGGGGGGGCAGGCAGAGGGTGGGGGTGAGATGGGTGGGTTGGATCTCCTCTGGGGGGGGCAGGCAGAGGGTGGGGGTGAGATGGGTGGGTTGGATCTCCTCTGGGGGGGGGCAGGCAGAGGGTGGGGGTGAGATGGGTGGGTTGGATCTCCTCTGGGGGGGGCAGGCAGAGGGTGGGGGTGAGATGGGTGGGTTGGATCTCCTCTGGGGGGGGGCAGGCAGAGGGTGGGGGTGAGATGGGTGGGTTGGATCTCCTCTGGGGGGGGCAGGCAGAGGGTGGGAGTGAGATGGGTGGGTTGGATCTCCTCTGGGGGGGGCAGGCAGAGGGTGGGGGTGAGATGGGTGGGTTGGATCTCCTCTGGGGGGGGGCAGGCAGAGGGTGGGGGTGAGATGGGTGGGTTGGATCTCCTCTGGGGGGGGCAGGCAGAGGGTGGGGGTGAGATGGGTGGGTTGGATCTCCTCTGGGGGGGGGCAGGCAGAGGGTGGGGGTGAGATGGGTGGGTTGGATCTCCTCTGGGGGGGGGCAGGCAGAGGGTGGGGGTGAGATGGGTGGGTTGGATCTCCTCTGGGGGGGCAGGCAGAGGGTGGGGGTGAGATGGGTGGGTTGGATCTCCTCTGGGGGGGGCAGGCAGAGGGTGGGGGTGAGATGGGTGGGTTGGATCTCCTCTGGGGGGGGGCAGGCAGAGGGTGGGGGTGAGATGGGTGGGTTGGATCTCCTCTGGGGGGGGGCAGGCAGAGGGTGGGGGTGAGATGGGTGGGTTGGATCTCCTCTGGAGGGGCAGGCAGAGGGTGGGGGTAAGATTGGGGGATCTCATTTCCTCGGGGGGGGGGGGGAGAAATACACATCAATGGGACAAAGCCAGGTGTCCCCCCCCCCCCCCCCAAGTTTTGTCTACACGGTGTTCTGAACCGGTTCGTGAACCGGCGGGAGGTGAACTAACGGCGTCCCCGCCCTGTGCGGCTAACCCTCTTCCGGCCGGCGCCCGCCACCGCGCCGCCTCCCGGTTCAGAGCGTCCGCACGCTCCAGCTGCACGGGTGTCAGGCCTGAGGCCGGGCGGGCCCGGGACTCGCTCTCTGGAGCTGAGCCGCAAACACGAATTTTTGGAAAGGGTGGCGGGGGGGAAACGGGGCCACCGAGGGCCCTGAAATCGGAGGGGGGCTCCTCTGGGGAGGGGGGCATGTCTCCTCCCCCCCGCCGAGAGCTGTGGGCTTGGCCCTCTGGGCTGCCGTGGGGCGGGGAGGCGGGGGGCACTCACCGATGAGGTAGTGGCACTGCCGGTTGTAGACCCGCACCACCCCGTACTGCAGCTGGGCCGAGAGATAGAGGGAGAAGCGGGGCCGGGGGGCGCTGGGCGTGGCCGGCGGGACCTGGACCAGGATGTAGGCCAGGATCTCCTCGCTGCGCCGCCCCGCCCCGCCGGGGGCAATGAGAATCGGTTTGTCCGCCCGCCCGCCATCTGCCCCATCCCCCCCTCCTCCTCCCTCCATCTGCCCCATCCCCCCCTCCTCCTCCCTCCATCTGCCCCATCCCCCCCTCCTCCCCATCCCTCCATATTCCCCATCCCCCATTCTCTTCATCCCTCCATCCCCCCTCCTCCTCGTCCCTCCATCTGCCCCATCCCCCCTCCATCCCGCCATCCCCCTCCTCCTCGTCCCTCCATCTGCCCCATCCCCCCTCCATCCCGCCATCCCCTCTCCTCCTCGTCCCTCCATCCGCCCCATCCCCCCCCTCCCATCCCGCCATCCCCCCTCCTCCTCGTCCCTCCATCTGCCCCATCCCCCCTCCATCCCGCCATCCCCTCTCCTCCTCGTCCCTCCATCTGCCCCATCCCCCCTCCATCCCGCCATCCCCTCTCCTCCTCGTCCCTCCATCCGCCCCATCCCCCCTCCATCCCGCCATCCCCTCTCCTCCTCGTCCCTCCATCTGCCCCATCCCCCCTCCATCCCGCCATCCCCCCTCCTCCTCGTCCCTCCATCTGCCCCATCCCCCCTTCATCCCGCCATCCCCTCTCCTCCTCGTCCCTCCATCCGCCCCATCCCCACCCCCTTTCTCCTGCCGGTCTCTAGCGCAGGGCTACTCAACCCATGGCCTGTTTGTTTGCGGCCGGCGGGCGGGAGCCGACCCAGCAAAGGAGTCGGTCGCCGGGCCTTGTGTGGGGCGGCGTTTTAGCCGCCAGCTCCCTGGCCGGCCTAGGGTCGCTGGCGCGCTGTATTCAGCGGGCCCTGCCTGTTGGGCAGCCCTGCCCCCGTGTGTGTAGCCCTGCCCCTGAGCGTGAAAGAAGCCGTTTGCACGTCTGTGCCACCGCACGTCGGCTGCCGTGCTGGGCGCGGCCTCGTGGCTTCCGGAGTCGAGTAGCCCTGCTCTAGCGTCTTCCCTTCCCCACGGCACCCACCATGTTTGGGGCACGTTCACTTTCAGATATTCCCTCTTCACCAGCTTGGCCCCGCCGGTGGCTGCCAGCCTGGGGTGAGGGAGAAGGGGGTTAAAAGGAAGCTGCCCCCGTCCCCCCCACTTTACCCCAAAATAGACACCCTCCCAGGCTCCCTGTATCCCCCCCCAGACGGAGGCAGGGGCGTTACCAGATGGTGGCAAAGCGGCCGGTATGGCGCTGGAGGACGTTGGGGTAGTAGAACATGGTGGTGCTGAGCTGGGGGGACTAGGGGGACCCCCAAAACAGCCTTCCCTGCAGCCCTCTCCTCCACTGCTTGGTTCCTGAGATGGGACCGCCCCGAATCCTACAGTTGTCAGGCCTCTAGAAAACCCTATAGTTTTTGGTGAACCCCCTAACCAGCCTGGATTCTACAGCACCCCAGGAATCCTATCGGGTCGGTGGGACCCCAAAATAGTGCAGCTTGTGTGATGCTTTTAATAGCTCCCACGGGCGGCTTTTGGGGAGGCGGAAAACAGAGATTTGGGGTTTTTTTGTTCCACCTGATTACTCTGCTTTGGAATCTGGCTTGTCATTAATTCACACCAACTTGTTAGCCGCTAAGGAATGGAGCGCTAAATATTTCCCCCAAAGCGTCAGTGTTTTAAAACCAACTGGGGGGGACACACAGATTAATCTTTTTTATAGAAAACGAACAAACAACTGGAGTTAATGGAGGTCGGTTGATGAGCGGGAGAAATGTGTCGAAATGTTAACGAAGCGGCTTTGGTTGTTGGGATGAACCCACCCAAAAGCAATTCATTAGGATGTCAAAAATGAACAGTGGGTGTTAATGAGAAAGATGAGAGCTTGTGAGATGAAATAGTAATGCTGATGCTTAATTAGGTTAATTAAAGCGGATGAGGAAGTGGTGTTAACATCACATGGGCGATGGGAAATAGATTTGAATCCTTCTCTTAATAAGGAGCCAACTAATAAAAAAAAAAGAGGAAGGCCAGAGATTAGAGTTTACCAACACTATTAATAAGAGTAAAAACACTTGAAAGGGCTAATGTGAATACATTAATTAGGGAGTGTGTCTTTACTGGTGCTGTTAACACATTAATGAAGATCGCATACAATTAAGAGCAATAGAAAGCAACAGTGATATGAAATGAGGTGGGAGTTTGGGTATTTAACAGTGCTGCCAGTCAGTTAATGATGCAGAGCAATTAACACAGTTTAATACATTAATTAGCGCAATGAACAATTCAGTTGCTTTTAATAAAGATGGTGACAGGAAAAGTAACAGTGATTTTAGTAAATGAATGAAAAATGCTAGCTATTCAGAGCAATGTTATTAGTAATCAGTGAGGCTAACAACGAATATGAAAAAAGAATTAACAGCAATGATGGTTAACAAGGGATGAACAATTAGAGGTGGAAGAAGTGAGCTACTGTTGAGCGAGACAAATATTTGTTGTATTGGGAAAGGCGTTATTAAGTAGCTAATGAGGAATGAGCAGTAAAAACTATTAACAAATTAGTCTACTGGACAATCAGAAGTGCTCTTAATGAACAAATTAGTCCAATGGTCACTGAGAGATGTTATTGATGGATTAATACATCCACTAGCTGAACAGATATGCTGCGATTGAACTAATTAGTCCAATGGACAATTAGAGGTGCTTTTAATTAATTAATTAGCCAAATTACCAAGTAGAGGCCCTATTAATGGATTAATAAGTCCAGTGGCCAAGCTGAGGTGCTGTTAATGACCGAACTAGTTCAATGGAGGAGTTGTTAATTGGCTAATTAGTCCAATGGAAAATTAGAGCCACTAGTTATGAATTGATTAGCCAAATAAACAAATAATTAGCTAATTAGTCCACTCAACAACCAGAGGCCCTGGTAATGACCTAATTAACCCAAGGGGCAGCGAGGGCGCTATTAATGAGCAAGGGGAGAGGCTGTTAATTGGCTAAGAGGCCCAGTGGCAGCAGAAGGATCAATTAGTCAATTAGCGAGGCTCTTAATGAGCTCATTAGCCCAGTGGCCAATTAGGGCTGCTAATTAGCTAATTAGGCGAACAGACAATTAAGCTGCTCTTAATTAAAGAATTAGAGCTGCTGTTAATTAACTTGCTGTTGCCAGGGGCAACGGCTGCTAGGCTAAGCCCCGCCCACCCACTCTGCACCCTCCCCCTCCAGAGTCAGGCAGGGGCCGGGGCGGCTCTGGGCTTTTATTAGCTCCGCAGCGGGGTTGCACCAATGGGAGCCGCGCTTGCGCTCGCCCTCCAGCCAATCAGCGCCTGCGGATGTCACGTGGGGCTCGTCCCGCTTGCCCCGGAGACTGCGATGCTTCAGCGTCTGCTGGCGCGCTCAGGGCCGCGGCCAATCAGCGGCGTCGCCCTCGCCCGGAGGCTGCCAGCCCCGAGCGCGCCCGCGCCTCAGCTACCAACCAATCAGCGACCGCCCCGGCGCGTTCCGAGTCGCGTAGCGCCCCCTCCCAACCTGCCCCAGTGACTGATGACCTCACAGGGCGCTCCGCCAATCATAACCGCGCCTGCCATGCCAATGCGCCCAATCGGAGCGACGGGGCGGCTTTCCCGCCAGATTGTCGCTGAGGTAAACTCTGCCTTTGTCTGGCTGGGGAACTGGGGCCCCGCCCCCGTGTCAATCACAATCACCTGTCACTCACTGGTGCCAACGGCCCCTCCCCCGTGTCAATCACAATCACCTGTCACTCACTGGTGCCAACGGCCCCGCCCCCATCCTCTGTCAATCACCAGTGACACGCACCCCCCCTTTTCTCTCACCTGTCAATCACTGGTGCCAAGAGCCCCCCCCCAGTCTGCTCACTCACCTGTCAATCATCAGTAACAACCCCCCCACCCCCGTGTCAATCACGTCAATCCCTGGTGCTAACAGCCCCCCCCCCCACCCAATCACCAGTAATAAGCACCCCCATGTCAATCACTGGTGCCAACAGCCCCCCCCAACTCATCTGCCAATCACCAAGTGTCCCCCTCATGTCAGTCATCTGTCAATCACTTGTGTGAACCGCCCCCCCATATCAATCCCTGGGGTCAACAGCCCCCCCCCCACTCATCTGCCAATCACCAAGTGTCCCCCTCATGTCAGTCATTTGTCAATCACTTGTGTGAACCGCCCCCCCATATCAATCCCTGGGGTCAACAGCCCCCCCCCCCCCAACTCATCTGCCAATCACCAAGTGTCCCCCTCATGTCAGTCATCTGTCAATCACTTGTGTGAACCGCCCCCCCATATCAATCCCTGGGGTCAACAGCCCCCCCCAACTCATCTGCCAATCACCAAGTGTCCCCCTCATGTCAGTCATCTGTCAATCACTTGTGTGAACCGACCCCCCATATCAATCCCTGGGGTCAACAGCCCCCCCCAACTCATCTGCCAATCACCAAGTGTCCCCCTCATGTCAGTCATTTGTCAATCACTTGTGTGAACCGCCCCCCCATATCAATCCCTGGGGTCAACAGCCCCCCCCCCAACTCATCTGCCAATCACCAAGTGTCCCCCTCATGTCAGTCATCTGTCAATCACTTGTGTGAACCGCCCCCCCCATATCAATCCCTGGGGTCAACAGCCCCCCCCAACTCATCTGCCAATCACCAAGTGTCCCCCTCATGTCAGTCATCTGTCAATCACTTGTGTGAACCGCCCCCCCCATATCAATCCCTGGGGTCAACAGCCCCTTCATGTCAATCCCCAGGGGTTTATGACAGGAAGAGGGGCAGGCCCATGGTGGATGATACAGCTAGGGGAACTGGGGCATATGGGGAATATGGCACCAGATACAGGCACTGAGGGGGACGGGCTGTTGTCACCAGGGACTGACACGTAGATTGTTGGCACTGGAGAGTGACACAGAGGTTTGTTGGCACTGGCGACTGACAGGGTGGGGCTGTTGCCATTGCTGATTGACAGAAAAGGGCCTTTGGAACTGGTGACTGACATGGGGAAGGGCTGTTGACACTAAGGATTGACACAGGGAGCTACGCTTCTGACAGCCACCCCTCCTCGGGCCCTGAAATAATTTACAGGGGTCTTTTCTGCACCCCTCGTCCATAGAGGGTTGTGCCAGTGAGCGTTAAACAGTCGTTTAAAACATTAAGCAGTGTATTTAAATGATGCGTGTTATAAAAAGTTAAACTTCCTGATTAATGAGCTAACTGATACTGGTACTGATATGAACCACTGATACAAAGCAATACCAGTTAAATGAGTAATATTGACAACACATTCATATTAATAACCGCCCATCGCCGCTGGAAAACCTTGTGATTTCTAACCCTTATCATAATAAAGAGGAATGAAGGTTAATGAGTGACATTTACACCCCAATAACCATGTATCAAGGATATAAAGTTGCTCACAGCTACTGCGGATAGAAACCATATTAACTACTAACAAAAAAGGACTATATCTTTTAAAGCGTTTGTCCGTTTGATCAAGACCTCCTCTGAAATGCAAGAGTTACCACCAGGGTTGTGTTCTAGTCGTAATTGTCAAGTCCAAGTCGAGTCTCACGCCACTACAGTTCATGTCCCAAGTCGAGTCTCGAGTCCCTAAAGTCACTTTTGAGTCAAGTCCCAAGTCGAATCTCAAGTCTTCATTTAAAATTTTCGGACAATTTTTTCACCAAGTCGATTTAACAAAATTAGCAAGTCTCAAGTCACAAAGAATGAACCCGAGTCGAGTCTGGAGTCGAGTCACCTAGGCGATTTAAGTGGGACTCGAGTTCAAGTCGTGGGACTCGAGTCAACAACTCTGTCTGATAGTAATGAATAAATACTAATGACTAAATATATAACCCATTAATATATAATATATAACCCATTATATATAATATATTAGCCTGTAATATCACTGATAATTAAAAAGAACTATACAGTTAATATTTATTAATCACTAGTAATTTTATACTTAAAATTGGTTGGCTACATCTACACTAGATTAATATGCATGAACACCTAATATGGCTGATAATTAATATTGACTAATATTAATATAAGCCATGCTACAGTAATACACATTAACAACTGATATTGCTGCTAATTAATAATTCCTAAGGAAAGCTAATGATCACACATAAAATTAAACAACCTGTATTAGCTACTGATTGTAACCGCTAATAAATGTTAATAAGTAATGTGCCCAGTGAACAAAGTAATACATCACAGTAATGTATAATAATAAGGGTCCTAACTAATATATTAACCAGACAGTTTCTAGAGACTAGGGTAAATAAAACTTTATTTAAAAACACAGTTTATACAGTTTCTTGCAGTTTGGGATAAAGTGCAACGGGGACCTGCATGTAAGGTCCTAGCTATGGCTGCAAGGCGGGTGGGGACTGACAGCGTCTTCCTGGAGGTTGGCCTTTGGCATATAAAAGTTTCTACAAACTGGAGAAGCTGGTGTACAACTAGGACATCTTCGCCCTACTACACTCACCACAGGAAGTTACAGCACTATCAGGGCAGAGACAGGATGTCCCGCCCCTATACAACTGGCAAGACAGGAAGTCTCGCCACTACACATTTTTAATGCCAGGAGCTCCCTCCCAAATAATGTGCAAAACAGGATATCCCACCCCCTAAGCAATGGTCAAACTAGGGACTCTCATTTTACCCAATCCAAATCCCTGGTGACCCCGACTGAACACAAGAGGCAAGACAGGAAGTCCCACCCTTACATAATGGACATAGAGTTGCCAGGTGTCCCGTTTTGAACCAGACAGTGCAGTGTTTGAGTTTTCTGTCCGGGAAACAAACTGAGAAAATAGAAATGTCCAGTATTTTCTAAATCAGATGGAATGTCGATTGTGATAGAATGTCAAGTGTGTCTGGTATTAAACCATCTGGCAACCCTAAATGGACATGACAGGAAGATCTGTCCCCCTGACTCCCCCAGCTTTCAATCAGGAAGGAATTACTTCCCTGAGACTGGACGGGTCAGGAAGAGGATGTCTAGACAACAGGCTTTTGTCGACAAAGAGCGTCTAGACGACATCCAGTTCTGTCGATAAAACAAGCCGCTTTGTCGACATGACAGGGTAGACGCAAAGGACAGTGTAGATGCAATAACGCCTTCTGTCGACAGAACTCTGTCGAGAAAAGGTGTTATTCCTCGTGGAATGAGGTTTACCGCTGTTGACAAAACTGCCGAGTTCTGCCGATGTTATGTCGACAAAACTTGGCGGTAGTGTAGATGCAGGTATAGTTTTGTCAACAGAAGTGAAATTTTGTCAACAAAACCCTGTAGTCTAGACACACCCGAAGTGTGTTCCTGCGTGATCTCCAATACCAGGAAGTTCCTCCCCCAGCCAGCAGGAAAAGAGAAAGTCCCACCTCAAGGAAACAGGTGAGATGGGATATCCGCCCCCAGCATGTTCAACAAGCCAGGACAGCCCTCCCCAGAAAACAGACAAAACAGGAAGCAGGTTGGGGGTGTGCCCTCTATGTCCAGGAAGTGCATAGGACAAAACAGGAAGTCCCACCCCCTTGCTGGTAGGTGGAAGAAGTGGGAGGGTTTGGAGCCGCGGGGGCGCCCTTAGGCTGGGCTTAAGAGGCCGGAAGGTGCCAGGGAGAGGAGGCAGACGGAGGCCATCTCCACCTCGGGCATGTCCATCAGCTTCCGGGCAAACACTTGCTCCATCTGTAGGGGGCAGGGAGAGCGTCAGGGCATGGCTACCGCCAGCGTCCCACAATGCACCACTCTCCTCCATGGGGGAGATGCACCATGACCCCTCGCCATCCCACAATGCACCAGCTGCTCCCCTAGCCCTGCCGCTGGTTTCTTCCGGCCCCACGGACAGGCCCCCTTGGGCTTCCCCGCCCCCAGCTGCCCCCCTATTGTCCAGCCCCATGGATAGGCCCCCTTGGACTTCCCCACCCCCAGCTGCCCCCCTATTGTCCAGCCCCATGGATAGGCCCCCTTGGACTTCCCCACCCCCAGCTGCCCCCCTATCGCCCAGCCCCACGGACAAGCGCCCCCCCCTGCCCTGGCTGCCCCCTATCATCCAGCCCCATGGACAAGCACCCTTGGACTCCTCTGCCCCCAGCTGCCCCCTATTTCCCAGCCCCACGGACAGGCCCCCTCGGGCTGCCCGCCCGGCTGCTCACCTGGATGGTGATGAGTTTGTCCGTGGGGCTGTCCTGCGGGCCCAGTTCCTCGCCCAGGCACAGGGTGACGTGGGGCTCGGGGCGGACGCCCAGGCCCTGCTGGTACAGCTGCAGTGCTGTGGGGAGAGCGCCGTGGGGCGGGGTGAGTGTGGGGCCACGTCGGGGACCTGCGGAGGCGGCTTGGGGGCGCTGAAGGGAGCTGGGGGTCCCAGCAAGGGGATGGAGGCCATGGTGGGATGCGGGGAGCACACTGGGGGCGGCAGTGGGGCTGTTGCCAGGGGGCCGAGAGTCCCACTGGGGGAGATGCAGGCATCAGACTGGGGCGTGGAGGGGACCCTGGGAGTCATTAGGGGGGATGTGGGCTCAGAGCTGGCCATGGGGGTCAGTGGGGGGTACAGAGGTGCTGGGGGGCTCAGAGCTGGCCATGGGGGTCAGTGGGGGGTACAGAGGTGCTGGGGGGCTCAGAGCTGGCCATAGGGGTCAGTGGGGGTATGGAGGTGCTGGGGGGCTCAGAGCTGGCCATGGGGGTCAGTGGGGGGTACAGAGGTGCTGGGGGGCTCAGAGCTGGCCATAGGGGTCAGTGGGGGTATGGAGGTGGTGGGGGGCTCAGAGCTGGCCATGGGGGTCAGTGGGGGTATGGAGGTGCTGGGGGGCTCAGAGCTGGCCTTGGGGCCAGTGGGAGGTCCGGGGGTGCCTGGAGCTGGCCTCGGGGGGGCCGGGGGAGCTTGGAGCTGGCTTCAGGGCCCAGTGGGGATCCGGGGGTGCTGGGGGAGGGGCTGGAAGCTGGCTTTGGGGGGCCAGTGGGGTCCGGGGTTGCCGGGAGAGGCCGCCCCCCCCCACTCACCCGGAAGGCCCCCCCCCGCTCACCCTGCCGGAAGGCCCCCCCCTCCCCATCCCCCCACTCACCCTGCCGGAAGCCCCCCCCCCCTCACCCTGCCGGACAGCCCCCCCCCCCCGCCCCCCGCTCACCCTGCCGGAAGCCCCCCCGCTCACCCTGCCAAAGGTCCCCCCCTCCCCGCCCCCCCCCGCTCACCCTGCTGGAAGCCCCCCCCCGCTCACCCTGCCGGAAGGCCGCCCCCCGCTCACCCTGCCGGAAGCCCCCCCCGCTCACCCTGCCAAAGGTCCCCCCCTCCCCGCCCCCCCCGCTCACCCTGCCGGAAGCCCCCCCCTGCTCACCCTGCCGGAAGCCCCCCCCCCGCTCACCCTGCCGGAAGCCCCCCCCCGCTCACCCTGCCAAAGGTCCCCCCTCCCCGCCCCCCCCCCGCTCACCCTGCCGGAAGCCCCCCCCCCGCTCACCCTGCCGGAAGCCCCCCCCGCTCACCCTGCCGGAAGCCCCCCCCCGCTCACCCTGCCGGAAGGCCGCCCCCCGCTCACCCTGCCGGAAGCCCCCCCCGCTCACCCTGCCGGAAGCCCCCCCCCGCTCACCCTGCCGGAAGCCCCCCCGCTCACCCTGCCAAAGGTCCCCCCCTCCCCGCCCCCCCCGCTCACCCTGCCGGAAGCCCCCCCCCCCCGCTCACCCTGCCGGAAGCCCCCCCCGCTCACCCTGCCGGAAGCCCCCCCCCCCACTCACCCTGCCGGAAGCCCCCCCCCCCCCCCCCACTCACCCTGCCGGAAGCCCCCCCCCGCTCACCCTGCCGGAAGGCCGCCCCGCTGAAGACCTGCACGGTGTCGTCCCTGTCCAGCTTGCGGGGGGCCGCCCCCAGGCCCCTCCAGAAGACCCGGCCCCGGCAGCGCCGACGCACGATGATGCCCTGGGCCGAGCTGGCCACCATCAGCCCCTTGGCCAGAGCCCCCAGCAGCTCCTGCGTGGCCTGGCGCTTGGGGGGGTCCCGCACCCCCTCGGCGGGGGGCAGCAGCACCCGCGCCATGAAGCCGGGGGCCGGGGGGGCGGCCGCGGGCGTCGGCACCACCAGGAAGTCGCCCTGGGGCAGCTGCTGCTGCCAGACCAGCTCCCCGCTGTACCACAGCGACAGCAGCACCCCGAAGTCTGGGGAGAGACGGGGGTCAGCGGAGAGGGGACGGGGCGTGGGGCCGGAGCAAGAGGGGCTGGGGGACATGGGGCAGGGAGGCTATGGGGCGGAGGGAGGGGCTGGGAGATATGGGGCAGGGAGGCTATGGGGCGGAGGAAGGAGGGTGGGTGATATGGGGTAGGGAGGCTATGGGGCGGAGGAAGGAGGGTGGGTGATATGGGGCAGGGAGGCTATGGGGCGGAGGAAGGAGGGTGGGAGATATGGGGTAGGGAGGCTATGGGGCGGAGGAAGGAGGGTGGGTGATATGGGGTAGGGAGGCTATGGGGCGGAGGAAGGAGGGTGGGTGATATGGGGTAGGGAGGCTATGGGGCGGAGGAAGGAGGGTGGGAGATATGGGGCAGGGAGGCTATGGGGCGGAGGAAGGAGGGTGGGAGATATGGGGCAGGGAGGCTATGGGGCGGAGGAAGGGGATGGGAGATATGGGGCAGGGAGGAGGTGGAGGATTACGATATTGGGGCCTTGGGCCGTGTGGGGCAGGGGTCTGCTCTCACCATCCGTGGGGGGCAGGAGGGGCGCTGGTGACTCTAGCGTGACGTTGATGATGATCTCGTTCAGATCCGGGGCTGGGGGAGAAACGGGGCCCAGGTCACAGACAGACACCCCCAAACCCATCCCAGCCCCCCAAGTCCCTGCTGACCCCCCCAGCCCGTCCCCCAACTCTCCCTGTCCTCCCTCCCAGCCCCCCAATTCACCACTGACTCCCTGCTCGGCCCCCCATCTCCCTGCTATCCCCCCGGCCCAGCCCCCCAAGTCCCTGCTAACCCCCCCGTCCTGGTCCCCCAATTCCCTGCTGACCGCCCAGCCCGGCCCCCCAACTCCCCGCTCTCCCCCTGGCCCAGCCCCTCAACTCCCCGCTGACCCCCTGGCCTGGCCCCCCAACTCCCCGCTGACCCCCCGGCCTGGCCCCCCAACTCCCCGCTCTCCCCCTGGCCCAGCCCCTCAACTCCCCGCTGACCCCCCGGCCCGGCTCCCCAACTCCCCGCTGACCCCCCGGCCCGGCCCCCCCACTCCCCGCTGATCCCCCGGCCCGGCTCCCCAACTCCCCGCTGACCCCCCGGCCCGGCCCCCCCACTCCCCGCTGACCCCCCGGCCCGGCTCCCCAACTCCCCGCTGACCCCCCGGCCCGGCCCCCCAACTCCCCGCTGACCCCCCGGCCCGGCTCCCCAACTCCCTGCTGATCCCCCGGCCCGGCTCCCCAACTCCCCGCTGACCCCCCGGCCCGGCCCCCCAACTCCCCGCTGACCCCCCGGCCCGGCTCCCCAACTCCCCGCTCTCCCCCTGGCCCGGCCCCCCAACTCCCCGCTGACCCCCCGGCCCGGCCCCCCAACTCCCCGCTGACCCCCCGGCCCGGCTCCCCAACTCCCCGCTCTCCCCCTGGCCCGGCCCCCCAACTCCCCACTGACCCCCCGGCCCGGCCCCCACAACTCCCCGCTGACCCCCCGGCCCGGCTCCCCAACTCCCCGCTCTCCCCCTGGCCCGGCCCCCCAACTCCCCGCTGACCCCCCGGCCCGGCCCCCCCCAACTCCCCGCTGACCCCCCGGCCCGGCTCCCCAACTCCCCGCTCTCCCCCTGGCCCGGCCCCCCAACTCCCCGCTGACCCCCCGGCCCGGCCCCCCAACTCCCCGCTGACCCCCCGGCCCGGCTCCCCAACTCCCCGCTGACCCCCCGGCCCAGCCCCCCAGCTCTTACATGGGACCCCGGCGTCTGAGCCGTGCTCACTGGTGTCGATGCCGGAGTCATCCGAGCTGCTGCAGACGCCGGCCACTGGGTCCGACCCCGACGTCACCTCCTGGGGGGCAGGAGAGCACAAGATGGGGGGCAGCCCTCTGGAGACACCCCCAGGTCCCCAGGCCAGGGCAGCCCCCCGCCCCTCCACAGTCACCCCATGTCCTGGAGACTCTGCCCAGTTCCCCAGCCCCCAGACTCACCATGCTGACCACCTCCAGAGTGAGGGGGGCCTGGGCAGCCCCCCCGCTGCTGCTCAGCTCGCCCCCCTGCGAGGAGTCGGGGTTCTCCCTCTGCGCCGGCCGGGGGCCCCTCCGGGCGGGCAGCTTAGCTGGGGGCAGGAGGGGGGGCTGTGAGATGGTGGGGGGCTGCCTAGACACGGGATCCCTGGGGGGGTGGCAGGAGGGACAGGGCACCGAGACGTGGGCTGCTTGGGAATCGGGGGGACGGGATGCGGGGTCCCTGGAGGGGGGATGAGGATGCGGGGTCCCTGGAGGGGGGATGAGGATGCGGGGTCCCTGGGGGAAGCGGGGGGAGCAAGGGGAGATGCGGGGACCCTGGCGATTGGGGGGACGGGGATGTGGGGTCCCTGGGGCTGGCGGGGGGCGCTACAGGGGTGACACAGGGTCCCGGGGGCATGGGCGGGGGATGGGAGGATTCCGGGGGAGCAGGGGGGCTCACCGGGGCGCTGTACGGCGGGGGGCACCAGGCGGTACACCTTGTAGGGGTCGGCGCGGGCGGGGGATGGGGAGTTCCAGGGGGATGAAAGGGGGCCCCGGGGGATCCCAGGGGGGGGGCTCACCGGGGCGCTGTTCGGCAGGGGGCACCAGGCGGTACACCTTGTAGGGGTCTGCGCGGGCGGGGGATGCGGGGTTCTGGGGGGACGACAGGGGGTCCCGGGGGGGACGGGGGATCCCAGGGGGGCGGGGGCTCACCGGGGCGCTGCTCGGCGGGGGGCACCAGGCGGTACACCTTGTAGGGGTCTGCGCGGGCGGGGGATGCAGGGTTCTGGGGGGACGGGGGGTCCCGGGGGGACGGGGGATCCGGGGGGGGGCTCACCGGGGCGCTGCTCGGCGGGGGGCACCAGGCGGTACACCTTGTAGGGGTTGGCGCGGGCGGGGGATGCGGGGTTCCGGGGGGACGGGGGGTCCCGGGGGACGGGGGGTCCCGGGGGGGCGGGGGATCCCGGGGGGGGGCTCACCGGGGCGCTGCTCGGCGGGGGGCACCAGGCGGTACACCTTGTAGGGGTCTGCGCGGGCGGGGGATGCGGGGTTCTGGGGGGACGGGGGGGACGGGGGATCCCGGGGGGGGCTCACCGGGGCGCTGCTCGGCGGGGGGCACCAGGCGGTACACCTTGTAGGGGTCTGCGCGGGCGGGGGATGCGGGGTCCCGGGGGGATGGGGGGTCCCGGGGGGGACGGGGGGTCCCGGGGGGGGCTCACCGGGGCGCTGCTCGGCGGGGGGCACCAGGCGGTACACCTTGTAGGGGTCTGCGCGGGCGGGGGATGCGGGGTCCCGGGGGGGACGGGGGGTCCCGGGGGGACGGGGGATCCCGGGGGGGGCTCACCGGGGCGCTGCTCGGCGGGGGGCACCAGGCGGTACACCTTGTAGGGGTCGGCGCTGTCGAGGTGCGAGCGCCCCGGCACCTCCTCGAACTCGGGGCTCTTGTTGAGGGCGCAGCGCAGCCGGGTCTTCCAGCCCGCCGGGTCCAGGCGCTCGCCTGGCCGGTACTTGCCCTTGTACTCCGCCCAGGCCTGGGGAGAGCGGGGTTAGCGCTCGCCTCCCTCGTGTCCTCAGCGTGTCCCCACGTGTCCTTAGTGTGTTCTACTTCCACATGTCCTTAGCGTGTCCCCATGTGTCCGTAGCATGTTCTTTTCATGTATCCTTAGCATGCACCCATCTTTTGTCCATAACCTGTCCTACTCACGTGTCCTTACCCTGACCTATTCACATGTGTTCTTAGCATGTTCCCCTCCCATGTCTTTTGCATGTTCCAGCCCATATCCCGTCTTCCACATCTGTGTGTCTTTAGCACCTCTCCACTCGTGTCCTTAGTGTGTTCTGCTTCCCTTAGCACAGCCCCACTTCGCATGTCCTTGGCATGACCCCACGTGTGACCATGGCGGGTGCATGCTGTGACTGTAGCATGTTAGCATGGGGGTGGGCTGGGGGCGTAGCAGGCGCCTAGCATGAGGCCAATGTCTCGGTGGCGTGTGCGTAGCGTGTGGGTGGCGTGTACCTTGAAGAAGGCGGCGTCCTCGTCGTGACGGAAGTCCTGCTTGCCGGCGTGTTTCCAGGGGATGCGGAACATGGTCTTGGCGGGGGGGTCGTCCCACACCAGCCCCGGGAAGCGCTGGCTCTCCACCTGCTCCACCGTCCATTGGCGCAGCTTCCGCGTGCAGCGGGCCCGGCCGGACGCCATCCTGGGGGCGGGACCAGGGCTCAGTGCCCCCGGCGGGGGGGGCTCGGCGGAGGCCCCCCTGCCGACCAGACCCGGTGCTGCCCCCCCTCGCGGCAATCACCCTCTCTGGGCCCCCAGCACCGCCAGGATCCGTCCCCTGCCTCAGTTTCCCCCCCTGGGGAAATTCCTCCAGCTCCCCATTTGCCCCTGTAAGGACCCCACCTCCCCCGCAGCCAGCCCCAAACACCTGCCCCCCAGTTCCTAGCCAGGCCAGGCCCCTTCACCCCCAGAGCTACTGCGCCGCCCCCCCCAGGCCTCCCATGTCACCCAATGGGTCTTTCAGCCCCACCCCATGTAGCCCCATCGCCTCCCGGACCAACCCTGTTCACCCTGATTCACCCCCTTCCTGTTCTACCTCTCGCCCCTTCACACCCCCATTCACACCCCTTCCTGCCCCCCACTGCACCCCTGTTCACCCTGATTCACCCCCTTCCTGTTCTAGCTCTCGCCCCTTCACACCCCCATTCACACCCCTTCCTGCCCCCCACTCATCCCTGTTCTTACCCTGATTCACCCCCTTCCTGTTCTACCTCTTGCCCCTTCACACCCCCATTCACACCCCTTCCTGCCCCCCACTGCACCCCTGTTCTCACCCTGATTCACCCCCTTCCTGTTCTACCTCTCGCCCCTTCACACCCCCATTCACACCCCTTCCTGCCCCCCACTCATCCCTGTTCTTACCCTGATTCACCCCCTTCCTGTTCTACCTCTCGCCCCTTCACACCCCCATTCACACCCCTTCCTGCCCCCCACTTATCCCTGTTCTTACCCTGATTCACCCCCTTCCTGTTCTACCTCTCGCCCCTTCACACCCCCATTCACACCCCTTCCTGCCCCCCACTCATCCCTGTTCTTACCCTGATTCACCCCCTTCCTGTTCTACCTCTCGCCCCTTCACACCCCCATTCACACCCCTTCCCCCATTCACACCCCTTCCTCCCCCCACTCATCCCTGTTCTCACCCTCCCGACCTCACCACCTGCTCTCGCCCTGCTTGCACCCCCCAATGTCACCCCGATGTGAACTGGTCTGACGCCCTTGTTGCACCCCCAGATCTCACCCCTATTCACCACCCCATCTCACCTCGATTCACCCCCGAATCTGACTCCAAATCGGCCCCCATCTCACCCCGAATCGCAGCTCAGTTCACTCCCCGACTCCCCCAACTCACTCCGACTCGCCCCGTCTCACCCCCCTCCGGGCCCCTATTCACCCCCCGTCTCACTCCGCATCACACCCCTAGGCAGACTCCTGACCCCCCCCCCCCCGATCTCACACCCCGGTTCACACCCCCCCCCCCCGTTCACACCCGCCCCGCCCCCTTGTCTCCGGCTGCGGGGGCAGGACCCCCCGGCCCCACCTGCTCTGTCCGGCGGCTCCGTCTGTCCTGCCCGGGTCTGTCCGAGAGTCCCCCCCCGCTGCTCCGCCCCCCGCCCCGCCCCTCCCCGTTTCTCCAGCGCTCGGCTCCGATTCCCAGAAATCACGTGTCTGGCCCGGCCCCGCCAGGGGGCGCCCGAGTCACCGCCCGGAGCGGGGGGCGGGGCCCGTGCGGGGCGGAGGAGCGTGCGGCGCTGGCAGACCGGGAGCGCGGGGCGCTCAGGGCGGGGGGCTGTATGGGGCTCAGGGCGGGGGATTCACATGGGGCTCAGGTCGGGGGGCTCTATGGGGCTCAGGGGCTGTATGGGGCTCAGGGCCGGGGGATTCACATGGGGCTCAGGGTGGGGGGCTCTATGGGGCTCAGGGCGGGGGGATTCACATGGGGCTCAGGGTGGGGGGCTGTATGGGGCTCAGGGCGGGGGGATTCACATGGGGCTCAGGGCCGGGGGCTGTATGGGGCTCAGGGCGGGGGGATTCACATGGGGCTCAGGGCGGGGGGCTCTATGGGGCTCAGGGCCGGGGGATTCACATGGGGCTCAGGGTGGGGGGCTCTATGGGGCTCAGGGCGGGGGGATTCACATGGGGCTCAGGGTGGGGGGCTGTATGGGGCTCAGGGCGGGGGGATTCACATGGGGCTCAGGGCCGGGGGCTGTATGGGGCTCAGGGCGGGGGGATTCACATGGGGCTCAGGGCGGGGGGCTGTATGGGGCTCAGGGCGGGGGGATTCACATGGGGCTCAGGGCCGGGGGCTGTATGGGGCTCAGGGCCGGGGGATTCACATGGGGCTCAGGGTGGGGGGCTCTATGGGGCTCAGGGCCGGGGGATTCACATGGGGCTCAGGGTGGGGGGCTGTATGGGGCTCAGGGTGGGGGGATTCACATGGGGCTCAGGGTGGGGGGATTCACATGGGGCTCAGGGCGGGGGGCTCTATGGGGCTCAGGGTGGGGGGCTGTATGGGGCTCAGGGCGGGGGATTCACATGGGGCTCAGGGTGGGGGGCTCTATGGGGCTCAGGGCGGGGGGATTCACATGGGGCTCAGGGCGGGGGGCTGTATGGGGCTCAGGGCCGGGGGATTCACATGGGGCTCAGGGTGGGGGATTCACATGGGGCTCAGGGCCGGGGGCTGTATGGGGCTCAGGGCCGGGGGATTCACATGGGGCTCAGGGTGGGGGGCTCTATGGGGCTCAGGGCCGGGGGATTCACATGGGGCTCAGGGCGGGGGATTCACATGGGGCTCAGGGCCGGGGGCTGTATGGGGCTCAGGGCCGGGGGATTCACATGGGGCTCAGGGTGGGGGGCTCTATGGGGCTCAGGGCCGGGGGATTCACATGGGGCTCAGGGTGGGGGGCTCTATGGGGCTCAGGGTGGGGGGATTCACATGGGGCTCAGGGTGGGGGGATTCACATGGGGCTCAGGGCGGGGGGCTCTATGGGGCTCAGGGTGGGGGGCTGTATGGGGCTCAGGGCGGGGGATTCACATGGGGCTCAGGGTGGGGGGCTCTATGGGGCTCAGGGCGGGGGATTCACATGGGGCTCAGGGCGGGGGGCTGTATGGGGCTCAGGGCCGGGGGATTCACATGGGGCTCAGGGTGGGGGGCTCTATGGGGCTCAGGGCCGGGGGCTCTATGGGGCTCAGGGTGGGGGGATTCACATGGGGCTCAGGGCGGGGGGCTGTATGGGGCTCAGGGCGGGGGGATTCACATGGGGCTCAGGGCGGGGGGCTGTATGGGGCTCAGGGCCGGGGGATTCACATGGGGCTCAGGGCGGGGGGCTGTATGGGGCTCAGGGCGGGGGGCTGTATGAGGCTCAGGATGGGGGGCTGTAGGGGGCTCAGTGCGGGGGTTGCGTGGGGCTCAGGGTGGGGGGCTCTATGGGGCTCAGGGCGGGGGGCTGTAGGGGGCTCAGGGCGGGGGATTCACATGGGGCTCAGGGCGGGGGACACGTGGGGCTCAGGTTGGGGGGCTGTATGGGGCTCAGGTTGTGGGGCTGTATGGAGCTCAGGGTGGGGAGCGCGTAGGGCTCAGGGTGGGGGACATGTGGGGCTCAGGGCGGGGGGCTGTATGGGGCTCAGGGCCGGGGGATTCACATGGGGCTCAGGGCGGGGGACACGTGGGGCTCAGGGCGGGGGGCTGTATGGGGCTCAGGGCGGGGCACACGTGGGGCTGAAGGCAGGGGGCTGTATGGGGCTCAGGGCGGGGGACACGTGGGGCTCAGGGCGGGGAGCTGTATGGGGCTCAGGGCGGGGCACACGTGGGGCTCAGGGCGGGGGGGCTCAGGGCGGGGCACACGTGGGGCTCAGGGCGGGGGGCTGTATGGGGCTCAGGGCGGGGAGCGCATGGGGCTCAGGGTGGGGGGCTCAGGGCGGGGCACACGTGGGGCTCAGGGCGGGGGGCTCAGGGCCGTTCCGAGGGTCCCTGCGACTGTAGGAAGAAGCCAAGACTCCTTTGAGCAGTTTTATTGGCTCCCGATGGTCTGTCCCGCCCCCCAGACCGCCCGGCCCCCCATGGTGCCCCCGCAGGGCAGCGGGCCAGCCCCCCACGTCAGGGACTCCTGCGGGGTCCCTCAGGCTGTGGTTCCGCATGCTGGGGTTCTCACATTGCCCCACATCAACTGGGCTGCTGGGCCCCCCAAATCTACCCCCCAGTCCCCTCGGCGCTCCCCGCCCCCCACATCGACGTCTGCGCCAGTCGTCCATGGCCCCGTCCCCGGGGGTCACTGCCGCTGCCGCGGGATCTTGGGGCCCAGGGGCACCTCGTCCATCAGCTTCTGTGGGGGGCAGAGAGAGGGGTGAGCGGGGCGCCCCAGCAGATCCCCGGCCACCCCCGCCCCCCGAGACTCCCCTCCGCCCCCCGTCCCCTGTGACATCCTGGGGTCCCCCCGCGCCGTGGGGCTGGTACCTGCAGCAGGCGCCCGCGGTAGGTCTCCTCCGCCTCGCTGGGGGCTCGGGGCAGCGGCGCCCCCACGTGGCGCCCCCACACGATCTCCAGCTCGGCCAGGGAGTAGAGACGGGCGGGGTCCAGCGCCCGGGCGTTGATCAGGCTCACCAGGTACTCCTTGTAGTGCGCCCTGCGGGCACCGGCAGCGCTGGGACGGGCGCCCGAGCCCCCCCGGCTCCACGCCCCCCCGGCCCGGCTCCGCGCCCGCCCGTCCTCCTCGGCTCCGTACTCCGTGTCCCCCCGCCCCGGCTCCGCGCCCGCCCGTCCTCCTCGGCTCCGTACTCCGTGCCCTCTCACCCCGGCTCCGCGCCCGCCCGTCCTCCTCGGCTCCGTACTCCGTGCCCTCTCACCCCGGCTCCGCGCCCGCCCGTCCTCCTCGGCTCCGTACTCCGTGCCCTCTCACCCCGGCTCCGCGCCCGCCCGTCCTCCTCGGCTCCATACTCCGTGCCCCCCCGCCCCGGCTCCGCGCCCGCCCGTCCTCCTCGGCTCCATACTCCGTGCCCCCCCGCCCCGGCTCCGCGCCCGCCCGTCCTCCTCGGCTCCGTACTCCGTGCCCCCTCACCCCGGCTCCGCGCCCTGTCTGCCTCGGCTGTGTACCCACGCCCTCCGGCCCCGGCTCGGCGCCCCCCCCCCGCCCCGGCTCCGCGCCCTTGTGCCCCTACAAGCCGCCTACTCTGGCCCTCAGCACCCACACCCCACCTAGCCACTCCATCCGCCAACCCTTCTTCCCCCGCCTGCCCTGGGCCCATGTGTCCCCGCCCCCCCCACGGCCCAGATTTTTCCTAGTGTCCCCCTCCCCTCATGCCTCCAGATCCTCCCTCCGCCCCCCCCCCTGAGCCGCCCCCCACTCACTGGCAGAGGCCGGCGTAGCCGGGGGGCGTCTCCTTCCCGCAGGCTTCGTCCAGCAGGCCGGTAATCGTCTCCTTCTGCTCCATCACCCGGCACCCGCCTGGCATGCACGGCATGATGGGTAATGGCAGCACCCCCCCACTCACACCCCTGCCGGGGGGGGGGGCTCCACCCCATTACCCACAATCCCCTGCCCAGGGGGTGAGGGGGGAAATCTCCATCCGGTTACCCACAATCTCTTGCTCTCACCTCCTTGCGCCGGGCGGGTCCCAGTGGGGGGCTCCGTGTTGAAGACGACACCAT
This sequence comes from Pelodiscus sinensis, assembly GCF_052426305.1. NCBI lineage: Eukaryota > Metazoa > Chordata > Testudines > Trionychidae > Pelodiscus > Pelodiscus sinensis. The sequence goes on along the minus strand of NC_143081.1, from coordinate 1,614,621 downwards.
TATCCTGGGTGGGAGAGAGAGACCCACAGTCACTTCCTGAACCCCCAGGGTCTCCCCCAGGTCCCCTGCCCAGCCCCACGGTCATTCCTGGCCCCCACCTGCAGGAGGCGCTGCAGCCGCTCCACATCCCAGTCGCGCAGGTAGAAGAGGCAGTCGCGGGGGTGGTGCCCGTGCAAGGACTGGCGAACCGGGCAGGAGGGCACCTGGCATTTCTGGGGGGAGAGACAGAGCTACACAACAGCCCCACCCACCCCCCCAGCCAAGAGCGCCCGCCTGACAACCCCCACTGTCACCCTGCCCAAGGACCCACAGCACAACCCTCCTCCCCAACAGCCCCACGCCACGTTACAACCCGCATCCAACAGCCCGTAACCAGGCCCAGACCCACCGATCACCTCTGCAACACAGCACGTCTCTCCCGCACAGCCCCCCACAGCCCCCCACCTCGCAACCTGCACCCAAGAGCCGGCCCCACAACCCGCCCGTCCCCCACGCAACAGCCCCGCTGGAGACGCCTACCACGTTCCCACCCAACAGCCGAAGCCACAGCCGCCACGACATCCCACCCAAAGCCCCCTCCCAACACTTCCGCCCCCCCCGGCCCGCCCCTCCAGCCCTTCGGCCCCCCCGCCCCCCCCCACTCACGTTCTTGGTGTGGAAGGCGCTGTAGCAGCCGCTGCAGAAGTTGTGGCGACACTGGGAGCACTGGAAGTGCATGCAGCCGCCCCGGGCCAGCGCGTAGGGGAACTTGCACTCGGGGCAGGCTGGCAAGAGAGGCGGGGTCAGGGGGCGGGAGCGGCCGGGGGGCGGGGGGGCTCTGGGGCTGGGGGGGGCTCACCGATGCCGTTCTCCTGCAGGTAGACGGCCAGGCCCTGGGCCTGGTACTGGGGGTCGTTGGTTCGCTTCCACTCCTGGAACTCCTGGCACGACAGGCCCTGGTGCTGCGGCTCCCACTGGGGGGGCAGGGGGTCAGCATGGCCTGCCCCCTACAAGCCCCGCCCCTTTCCCTCCCCCCCAATCACACAGGCCCCCGCCCCACACCCCGTCCTCCGCGCTCTGCCGCCCCACAGCCGGCGGAACTACCCGCCACTGGGATCTGGGTCCTGTGCCCCCCGCAGCTCCCCCGTCACCGCCCCCCTGCCCCGCCCACTCAGTCACTGCCCCCTGCCCCGCCCACCCCATAGCACCCCTCCCTCGGCCCCGCCCACTCAGTCACCGCCCCCTCTGCCCCGCCCACCCCATACTGCCCCTCCCTCGGCCCCGCCCACTCAGTCACCGCCCCCTCTGCCCTGCCCACCCCATACTGCCCCTCCCTCGGCCCCGCCCACTCAGTCACCGCCCCCTCTGCCCCGCCCACCCCATACTGCCCCTCCCTCGGCACCGCCCACTCAGTCACTGCCCCCTCTGCCCCGCCCACCCCATACTGCCCCTCCCTCGGCCCCGCCCACTCAGTCACTGCCCCCTCTGCCCTGCCCACCCCATACTGCCCCTCCCTCGGCCCCGCCCACTCAGTCACCGCCCCCTCTGCCCCGCCCACCCCATACTGCCCCTCCCTCGGCCCCGCCCACTCAGTCACTGCCCCCTCTGCCCTGCCCACCCCATACTGCCCCTCCCTCGGCCCCGCCCACTCAGTCACCGCCCCCTCTGCCCCGCCCACCCCATACCACCCCTCCCTCGGCCCCGCCCACTCAGTCACCGCCCCCTCTGCCCTGCCCACCCCATACCGCCCCTCCCTCGGCCCCGCCCACTCAGTCACTGCCCCCTGCCCCGCCCACCCCATAGCACCCCTCCCTCGGCCCTGCCCACTCAGTCACCGCCCCCTCGGCCCCGCCCACCCCATACTGCCCCTCCCTCGGCCCCGCCCACTCAGTCACTGCCCCCTCTGCCCTGCCCACCCCATACTGCCCCTCCCTCGGCCCCGCCCACTCAGTCACCGCCCCCTCTGCCCTGCCCACCCCATACCGCCCCTCCCTCGGCCCCGCCCACTCAGTCACCGCCCCCTCTGCCCCGCCCACCCCATAGCAGCCCTCCTGCGTCCCCGCCCACTCAGTCACCGCCCCCTCGGCCCCGCCCTCCCCATAGCAGCCCTCCTGTGTCCCCGCCCACTCAGTCCCCGCCCCCTCTGCCCCGCCCACCCCATAGCAGCCCTCCTGTGTCCCCGCCCACTCAGTCACTGCCCCCTCTGCCACGCCCACCCCATACTGCCCCTCCCTCGGCCCCGCCCCTCCCTCGGCCCCGCCCACTCAGCCCCTGCCCCGTTGGCCCCGCCCCCTCACCGGGCGCTTGCAGTGGACACAGAAGCTCTGGTTGCACTGGGGACACTGGGCTGCAGCCTGTTCCGACTCGTAGATGAACCCGAAGGAGCACTGGGGGGGAAGGGACGTGAGAGAGACCCCCCCAAAGCCCCCCAGAACCCCTCCCCCGGCCCCGCCCCTCCCGCTCTGGCTCCACCCTCCGGGCGAGGCCCCGCCCCTGGGCCTCTGGCCCCGCCCACTCACATGGGTGCACCACTGGAACTTGGGGTCCCGCATGAGCTCCCGCTCCGTCAGCTTCTTGCTGAACAGCTCGTAGGTCTCGGGGTCCAGGCACTCGCGCAGCTGGGGGGGGGCAGAGGGTGAGCGGGGGCGGGGCTGGGTTTTCGGGTCCCGCGGGCCCTGCCTGACGTCACCCAGCAGGTGGGGAAGGGGGATGGGAGGTGCAGGGAGATACTGGGGGATTTTGGGGGGTACGGGGAGTTGGGGAGCCCTGGGGGTACCTGGATGTCCAGGGTGGAGAAGGGGCCCAGCGGGTGGTGCTGGGAGTTGGGGGGCCGGGGGAGCTCAGGGGAGGGGGGGGACTCAGGGGGGGCCGGAGGAGCTCAGGGGGGGCTGGGGGACTCAGGGGGGGCTCAGGGGAGCCGGGGGCCCGGTACCTGGATGTCCAGGGTGGAGAAGGAGCCCAGTGGGTGGTGCTGGGAGTTGGGGGGCCGGAGGAGCTCAGGGGGGTCGGGGGACTCAGGGGGGCCGGAGGAGCTCAGGGGGGGCCGGGGGACTCAGTGGGGCCGGGGCCCGGTACCTGGATGTCCAGGGTGGAGAAGGAGCCCAGTGGGTGGTGCTGGGAGTTGGGGGGCCAGAGGAGCTCAGGGGGGGCCGGGGGACTCAGGGGGGGTTCTGGGGGGGCCGGGGGACTCAGGGGGGGTTCAGGGGGGGCTGGGGGACTCAGGGGGGCCGGGGGCCCGGTACCTGGATGTCCAGGGTGGAGAAGTAGCCCAGCATGTCGCCCTCGGCGCGGAGGTCGGGCGCGTCGCAGGCGGGACACACCAGGTCGGTGATGTGCTTTTCCTTCACGGCGATGGTGAAGTGCTGGGCGAAGCACTCGGGGCAGATGGTGCATTCGCACGAAGTCAGCGACTGCATCTGGGGGGGCGCGGCTCAAATCAGGGGATGACCCAGGAGGGGCGGGGCTCACATAGGGGGCCATGCTGGGGGTGGAGTGCTGGGGAGAGGGGTCTGCTGGGGAGGGACATGCCTGGGGGTGGAGTGCTGGGGGGGACGTGCGTGGGAAGAGGGCGCACTGGGGGGGACGTGCGCGGGAAGAGGGCGCACTGGGGGGGGACGTGCGCGGGAAGAGGGCGCACTGGGGGGGACGTGCGCGGGAAGAGGGCGCACCGGGGGGGGGACGTGCGCGGGAAGAGGGCGCACCGGGAGGCACGGGGGGGGGGACGTGCACGGGAAGAGGGCGCACCGGGGGACCGGGGGGGGACGTGCGCGGGAAGAGGGCGCACCGGGGGGGCCGGGGGGGGACGTGCGCGGGAAGAGGGCGTACCCGGGGGGCACGGGGGGGGGACATGTGCGGGAAGACGGCGTACCCGGGGGGAGCGTGGGGAGACGTGCGCGGGAAGATGGCGTACCCGGGGGGCGCGGGGGGGGACGTGCGCGGGAAGAGGGCACACTGGGGGGGGACGTGCGCGGGAAGAGGGCGCACTGGGGGGGGACGTGCGCGGGAAGAGGGCGCACTGGGGGGACGTGTGCGGGAAGAGGGCGCACTGGGGGGGACGTGTGCGGGAAGAGGGCGCACTGGGGGGGACGTGTGCGGGAAGAGGGCGCACTGGGGGGGACGTTCGCGGGAAGAGGGCGCACCGGGGGGCGTGGGGGGGGGCTGGGGGGGGACGTGCGCGGGAAGAGGGCGCACCGGGGGGGGACGTGCGCGGGAAGAGGGCGCACTGGTGGGGGGACGTGCGCGGAAAGAGGGCGCACTGGGGGGGACGTGCGCGGGAAGAGGGCGCACTGGGGGGGGGACGTGCGCGGAAAGAGGGCGCACCGGGGGGCCGGGGGGGACGTGCGCGGGAAGAGGGCGCACCGGGGGGGGACGTGCGCGGGAAGAGGGCGCACTGGGGGGACGGGGGGGACGTGTGCGGGAAGAGGGCGCACCGGGGGGGGACGTGCGCGGGAAGAGGGCGCACTGGGGGGACGGGGGGGACGTGTGCGGGAAGAGGGCGCACCGGGGGGGGACGTGCGTGGGAAGAGGGCGCACTGGGGGGGGACGTGCGCGGGAAGAGGGCGCACTGGGGGGGGACGTTCGCGGGAAGAGGGCGCACTGGGGGGGGACGTTCGCGGGAAGAGGGCGCACTGGGGGGACGGGGGGGGACGTGTGCGGGAAGAGGGCGCACCGGGGGGGCCGGGGTACCTGGTTGCGGGGCAGGGCCCAGCCGCACACGGCGCACTCCCAGTTCAGCAGGCGCTTGATGAAGTCGCGGTCGGGGGAGGCCCGGACGGCGTCCACGATGTCGGCCAGAGCCGCCCGCCCCCCCCCGGCCGCCTGCTCCCGCGCCAGCGACAGCACCAGCTCCGCCCGCCCCCAGCTCGGCAGCGCCAGCGAGGCCAGGAGCCGCCGCAGCAGCGCCTGTGGGGGGGGGAGTCAGCGCCGGCGGCCCCACGCGCCCGCACCGCCCCCCCACTCCCCGCCCCCCCCCGCGGGGCTCCCGCACCGCCCCCCCACTCCCCGCCCCACCCCCGCGGGGCTCCCGCACCGCCCCCCTCCCCCTGCCCACCCCCGCGGGGCTCCCGCACCGCCCCCCGACTCCCGCCCCACCCCCGCGGGGGCTCCCGCACCGCCCCCCTCCCCTGCCCACCCCCGCGGGGCTCCCGCACCGCCCCCCGACTCCCGCCCCACCCCCGCGGGGCTCCCACACCGATCCTCCTCCCTCTGGCCCCCTGGATTCCCCTCCCATCCCCCTAACTCCCACCCTCTGCCATCCCCCAAGGGCTCCCGCCCCCAGACCGCCACCTCCCGAGTCACCCTGCCCCCCCCCCCCCGGCCGGCACCTGGTGGTCGGGCGCCTGGAAGTCGATCTCAGGCTCGTCGGGCTCCCACAGGCGCCGGTGGAAGGGCTCCAGCTGCTGGCGCTGCAGCTCGGCCAGCGCCCCCCACAGGTCGCCCCCGTTCTGGTAGAGGGCCTGGAGCACCGGCCCCCGCGCCCCGAAGCCCAGCGCCGCCAGCTCCTGCACCTGCCCGCCCGGAGAGGGAGCTGAGCCGGCCTGGCCCCCCGCCCCCATCCGCCCCGCCCCTGCAGGCCCCGCCCCCACCCGCTCCGCCCCGCCCCCCAGCTCCGCCCCGCCCCTGCAGGCCCCGCCCCCACCAGCTCCGCCCCGCCCCCCCAGCTCCGCCCCGCCCCTGCAGGCCCCGCCTCCACCAGCTCCACCCCGGTAGGCCCCGCCCCCGCAGGCCACACCTCACCGGCCCCACCCGTACCAGCCCCGCCCAACCCCACAAGGCCTGGCCCACAGGCCACGCCCCTTCCTCCCTGGCCCCTCCCAGGCCACACCCCTGTCCACAAGCCCCTCCTGCCCCCTCCCACTCCCAGCACCCGTCCCCCGGCCCCCACCTTGCGGCGCCGGGCGCTCAGGCAGCGGCTCACGGCCTCGTCCGTGTCGCCCTGGCTCTGGGTCCAGGCGGCGCGAGCCTCCTGCTGGGTGATGGCGCCCAGGTCGGCCGGCGCCCCCGCCTGCGTGGCCTGCTCCACCACCGCCTCCAGCACCCCGGGCAGCTCCGAGCGCAGCCAGGGCAGCGGCCGCTCCGCCCCCGAGTAGCGCAGCGCCGCCCCCACCTCCTCGGGGGGCACCCCCACCAGCTCCGCCTCCTGCCGGAGGGAGGGGTTAGAGACGGCCCCGCCTCCTCTCTGGGGAGTGGGCGGGGTTAGCGAGCCCCGCCTCCTCTCTGGGGAGTGGGCGGGGTTAGAGACGGCCCCGCCTCCTCTCTGGGGAGTGGGCGGGGTTAGAGAGAGCCCCACCTCCTTTCTGGGGAGTGGGCGGGGTTAGAGAGCCCCACCTCCTTTCTGGGGAGTGGGCGGGGTTAGAGAGAGCCCCACCTCCTTTCTGGGGAGTGGGCGGGGTTAGAGAGCCCCACCTCCTTTCTGGGGAGTGGGCGGGGTTAGAGAGCCCCACCTCCTTTCTGGGGAGTGGGCGGGGTTAGAGAGAGCCCCACCTCCTTTCTGGAGAGTGGGCGGGGTTAGAGAGAGCCCCGCCTCCTTTCTGGGGAGTGGGCAGGGTTAGAGAGCCCCACCTCCTCTCTGGGGAGTGGGCGGGGTTAGAGAGCCCCACCTCCTCTCTGGGGAGTGGGCGGGGTTAGAGAGCCCCGCCTCCTCTCTGGGGAGTGGGCGGGGTTAGAGAGCCCCACCTCCTCTCTGGGGAGTGGGCGAGGTTAGAGAGAGCCCCGCCTCCTTTCTGGGGAGTGGGCGGGGTTAGAGAGCCCCACCTCCTCTCTGGGGAGTGGGCGGGGTTAGAGAGCCCCACCTCCTCTCTGGGGAGTGGGCGGGGTTAGAGAGAGCCACGCCTCCTCTCTGGGGAGTGGGTGGGGTTAGAGGGAGCCCCGCCTCCTTTCCGGGGAGTGGGCGGGGTTAGAGACAGAGCCCCGCCTCTTCTCTGGGGAGTGGGCAGGGTTAGAGACGGCCCCACCTCCTCTCTGGGGAGTGGGTGGGGTTAGAGGGAGCCCCACCTCCACTCTGGGTAGTGGGCAGGGTTAGAGAGAGAGCTCCGCCTCCTCTCTGGGGAGTAGGCAGGGTTAGAGAGAGCCCCACCTCCTCTCTGGGGAGTGGGCGGGGTTACAGGGAGCCCCACCTCCTCTCTGGGGAGTGGGCGGGGTTAGAGAGAGCCCCACCTCCTCTCTGGGGAGTGGGCGGGGTTAGAGGGAGCCCCACCTCCTCTCTGGGGAGTGGGCGGGGTTAGAGAGAGCCCCACCTCCTCTCTGGGGAGTGGGCGGGGTTAGAGAGAGCTCCGCCTCCTCTCCGGGGAGTGGGCGGGGTTAGAGACAGAGCCCCGCCTCCTCTCCAGGGAGTGGGCGGGGTAAGAGAGAGCAGTACCTCTTCTTCAGGGAGTGGGCGGGGTTAGAGGACCCCTGCCTCTCAGGGAGGGGGCGGAGTTAGGGAAAGCCCCACCTTCTGGTTATAGGGGAGTCCCGCCTCCTCCGCCCCCAGGAATGGAAAGGGAAGAGCTGGATTGGCCGGTGCAGAGGAGGGCGGGGCCTGTGGGGAGATGGGCACAGCGGGGGGGGAGGGGCCTATGCAAGGGGGAGGGGCCTCTCACCCGGATCATGGCCACCAGCTTCATCCCGTCCTCCCGCAGCTTCTCCTGCCGCCGCCGCTCCGCCTCCTCCGGCGAGAGGGGGGGGCCCTTGCCCGGGAGCCGGGGCCCCTTGTCGTCCCGGGGGGGGCCCCCGAGCAGGCTGGTCCGGTTGCAGACCTCGCACACTCGCCCGGGCAGCTGGTTCCAGAAGGTGCAGTGTTCACACGGCCAGCCCCGGCCCCCCCCAGCCTGCGGGGCCGCGGGGGGCCCGTCCGGGGGGGGCCGGGGGCCGGCCTGCGAGGGGGTGTCCGGGGGGGGCTGGGGGCCGGGGGCGCTGGGCCGGCCGGCCAGCCGGGGGCGCTCGCACATGGCGCACAGCACGGTGGGGGCGGCGTTGAGGAAGGTGCAGGTCTGGCAGGCCCAGCCCCCCCGGGGGGGCTCCCCGTCGGGCGGGGGGTTGGGGGGCGTGGGGCAGCCCCGGGGCCGGTCGCACCCCACGCACAGCACGGCCCGGGCCTCGTTGGGGGCGCGGCAGGCGGCACAGCGCCAGGGCGGGCGCGGCTTGGGGGGCAGGGCCGGGCGGCCGGCTGGGAGCTCCGAGGGCACCATGGACGGGCTGGGGAGACAAAAGAGGGGGAGAGTTGGCCAGGGACCCCCAAATCCCCACAGGGACCCCCATCCCTACCCTGAACCCCTAATCCTGGCAGCCGTCCACTATCCCCACCCTGCCTCCAAGCCCCACAGCCTGCCCCCCAATTCCCACTGCCCCCCAAAATCCACAGCCTACCCCCCAAATCCCCACAGGGCCCCCCATCCCTACCCTGAACCCCTAATCCTGGCAGCCGTCCACTATCCCCACCCTGCCTCCAAGCCCCACAGCCTGCCCCCCAATTCCCACTGCCCCCCAAAATCCACAGCCTACCCCCCAAATCACCTGCCTCCCAAAATCCACAGCCTGCCCCCAATCTCCACTGCCCCCCATCCCTACCCTGAACCCCTAATCCTGGCAGCCGTCCACTATCCCCACCCTGCCCACAAGCCCCACAGCCTGCCCCCCAAATCCTCCCTGCCCCCCAAAATCCACAGCCTCCCCACATCCTCCTGCCCCATCCCCCAATCCTCTCTGCCCCCCACCCTTGCCCCACATAAGCCCCTCCCCTCTCCCACCTCTGCTCCCCCCTGGCCTGGCCCAGACAAAGACCCATAATGCCCTGGGGCAACTGTATGGAATGTGCCAGAATCCTGTGGGGTTTCCAGGGCCCCTGAAATGGGGCGGGGGGGTCCCCGATACCTGGAGGTGGGGGGGGTCAGGCTGGGGGGACCCCAACATTTTGGGGGTGGGTTTGGTGGGTCACGGGGGGCCCCCGACCCCGGGGGGGCCCCTCTCTCCCGTCAGTGAGAGGTTCCCTGCCTTTCGCCAGGCGCGGGGGGGCCGCTCCCCGGCTGTATTGTCACGGCCGGTTCCCCCGCCCCCGGCCTTTCGCCCCCCAAGCCGCAGGGGCCGTCAGTCGGGGTGCACTTTCTGGGGGGGCCTGTGGGCTCGGCCTGGCTCTCGCCGCAGCCCCGTGTTTTCGAAGGCGGGCGCCCCTCCCCGTCCTGCTTTCCCTCGCCGCGTGGGGAGCGCCCCACGGCGTGGGCCAGGCGAGGGGCTTGGGGGCCATGCCTCCCGATCCCTGGCTGGGGGCCCAGGGGGCCCCGTTACCTGAGCGCAGGGGGCCCGGGCCCCCAGCCCGCGTCCCCCAGAGACTGGCGCCGGTGCTGGGCGCGGGCCGGGTGCTTGTGGAAGAGCTGGTCGCATTCGGGGCACAGGCTCTGGTTACAGTCCGGGCAGCGGTGGGAGGCGGGCCCCAGGCCACACAGCAGGCAGGTGGCCAGGGGGGCTGGCCCTGGGGGCGGGAGAGAGGGGTCAGCCCCACGGCCGTGCCCCACAGCGCCCAGCTCCCCTGCCCCACGGCGCCCCCCACAGGCAGTGCTTTGTGCCCCACAGCGCCCGACTCCCCTGCCCCACAGCGCCCCCCACAGGCAGCGTTTTGTGCCCCACAGCGCCCGACTCCCCTGCCCCACAGCGCCCCCCACAGGCAGCGCTTTGTGCCCCACAGCGCCCGACTCCCCTGCCCCACAGCGCCCCCCACAGGCAGCGCTTTGTGCCCCACAGCGCCCGACTCCCCTGCCCCACGGCGCCCCCCACAGGCAGTGCTTTGTGCCCCACAGCGCCCGACTCCCCTGCCCCACGGCGCCCCCCACAGGCAGTGCTTTGTGCCCCACAGCGCCCGACTCCCCTGCCCCACGGCGCCCCCCACAGGCAGTGCTTTGTGCCCCACAGCGCCCAACTCCCCTGCCCCACGGCGCCCCCCACAGGCAGTGCTTTGTGCCCCACAGCGCCCGACTCCCCTGCCCCACGGCGCCCCCCACAGGCAGTGCTTTGTGCCCCACAGCACCCGACTCCCCTGCCCCACAGCGCCCCCCACAGGCAGTGCTTTGTGCCCCACAGCGCCCGACTCCCCTGCCCCACGGCGCCCCCCACAGGCAGTGCTTTGTGCCCCACAGCACCCAACTCCCCTGCCCCACAGCGCCCCCCACAGGCAGTGCTTTGTGCCCCACAGCACCCGACTCCCCTGCCCCACAGCGCCCCCCACAGGCAGTGCTTTGTGCCCCACAGCACCCGACTCCCCTGCCCCACAGCACCCCCCACAGGCAGCGCTTTGTGCCCCACAGCACCCGACTCCCCTGCCCCACAGCGCCCCCCACAGGCAGCGCTTTGTGCCCCACAGCGCCCGACTCCCCTGCCCCACAGCACCCCCCACAGGCAGCGCTTTGTGCCCCACAGCGCCCGACTCCCCTGCCCCACAGCGCCCCCCACAGGCAGCGCTTTGTGCCCCACACCGCCCGACTCCCCTGCCCCAAAGCACCCCGGCACTCTCCCCACAGCCCAGCTCCCACCCTGCGCCCCCCCCTTTGGCATGCACCGGTCTGGGGCAGGGCTCCGGGGGGCGCTGTGTCGAGCTTGGGCACCGAGTCCGGGATGAGGGTCACCTGGAAGAGACGAAAGGGCTGCCAGGCCCGGCCCCCCGGAACTGCCTCCATGGGCCTTTCCCCGTCCCCCCAACTCCTGCCCCTCCCCTCTTCCTGCCCCTCCCCCACCACAGTCCCCCCAACTCCTGCCCCTCCCCGTCCCCCCTCCCCGCCTGCCCCTCCCCTCTTCCTGCCCCTCCCCCACCACAGTCCCCCCAACTCCTGCCCCTCCCCGTCCCCCCTCACCGCCTGCCCCTCCCCTCTTCCTGCCCCTCCCCCACCACAGTCCCCCCAACTCCTGCCCCTCCCCGTCCCCCCTCACCGCCTGCCCCTCCCCCTGCCCCTCCCCCACCACAGTCCCCCCAACTCCTGCCCCTCCCCGTCCCCCCTCACCGCCTGCCCCTCCCCTCTTCCTGCCCCTCCCCCACCACAGTCCCCCCAACTCCTGCCCCTCCTCCGGCCCCCTCACCTCCTGCCCCCCCAGCAGCATCTCCTGCAGCACATTGGGGTTCGGGTGATTGTTCTGAAAGGGAAAAGAAACAATGAGACCCAGGCTCTGCCCCACGGCGCCCTCCTGCCCCACACATCCCCCCGCCTCATGTGCCACCCTATCCCACACGCTTCCTGCCCCACGGCACCTCCTGCCCATGTGCACCCCTGCCCCACGGCCCCTCCTGCCCCACACATTCCCCCGCCCCATGTGTCACTGTACCCCACACGCCCCCTGCCCCATGGCACCTCCTGCCCATGTGCCCCCCTGCCCCACGGCCCCTCCTGCCCCACACATCCTCCAGCCCCATGGCGCCCACCCCCCCACGGCACAGCACCCTCTCCCCGGTTCTCATCCCGCCCTGGCCCCTGCCCAGCCCCCCAGCCCCTACCGAGAGCAGCAGGTTGAGCTCGGCGCGCAACAGCCCCACGTCCACGGCCACGGAGGCCACGCGCCGGGCGTCCGGCTCCAGCAGCCCCTCGGCGAAGCTCAGCCCGTCCGGCTGCTGCTCCGTGTAGCCGTAGCGCCGCAGCACGTCCCGCCCGCCCTGCGGGGAGCGTCAGCCAGCTCGGGGGCGGGGGGCCAGGAGCGTGGGGAGCTCCCAGCTATGGGGGTTGGGGTGTCTCTAGCTGGGGGGCTGAGGCAGTGGGGGTGGGAACGTGGTCTCTGGGGGCTGGGACAGGATCCCTCTGCTGTGCGTGACTCCGCCGCCCCGGGCTGCTCTGCAGTGACTCTGTGCGTGCCTCAGTTTCCCCGGGCCCTGCCGCACGCTCTGCATGGGGAGGGGGTGGCCTGCGGGTGGGGACCAGTGCCTGGGAGTGGCTGGGGGGCTCTAGCTGGCCTGGGGGGCTGGGCGGGGCCTGGCTCTGGGCCCCCCTCGCCCCTGGCTCCTGTCACAAATCTGGGACCCCATAGCCCTTCTCTTCTAGCTGCCGCCCAAGAGTCCCCTCTGGCTGGGGGGGGCAGGGCCCGGGGACTCCCCCACACTCTTTGACGGGTGCAGGGGGGGCGTGCGGTTCAGGGCTCTGGGATGGGGGGTTCAGCAAACCGGAGTGGGGGATTGGGGGGTCCCAGCCAGGGTGGCTGAGCTTGGGGAGGAGACCGAGTGGTGCGGGGGGAGGTGGGGGAGATCCCGGGGGGCTGAAGGCCGGGGGCGTGGCGGGGTCCCAGGCGGTTCTGGGGGTCCCCGGGGGCGTGGCGGGGTCCCAGGCGGTTCTGGGGGTCCCCGGGGGCGTGGCGGGGTCCCAGGCGGTTCTGGGGGTCCCCGGGGGCGTGGCGGGGTCCCAGTTGGTTCTGAGGGTTCCCGGGGGCGTGGCGGGGTCCCAGGCGGTTCTGGGGGGTCCCGGGGGCGTGGCGGGGTCCCAGGCGGTTCTGGGGGTTCCCGGGGGCGTGGCGGGGTCCCAGGCGGTTCTGGGGGTCCCCGGGGGCGTGGCGGGGTCCCAGGCGGTTCTGGGGGTTCCCGGGGGCGTGGCGGGGTCCCAGTCGGTTCTGGGGGTCCCCGGGGGTGTGGCGGGGTCCCAGGCGGTTCTGGGGGTCCCCGGGGGCGTGGCGGGGTCCCGGGCGGTTCTGGGGGTCCCCGGGGGTGTGGCGGGGTCCCAGTCGGTTCTGGGGGTTCCCGGGGGCGTGGCGGGGTCCCAGGCGGTTCTGGGGGTTCCCGGGGGCGTGGCGGGGTCCCAGGCGGTTCTGGGGGTTCCCGGGGGCGTGGCGGGGACCCAGGCGGTTCTGGGGGTCCCCGGGGGCGTGGCGGGGTCCCAGGTGGTTCTGGGGGTTCCCGGGAGCGTGGCGGGGACCCAGGCGGTTCTGGGGGTCCCCGGGGGCGTGGCGGGGTCCCAGGCGGTTCTGGGGGTCCCCGGGGGCGTGGCGGGGTCCCAGGCAGCGCCGGGGGCTCGGGCTCACCTGGATGGCGTCCACGGTGCTGCGGAAGACGGGGTTGTTGAACTTGACGGCGCGCCAGAAGCGGGGTTTCAGGGGGTTCAGCAGGTTGCGCCCGTATTTCTCCAGGATGTTGAGGGCCGTGGAGATGGTTTGCAGGGAGGCCACGAGCTGGGGGACGGGGGGGGGGGAGAGGCAGGGCATGAGGAGCACCCCAGAGCGGAGACCCGTATCCCCCACCCCCCCAGACTCCCCTCCCGCCAGGCTCCCCTCCTCCGAGGCGCTCGCCCCCCACTGCCCCTACCTCCGTCTGCCCCTGCAGGTTGGCGCGCACGAGGCCCGGGACGTCGACCTCCCGGTACTTGACGGAGGGGGGCAGGGGGGCCTCCACCAGCAGCTGCACGGTCTCGGGGTGCAGCTCCCCGGGGCTCTGGGCCAGCGCCCGCACCAGCTCCTCCCGCAGCTGCAGAAACTGGAGCTCCCCAAGGGGGGGCCCCGCCTGGGCCATGACCTGGCCTGGGAGAGAGCGAAGGGTTAACTCGCTGCCCACCCCCCCGAATACTCCCACCCAGCCCCCCAATGCCCCCAGCTGGACCCTGCACTGACTCCTGCCCTGGCCCCCCAATACCCCCACTGCACCCCGATTCCTGCTACAGCCCCGTACCCACCCCCGATACCCCCACTGCACCCCGATTCCTGCTACAGCCCCGTACCCACCCCGATACCCCCACTGCACCCCGATTCCTGCTACAGCCCCGTACCCACCCCGATACCCCCACTGCACCCCGATTCCTGCTACAGCCCCGTACCCACCCCGATACCCCCACTGCACCCCGATTCCTGCTACAGCCCCGTACCGGACCCCGTATACCCCCACTGCACCCCGATTCCTGCTACAGCCCCGTACCCACCCCGATACCCCCACTGCACCCCGATTCCTGCTACAGCCCCGTACCGGACCCCGTATACCCCCACTGCACCCCGATTCCTGCTACAGCCCCGTACCGGACCCCGTATACCCCCACTGCACCCCGATTCCTGCTACAGCCCCGTACCCACCCCGATACCCCCACTGCACCCCGATTCCTGCTACAGCCCCGTACCCACCCCGATACCCCCACTGCACCCCGATTCCTGCTACAGCCCCGTACCCACCCCGATACCCCCACTGCACCCCGATTCCTGCTACAGCCCCGTACCCACCCCGATACCCCCACTGCACCCCGATTCCTGCTACAGCCCCGTACCGGACCCCGTATACCCCCACTGCACCCCGATTCCTGCTACAGCCCCGTACCCACCCCGATACCCCCACTGCACCCCGATTCCTGCTACAGCCCCGTACCCACCCCGATACCCCCACTGCACCCCGATTCCTGCTACAGCCCCGTACCCACCCCGATACCCCCACTGCACCCCGATTCCTGCTACAGCCCCGTACCCATCCCGATACCCCCACTGCACCCCGATTCCTGCTACAGCCCCGTACCCACCCCGATACCCCCACTGCACCCCGATTCCTGCTACAGCCCCGTACCGGACCCCGTATACCCCCACTGCACCCCGATTCCTGCTACAGCCCCGTACCCACCCCGATACCCCCACTGCACCCCGATTCCTGCTACAGCCCCGTACCCACCCCGATACCCCCACTGCACCCCGATTCCTGCTACAGCCCCGTACCCACCCTGATACCCCCACTGCACCCCGATTCCTGCTACAGCCCCGTACCCACCCCGATACCCCCACTGCACCCCGATTACTGCTACAGCCCCGTACCGGACCCCGTATACCCCCACTGCACCCCGATTCCTGCTACAGCCCCGTACCCACCCCCGATACCCCCACTGCACCCCGATTCCTGCTACAGCCCCGTACCCACCCCGATACCCCCACTGCACCCCGATTCCTGCTACAGCCCCGTACCCACCCCCGATACCCCCACTGCACCCCGATTCCTGCTACAGCCCCGTACCCACCCCCGATACCCCCACTGCACCCCGATTCCTGCTACAGCCCCGTACCCACCCCGATACCCCCACTGCACCCCGATTCCTGCTACAGCCCCGTACCCACCCCCGATACCCCCACTGCACCCCGATTCCTGCTACAGCCCCATACCGGACCCCTTATACCCCCACTGCACCCCGATTCCTGCTACAGCCCCGTACCCACCCCCGATACCCCCACTGCACCCCGATTCCTGCTACAGCCCCGTACCCACCCCGATACCCCCACTGCACCCCGATTCCTGCTACAGCCCCGTACCCACCCCCGATTCCCCCACTGCACCCCGATTCCTGCTACAGCCCCGTACCCACCCCCGATTCCCCCACTGCACCCCGATTCCTGCTACAGCACCGTACCCACCCCCGATTCCCCCACTGCACCCCGATTCCTGCTACAGCCCCCCTCAAAGACCCTAGCTGGACCCTGCACCGATTTCTGCCTGCCCGTAATGGCTCCCTGACATCCTCCAGCCACCCCCCCTGCACCCCAATATCCCCCCACAGGCCCGGTACCCCACGTCTTCCAATCAGTCCCCAAACCCCAATAACCTCAGCCAGCCCCCCACTGTACCCCGATCCGCACTGCCACCCCCCCGCGCCCTGCTGTGTCGCTGCCCCCCTGCCCCCCAGATTCCCCCGCACCCCCCAACCCGGTGGGAGACTGCGGGGGGGGCGCTAGAGGACCGCGGGGGGCGCTGGGGAGCACGTGGGGGGCACTGGAGGGCCGCGGGGGGACTGCAGGGGGGCGCTGGAGGGCCGCGGGGGGACTGCAGGGGGCACGTGGAGGGAGCTGGGGGGCCCGCGGGAGTCCGCAGGGGGCGCTGGGGGGGCCCTGGTGGTCCGTAGGGGGACTGCAAGGGGGGGCCCACGAGGGGTGCTGGGGGGGCCGCGGGGGGGTCTCACCTTGCAGCGGGCGGGGCCCAGCCGAGAACTCGCGGAAGCTGTGAGCGGAAGCGAAAGAGAAACAGCTGGTGGGGGGGTGGCAGGGGGGGCCCGCGGGCCGTGGGGGGCCGGCAGGGGGGCAGGTTTTGCACTGGGGGCCGTGGAGTCCAGCGCGGGCGGGTTGGGGGAAGCGGGGATGCAGGAGGACGGGGACTAACAAGGCTGGGAGGATCAAGGGGGGCAGTGGGGCAGGGCTGGCGGGGGGAGTAGCAGGCTCTCAGGGGGACCCCGTACCGGCAGGGGGCGGTGCAGGGACGGGGGGGTGTCAGGGGGACCCCGTGCCGGCAGGGGGCGGTGCAGGGACGGGGGGGTGTCAGGGGGACCCCGTGCCGGCAAGGGGCGGTGCAGGGACGGGGGGGGTGTCAGGGGGACCCCGTGCCGGCAGGGGGCGGTGCAGGGACGGGGGGGTGTCAGGGGGACCCCGTGCCGGCGGGGCGGTGCAGGGACGGGGGGGTGTCAGGGGGACCCCGTGCCGGCAAGGGGGCGGTGCAGGGACGGGGGGGTGTCAGGGGGACCCCGTGCCGGCAGGGGGCGGTGCAGGGACGGGGGGGGTGTCAGGGGGACCCCGTGCCGGCAGGGGGCGGTGCAGGGACGGGGGGGTGTCAGGGGGACCCCGTGCCGGCAAGGGGCGGTGCAGGGACGGGGGGGTGTCAGGGGGACCCCGTGCCGGCAGGGGGCGGTGCAGGGACGGGGGGGGGGGGGGGGGGGGGGTGTCAGGGGGACCCCGTGCCGGCAGGGGGCGGTGCAGGGACGGGGGGGTGTCAGGGGGACCCCGTGCCGGCAGGGGGCGGTGCAGGGACGGGGGGGTGTCAGGGGGACCCCGTGCCGGCAGGGGGCGGTGCAGGGACGGGGGGGTGTCAGGGGGACCCCGTGCCGGCAGGGGGCGGTGCAGGGACGGGGGGGTGTCAGGGGGACCCCGTGTCGGCAGGGGGCGGTGCAGGGACGGGGGGGGGTGTCAGGGGGACCCCGTGCCGGCAGGGGCGGTGCAGGGACGGGGGGGTGTCAGGGGGACCCCGTGCCGGCAGGGGGCGGTGCAGGGACGGGGGGGTGGTGTCAGGGGGACCCCGTGCCGGCAGGGGGCGGTGCAGGGACGGGGGGGTGTCAGGGGGACCCCGTGCCGGCAGGGGGCGGTGCAGGGACGGGGGGGTGTCAGGGGGACCCCGTGCCGGCAGGGGGCGGTGCAGGGACGGGGGGGTGTCAGGGGGACCCCGTGTCGGCAGGGGGCGGTGCAGGGACGGGGGGGTGTCAGGGGGACCCCGTGCCGGCAAGGGGCGGTGCAGGGACGGGGGGGTGTCAGGGGGACCCCGTGCCCGGCAGGGGGCGGTGCAGGGACGGGGGGGGTGTCAGGGGGACCCCGTGCCGGCAGGGGGCGGTGCAGGGACGGGGGGGTGTCAGGGGGACCCCGTGCCCGGCAGGGGGCGGTGCAGGGACGGGGGGGTGTCAGGGGGACCCCGTGCCCGGCAGGGGGCGGTGCAGGGACGGGGGGGTGTCAGGGGGACCCCGTGCCGGCAGGGGGCGGTGCAGGGACGGGGGGGTGTCAGGGGGACCCCGTGTCGGCAGGGGGCGGTGCAGGGACGGGGGGGTGTCAGGGGGACCCCGTGCCGGCAGGGGGCGGTGCAGGGACGGGGGGGTGTCAGGGGGACCCCGTGCCGGCAGGGGGCGGTGCAGGGACGGGGGGGTGTCAGGGGGACCCCGTGCCGGCAGGGGGCGGTGCAGGGACGGGGGGGTGTCAGGGGGACCCCGTGCCGGCAGGGGGCGGTGCAGGGACGGGGGGGTGTCAGGGGGACCCCGTGCCGGCAGGGGGCGGTGCAGGGACGGGGGGGTGTCAGGGGGACCCCGTGCCGGCAAGGGGCGGTGCAGGGACGGGGGGGTGTCAGGGGGACCCCGTGCCGGCAGGGGGCGGTGCAGGGACGGGGGGGTGTCAGGGGGACCCCGTGCCGGCAAGGGGCGGTGCAGGGACGGGGGGGGCGTCAGGGGGACCCCGTGCCGGCAGGGGGCGGTGCAGGGACGGGGGGGGGTCTCGGGGACCCCCCGCCCGGCAGGGGGCGGTGCATGGACGGGGGGCGTCTCGGGGACCCCCCGCCCGGCAGGGGGCGGTGCATGGACAGGGGGGGTCACTGGGGGACCCCCCGCCCGGCAGGGGGCGGTGCATGGACGGGGGGGGTCTCGGGGACCCCCCGCCCGGCAGGGGGCGGTGCATGGACGGGGGGATCACTGGGGGACCCCCCGCCCGGCAGGGGGCGGTGCCTGGACGGGGGGGTCACTGGGGGACCCCCCGCCCGGCAGGGGGCGGTGCCTGGACGGGGGGGTCACTGGGGGACCCCCCGCCCGGCAGGGGGCGGGCCGTGGGGCGGAGTGGGGCGGGCCGTGGGGCGGGCCGGGGAAAGTGAAATCGAAAGGGGCCGAGCCGGGTGCTCCCGCGGACGGACGGGCGGACGGACGGACCGACGGGCGGACGCGCAGGCACCGGCCGGACAGACGGACAGGGGCGCCCCGACCCCCCACCATGGCCAAGGCCTGCGCAGTGAAAGTCAGCGGGCAGTCCCGCCGGCAGGTGGGGGCCGGGGGGGCCGGGGACCCCCCTGAATCTGGGGCTGCATCGGGGGTGGGCGGCTCTGACCCGGGGGGGAGGGGAGAGGGTGGTAACGGGCCCCCCAGGATTCCCCCCCCAACACGTGCGTCACCCCGGGGATCGCGCTTCCGCTTCCTTACGGGGATTTCCGAGCCGGCCACGTGCGTGTGGGGAGGGGCGGGTAGGGGGCGCTGTGGGGCAGGGGGAGGGGGCGGGTAGGGGGCGCTGTGGGGCAGGGGGAGGGGGCCGGCAGGGGGCGCTGTGGGGGAGGGGGCCGGTAGAGGGTTCTGGGGGAGTCAGCAGGGGGCGCCAAGGTGTGGGGGAGTTCTGGGTGGGGGGACTTATTGTGGGGCAGGGGAGTTGGCAGGAGGTGCCGGGGTGGGGGGAACATGGAAGGAGCCTGTGGGGGGTGCCACGCTGTGGGGGGGGGGAGGCAACACCAGGAGGACTTGGGGGGCCGCTGTGGGGTGGGGGGAGGTGAGGAGTCTGCGGTCTGTTCTACTAGGTGCCTCACCCCAGACTCAGCCGCCTTTCCCCGCCCTGGCTCTGTTTTTAGGTTGAGCTCTTCAGGGAATCTCTCTTCAAGGAGGTAAAGCTGCCCCCCTCCCCTGAGATCAACTGCCCCCACGGGGATTAACTGCCCCCACACATACCCCCTCTGACCTCCTCTTCCACCCCCCCAGGCTGAGCAATTCCTGTCGACATTTTTACCCCAAAAAATCTTTCAACTGGACAAGTTCCTGAAGGTAAGAACAGCCTCCCCAGGCACCCCCAAACCCTTCCTGCCCCCCCCCCGTGCTAGGCCTCCCCAGGAGCTGTGGGGCGCCTCTTGCACAGCCTGCTGGGATCACCCCACATAGCACCCTGGGGTCCCCCCTTTCCCCTCCCCCGGCAGTACAGCCCCCCGGGTAATTTTCCTGTCACCGCAGGAGGAGTCGTTGAACATCAAGGATCTGTCCACCCTCCGGGCCCCCCTGGACATCCCCATCCCCGACCCGCCCCCCAAGGATGAGGACGAGGTGAGTTTTGGGGTGACGCCCCCCCCCGTGTCATGCCGCCCCCTGCTGGCGAGGCGGTGACTTGCACCCTGTCCCTTCCCCCTAGGACGCGGCCAGCATGGAGACCGATAAGGAGGAGAAGAAGGAGGGTGAGTTTCGGGAGCGTTTACGGGGGGGGGCAGGATTTTGGGGGGCTGGGCTGTGGCCTCACCCCCCGTTCTGCCCCTCCTCCCCAGCTCCGAAATGCGGCTACCTGAAGGGCAACGAGGCCCTGGTGACGCTGCTGGGCCGGGTCAAGCCGGAGGTGCGGGAGCTGAAGGAGAAATGCGTTTTGGTGAGATCCACGACCCCCCCCCCATTGGGGCTGCGAGCTTCCCTGCAGCAGTGCCCCCGGCTGCGCACTTTCCCAGCAGTGCCCTGCCCCTCCCCCACCATCTCTCTGTCCTCAGGTTATCACGTGGATCCATCATCTGATCCCCAGAATCGAGGATGGGAACGATTTTGGGGTGGCTATTCAGGTAAGGGCCCCCCAACCCCCGCAGCCCCCCTCCCCCGCAGACTCCCAGTCTCACCCCCATCTCCCCCCCCCCCCCAGGAGAAGGTGCTGGAGCGGGTCACGGCCGTCAAGACGAAGGTCGAGGGCTTCCAGACGGCCATTTCTAAGTGAGTTGTGGCCCCATTTCTGCCCCAGGGCATTGTGGGTAACAACCCCCCCAATCTCTGCCCCTCGGTATTGTGGGTAATGGACTGGGCCGCCTCTTTCCTCCCCCAGGTATTTCTCCGAGCGAGGAGATGCCGTCGCGAAGGCCTCGAAGGAGACCCACGTGGTGAGTGATCGGGGGCTGCGGGGCTGCGAGCTTCCCTTCAGCAGTGCCATGAGCCGTGTGTGTGTGTGTGTGTGTGTGTGTGTGTGTTCTGGGGCTGCGGGGCTGCGAGCTTCCCTTCAGCAGTGCCATGAGCCGTGTGTGTGTACGTGTGTGCTTGCGTGTGTGTGTGTGTTCTGGGGCTGCGGGGCTGCGAGCTTCCCTTCAGCAGTGCCATGAGCCGTGTGTGTGTACCTGTGTGCTTGCGTGTGTGTGTGTGTTCTGGGGCTGCGAGCTTCCCTTCAGCAGTGCTGTGAGCCGTGTGTGTGTGTGTGTGTGTGTGTGTGTGTGTGTGTGTGTGTGTGTGTGTGTGTGTTCTGGGCCTGCGAGCTTCTCTTCAGCAGTGCCGTGAGCCAGAGGTGTGTGTGGGTGTTCTGGGGCTGCGAGCTTTCTTGCAGCAGTGCTGGGGGTGAGGGGGGGAGTTGGGGATCTCTGGGGCTGTGAGCTCCCCCCAGCAGTGCTGTGAGCTGGAGAGGGGAGGGTTCCGGGGCTGCGAGCTTCCCCCCAGCAGTGCCGTGAGCTGGGGCGGGGAGGGTCCCGGGGCTGTGAGCTTCCCCCCAGCGGTGCCGTGAACTGGGGCGGGGAGGGTTCTGGGGCTGCGAGCTTCCCCCCAGCAGTGCTGTGAGCTGGAGAGGGGAGGGTTCTGGGGCTGCGAGCTTCCCCCCAGCAGTGCTGTGAGCTGGGGCGGGGAGGGTCCTGGGGCTGCGAGCTTCCCCCCAGCAGTGCCGTGAGCTGGGGCGGGGAGGGTCCCGGGGCTGCGAGCTTCCCCCCAGCGGTGCCCCCTGCCAGGCTAACCCTAACCCCTCGCCCCAGATGGATTACCGGACTCTGGTCCATGAGCGGGACGAGGCGGCCTATGGGGAGATGCGGACCATGGTGCTGGACATTCGGGGCTTCTACGTGAGTGTGGGGGCCTGGGGAGGCAGGTGACGGGGGGGATGGGTTAGGGGGCCTCGAGGGGCTGGGACGGGGGAAGGGGGCTTCGATGGGAGGGGCTCCCTGGGGGTCAGGGGCCCTTTGCCCCCCCAGCTCCCCACTGTGGTCTCCCCCCAGGCCGAGCTCTACCACATCCTGACGCAGAACCTGGAGAAGCTGACGAACCCCAAGGGCGAGGAGAAGCCGTCCATGTACTGAGGGGCCCGGTGCCCCCCGCCGAGGGGCTGGGACCAGCCTGCAAATAAACGGCTCCCCCCGCCCCCGCCTCCTCTGCTGGTGTCTGGCCTGGGGGGGCGGGGGGGCTGCTGCCCCACAGGAAAATCAGTGGGGGCCGGGCGGGTGGATTGTGCGTGCTCTAGCCCCATGGGGCGGGAGGGGGGGCTGAGCCTCAGGGGCCGGAACCAGGCAGCCAGGAGCCACATCCGGCCCCCAGGATTAGGTTCCCCACCCGTGCTCAAGGCATTGTGGGTAACAGGCCCCACGGCGCCTGGCCCCGAGGCATTGTGGGTAACGGGCCCCACGGCGCCTGGCCCCGGGGCATTGTGGGTAACGGGCCCCTCGGCGCCCGGCCCCGGGGCATTGTGGGTAACGGGCCCCACTGCGCCTGGCCCCGGGGCATTGTGGGTAACGGGCCCCTCGGCGCCTGGCCCCGGGGCATTGTGGGTAACGGGCCCCTCGGCGCCTGGCCCCGGGGCATTGTGGGTAACGGGCCCCACGGCGCCTGGCCCCGGGGCATTGTGGGTAACGGGCCCCACGGCGCCTGGCCCCGGGGCATTGTGGGTAACGGGCCCCACGGCGCCTGGCCCCGAGGCATTGTGGGTAACGGGCCCCTCGGCGCCTGGCCCCGAGGCATTGTGGGTAACGGGCCCCTCGGCGCCTGGCCCCGAGGCATTGTGGGTAACGGGCCCCACGGCGCCTGGCCCCGAGGCATTGTGGGTAACGGGCCCCACGGCGCCTGGCCCCGAGGCATTGTGGGTAACGGGCCCCTCGGCGCCTGGCCCCGGGGCATTGTGGGTAATGGGCCTGGCCCTGGGGCATTGTGGGTAACGGGCCCCACGGCGCCTGGCCCCGGGGCATTGTGGGTAACGGGCCCCATGGCGCCTGGCCCCGGGGCATTGTGGGTAATGGGCCTGGCCCTGGGGCATTGTGGGTAACGGGCCCCACGGCGCCTGGCCCCGGGGCATTGTGGGTAACGGGCCCCTCGGCGCCTGGCCCCGGGGCATTGTGGGTAATGGGCCTGGCCCTGGGGCATTGTGGGTAACGGGCCCCAGGGCGCCTGGCCCCGAGGCATTGTGGGTAACGGGCCCCAGGGCGCCTGGCCCCGGGGCATTGTGGGTAACGGGCCCCACGGCGCCTGGCCCCGAGGCATTGTGGGTAACGGGCCCCTCGGCGCCCGGCCCCGGGGCATTGTGGGTAACGGGCCCCATGGCGCCTGGCCCCGGGGCATTGTGGGTAACGGGCCCCACGGCGCCTGGCCCCGGAGCATTGTGGGTAACGGGCCCCAGGGCGCCTGGCCCCGGAGCATTGTGGGTAACGGGCCCCAGGGCGCCTGGCCCCGGGGCATTGTGGGTAACGGGCCCCTCGGCGCCTGGCCCCGGGGCATTGTGGGTAACGGGCCCCAGGGCGCCTGGCCCCGGGGCATTGTGGGTAATGGGCCCCACGGCGCCTGGCCCCGGGGCATTGTGGGTAATGGGGCCCCTGCAGCCCCCCCCCTTGAGTCCTGGGACTTGCCCCCCCTTATCACGTGCCCCAGGGCCAGCTGTGTAACGCCCCTCCCCCCCCAGGGGCAGCGAGGTGCCACTTCCGGGTTTATGTGGTCCTGGGGACGCTCTAGGCGCCGCGTCTATGACACTGGAGGTCTGGGGCGGGTCAGAGCGGGAGGGGGCGGGAAGCAGCCAATCGGCGGCGAGAACAGCGGCCCCGGCTCCTTGTAGGGAGGGCGCGCCGGCCAATCGGAGGCCCGAGAACCCAAAGAGCACAGCCGAGACGTCATTGGTCGGGAGCCAGCCAATCAGAGGCCGAGGATGGCACGGGGCGGGGGCACTGAGACGCAACAGCGGGGGGGGGCGAGGCTCAGTTCTAGGACAGGTGGGGGGGCAGGAGTGCGCGGGGGGGGGGCAGTGCTAGGGGACCAGCGCGGGGGGGGAAGGGCTGCACTTGGGGGGCAGGGCTGTGCTGGGGGGAAGGGCTAGGAGAGCAGCGCTGGAGGCGGGGATGGCTGCACTGGGGGGCGGGGTGGGGAGCAGGGCTGGAGGGCAGGGCTGGCTGCACTGGGGGGGGCAGGGCGGGGGGGGGAGCAGGGCTGGAGGGCGGGGCTGGCTGCACTGGGGGGGGCAGGGCGGGGGGGGGGAGCAGGGCTGGAGGGCAGGGCTGGCTGCACTGGGGGGCGGGGTGGGGAGCAGGGCTGGAGGGCAGGGCTGGCTGCACTGGGGGGGGCAGGGCGGGGGGGGAGCAGGGCTGGAGGGCGGGGCTGGCTGCACTGGGGGGGCAGGGCGGGGTGGGGAGCAGGGCTGGAGGGCAGGGCTGGCTGCACTGGGGGGGGCAGGGCGGGGGGGAGCAGGGCTGGAGGGCGGGGCTGGCTGCACTGGGGGGGCAGGGCGGGGTGGGGAGCAGGGCTGGAGGGCAGGGCTGGCTGCACTGGGGGGCGGGGCGGGGTGGGGAGCAGGGCTGGAGGGCAGGGCTGGCTGGGGCTACTAGGCCTGGGGACAGGGCTGTGGTGGGGGCAGGGTAGGGCTGGCAGGGAGAGCTGCACAGGAGGGCAACGCTGGAGGGCAGAGCCGGCTGCGCTGGGGGTGGGGCTGGAGGGAGGAGCCCGCTGTGTTGGGGGTGCGAGACTGGAGGGCATGGTAGTGCTGGCTGTGCTGGGGGGCAGGGCTGGAGGACGGGGCCGGCGGGTGGGGCTGGGGGACAGGGCAGACTGCTGGGGCAGGGTTGGCTGCGCTGGGGGGCAGGGCTGGAGGACGGGGCCGGCGGGTGGGGCTGGGGGACAGGGCAGACTGCTGGGGCAGGGTTGGCTGCGCTGGGGGGCAGGGCTGGAGGGCGGGGCCGGCTGCGCTGGCGGGTGGGGCTGGGGGGCAGGGCAGACTGCTGGGGCAGGGTTGGCTGCGCTGGGGGGCAGGGCTGGAGGGCGGGGCCGGCGGGTGGGGCTGGGGGGCAGGGCAGACTGCTGGGGCAGGGTTGGCTGCGCTGGGGGGCAGGGCTGGAGGACGGGGCCGGCGGGTGGGGCTGGGGGACAGGGCAGACTGCTGGGGCAGGGTTGGCTGCGCTGGGGGGCAGGGCTGGAGGGCGGGGCCGGCTGCGCTGGCGGGTGGGGCTGGGGGGCAGGGCAGACTGCTGGGGCAGGGTTGGCTGCGCTGGGGGGCAGGGCTGGAGGGCGGGGCCGGCGGGTGGGGCTGGGGGGCAGGGCAGACTGCTGGGGCAGGGTTGGCTGCGCGGGGGGGCAGGGCTGGAGGGCAGGGCCGGCTGTACTTGGGGGGCGGGGATGGGGGGCAGACACCCGCCCCGCTCACCCCCCGCTGCCCGCAGGATGGGCGAGGTGGAGGTCTCCGCCCGGGCCTACGTGAAGATGTCCCTGCACGCCGCCCGCCACCCCCACGCCGCCATCAACGGGCTGCTCCTGGCGCGCCGGGGGGCGCCCCCCGAGTGCCTCTGCCTGAGCGACTGCGTCCCCCTCTTCCACAGCAGCCTGGCGCTGAGCCTCACGCTGGAGGTGGCTCTCAACCAGGTGGCCTGCAGGGGGCGGCCTGGGGTCACGGGGGTCTGGGCGGGGGGCTCCCTGTGGGGCGGGGCGGGGAGGGCACCAGGACTGTGGCGAGTGTTAGGAATTGCATGGGGGTGGCTCTAGGGAATGTGGGGCGGCTGGGCTGGGGGGGGCTCACAGCCACAGGGAGTGCTGGGGGGGGGCTCTGTGTGGGGCGTGCCCTCCTGCTGAGCTCTGCCCTCGCCCTAGGTGGACCTGTGGGCCTCCCGCTCTAACCTGCTCCTGGCCGGCTACTACCAGGCCAATGCCGGGCTGGACGACAAGAGGTAACTTTGGGGGCGCAGGGTGGGGGCAGGGACGGGCTCCCCCTTCCCCGCTAACACCTCTCCTGTGCCCCCCGCAGCCCCACGCCCCTGGCGCTGAAGATGGCCGGCCGCCTCGCCGAGTTCTTCGAGGGCGCCGTGTTGATCATGGTGAGGCCGGCCAGTCCCGGGGGGGGGGCTGCAATTAGGGGGGTGACTGACATTTGAGGGGGTGGACGTTCCTTACGGGTGTTGGGTTTGGGGCTTCTGTGGCCGTGGGGGCAAAGGGGACACCCCGCGGGCTGAGACCTGCCTCCTTCTCCCCCCCCAGCTGGATAACCGGAAACTGACCCAGAACCCCCGCGTGCCCCCCCTCACCGTGCTGGAGCAGCGAGATCGCCACTGGGTCCCCAAGGACAAGAACCTGTGAGTGGGCCCCCCCCGGGCTGCCCAGGCTCCGGAATAGGACCCAGGCGTCTGGGCGTCCCGCCCCCCCACGCCTGCCCAGTCTCCGGAATAGGACCCAGGCGTCTGAGCGTCCCGCCCCCCCCCGGGCTGCCCAGGCTCCGGAATAGGACCCAGGCGTCTGAGCGTCCCGCCCCCCCCGGGCTGCCCAGTCTCCGGAATAGGACCCAGGCGTCTGAGCGTCCCGCCCCCCCACGCCTGCCCAGTCTCCGGAATAGGACCCAGGCGTCTGAGCGTCCCGCCCCCCCCGGGCTGCCCAGGCTCCGGAATAGGACCCAGGCGTCTGAGCGTCCCGCCCCCCCCAGGCTGCCCAGTCTCCGGAATAGGACCCAGGCGTCTGAGCGTCCCGCCCCCTCCAGGCTGCCCAGTCTCCGGAATAGGACCCAGGCGTCTGAGCGTCCCGCCCCCCCCGGGCTGCCCAGTCTCCGGAATAGGACCTAGGCGTCTGAGCGTCCCACCCCCCCCGGGCTGCCCAGGCTCCGGAATAGGACCCAGGCGTCTGAGCGTCCCGCCCCCCCCAGGCTGCCCAGGCTCCGGAATAGAACCCAGGCGTCTGAGCGTCCTGCCCCCCCAGGCTGCCCAGGCTCCGGAATAGAACCCAGGCGTCTGAGCGTCCCGCCCCCCCCGGGCTGCCCAGTCTCCGGAATAGAACCCAGGCGTCTGAGCGTCCCGCCCCCCCCAGGCTGCCCAGTCTCCGGAATAGAACCCAGGCGTCTGAGCGTCCCGCCCCCCCAGGCTGCCCAGGCTCCGGAATAGGACCCAGGCGTCTGGGCGTCCTGCCCCCCCAGGCTGCCCAGGCTCCGGAATAGGACCCAGGCGTCTGAGCGTCCCACCCCCCCCGGGCTGCCCAGGCTCCGGAATAGGACCCAGGCGTCTGAGCGTCCCGCCCCCCCCAGGCTGCCCAGGCTCCGGAATAGGACCCAGGCGTCTGAGCGTCCCACCCCCCCCGGGCTGCCCAGGCTCCGGAATAGGACCCAGGCGTCTGAGCGTCCCGCCCCCCCAGGGTGCCCAGGCTCCGGAATAGGACCCAGGCGTCTGAGCGTCCCACCCCCCCCGGGCTGCCCAGGCTCCGGAATAGGACCCAGGCGTCTGAGCGTCCCACCCCCCCCAGGCTGCCCAGGCTCCGGAATAGGACCCAGGCGTCTGAGCGTCCCGCCCCCCCAGGCTGCCCAGTCTCCGGAATAGGACCCAGACGTCTGAGCGTCCCGCCCCCCCAGGCTGCCCAGGCTCCGGAATAGGACCCAGGCGTCTGAGCGTCCCGCCCCCCCCGGGCTGCCCAGTCTCCGGAATAGAACCCAGGCGTCTGAGCGTCCCGCCCCCCCCAGGCTGCCCAGTCTCCGGAATAGAACCCAGGCGTCTGGGCGTCCCGCCCCCCCAGGCTGCCCAGGCTCCGGAATAGGACCCAGGCGTCTGGGCGTCCTGCCCCCCCAGGCTGCCCAGGCTCCGGAATAGGACCCAGGCGTCTGAGCGTCCCACCCCCCCCGGGCTGCCCAGGCTCCGGAATAGGACCCAGGCGTCTGAGCGTCCCGCCCCCCCCAGGCTGCCCAGGCTCCGGAATAGGACCCAGGCGTCTGAGCGTCCCACCCCCCCCGGGCTGCCCAGGCTCCGGAATAGGACCCAGGCGTCTGAGCGTCCCGCCCCCCCCCAGGGTGCCCAGGCTCCGGAATAGGACCCAGGCGTCTGAGCGTCCCACCCCCCCGGGCTGCCCAGGCTCCGGAATAGGACCCAGGCGTCTGAGCGTCCCACCCCCCCCAGGCTGCCCAGGCTCCGGAATAGGACCCAGGCGTCTGAGCGTCCCACCCCCCCCAGGCTGCCCAGTCTCCGGAATAGGACCCAGGCGTCTGAGCGTCCCGCCCCCCCAGGCTGCCCAGTCTCCGGAATAGGACCCAGACGTCTGAGCGTCCCGCCCCCCCAGGCTGCCCAGGCTCCGGAATAGGACCCAGGCGTCTGAGCGTCCCACCCCCCCCGGGCTGCCCAGGCTCCGGAATAGGACCCAGGCGTCTGAGCGTCCCACCCCCCCCAGGCTGCCCAGGCTCCGGAATAGGACCCAGGCGTCTGAGCGTCCCACCCCCCCCAGGCTGCCCAGTCTCCGGAATAGGACCCAGGCGTCTGAGCGTCCCGCCCCCCCAGGCTGCCCAGTCTCCGGAATAGGACCCAGACGTCTGAGCGTCCCGCCCCCCCAGGCTGCCCAGGCTCCGGAATAGGACCCAGGTGTCTGAGCGTCCCGCCCCCCCCAGGCTGCCCAGTCTCCGGAATAGGACCCAGGCGTCTGAGCGTCCCGCCCCCCCAGGCTGCCCAGTCTCCGGAATAGGACCCAGGCGTCTGAGCGTCCCACCCCCCCCGGGCTGCCCAGTCTCCGGAATAGGACCCAGGCGTCTGAGCGTCCCGCCCCCCCAGGCCTGCCCAGCCCCCAGAAGGGGACCCAGGCTTCTGGGCGTCCCGCCCCCCCCCACGCCTGCCAAGCCCCCAGAAGGGGACCCAGGCCTCTGAGCGTCCCGCCCCCCCCAGGCTGCCCAGCCCCCAGAAGGGGACCCAGGCGTCTGGGACGTGGCCTCCCACCCTCCCCTCTTTCAGAGTCATGTGGCGCGACTGGGAGGCCTCTCGCCACATCTGCAAGTCCCTGCTGGAGGCCAAAGCTCACACCCGATTGGTCGACTTCGACACCCACCTCGATGACATCAGACAGGACTGGACCAATCAGCACCTCAACGCCGAGATCTCCCGGCTGGCGTCCGTGGCCAACGGCAGCGCCTGAGGCCCCCCATTGGCTGGCGTGGCCCAGCGGCTCTCCCCCACGGGCCAATCCCAGCAAAGATGCCGCAGCTTTTCACCGATCCTTGCCCCGCCCCCTGCTTTGGCTCCTCCCCCGGCCAGCCAGACTCCTCCCCCGAGCCTCAAATCAGAGCGAATCGCAGGCTTCACCGTGTTCTTTATTTGGGCCTTTCGTCTCCGGAGGGTTTTTGATGCTTTTGGGCCCCCACTTTCCCCAGCATCCTGCTCCCGCTAAGCGACGGGCGGCGGAGCCCCAAAGGCGGGTCCACGCCCCACACCTTGTCCGTGAAATACCCCAGCCCCACCGGGCAACGCCCCCCAACAGAACGGGGCCTGTTTCCTTTCAATGCCTTTATTTGTGGTTTGCAACCAGCACTTGCGAGCGCTTGAACGGCGAGGGAGAGAGAGGGGGAGAGAGAGGGAGAGAGAGGGGGAGAGAGGGGGGGAGAGGGGGAGAGGGGGACGCCTTGCAAAAGGGACAGGACACGAGATGAGCAAATATCTGGAGGCCAAAATCTTCCCGCTCCCCAATGTTTTGGGAGGTTTCTTGCTGCGTGATTCCCGCCGTGCTGAATTTCTCGCACGGGGCTGTTGTGCACCCGCTCTTCACGGGTCTCGTGTTTGGGATTTGTTGCCATCGGATCCCGTCTTTTAATTAACCTTTTGTTGTTTAATTCCCTTTTTTTTTTTTTTTTTTGGCCCCCTTAAAATTTGGTTTGGGGCCAGTTCGTTGGCTTTTTTGGGGCCTCGTCTCCGCCCTTTCGCAGCCTGTTCTCCCCCCTTTCGTGACTGTTCTCCCCCAGTTTTGCATTTCGTTGCCTTTGCTTTCATCGTCGTTGAAAACGGCCCTCTCGCTCCGTTTTTAAGCCAGGAAGTGGCAGGAGAGGAAGTCCCGCCTTCGCCTCGCTTTCCAACCCGCCCTGTGATTGGGGGAGGCCGGCGCCGACGGGCTGCTCAGTAGATCATGCCTTTGGTCTCGCCACGCGGCTTTTTGATCTTCTCGAAGTTCTTCACCACGATGTCGTACAGAACAGCCTGCCGGGGAGGCCACGGGGGAGCCAGTTAGTTTTGGGGGATGCCGGCGGCTTCTGGGGTGAGGCTAAACAGGGGCGTGGCCTCCCCCAAACACAACTACAGCTGCGCCCGTTCTTTTGGGGTCATTTAACGTAGGGCTCGCCCAAGCCTGCCACCCCCAGAGAAGCCCCCCCCCCCCCCGTTTGCCTCTCGAGCTGTTCCCCTCTGGGCCCCACTCACGTAGAGGTTCCGGATCTCCATCACCATCAGCCGCAGCTCCGCGTACTGTGCTTCATCCAACTCATGGACCAGCTGCCGGTAGTCGCCCTGGGGGGGCAGAACGGGGAAATCAGGGGCCCAGTCTCCTCCTCCCCCGGGACATCCTCCCTGGTGTCCCAGAGCCTCTGCCGGGATCCGGGCAGCCCCCCCGCCCCCGCCCAAACACTCACCACATGAGGATTCTTGGCTGCTTTAGCCACTGCATCACCTCTCTCGGAAAAGTACCTTTGGGGGGAGGAATCAGATGTCAGAGCTGGACCCCCCTAAACTAGGGGGTGAGGGAGGAACAGCTGGGGGGGTCTCCTTGCTTGGAGGGGGACTCGAAGGCAGCTCTCCCCAAAGGGTGACCCCAGACCACCCAGCGTGGGGGCGGCTCGCTCTCCCCATGGCAACCGGCTCAAAGGGTTGGGGCGGTGAGAATCCCCTTGGCGTCCAGCCTCCCGATTTTACAGAGCTGCCGAAAACGCACCTCCCCCCCAAGCATTTGCAGAGCCCCTCACCCATAGAAAACGATTTGCCTTGAATAACGTTTTAGTAGCGTTTTTAAAGCCCCCTCTTTTGGCTGGGTGCCCGTTTCAATTGAATTGTCTGGAGCTGCTCACTTCTGTGCAACTTTCGTTCATTCTGAACCTCGTATTCGGCACATGACGATTCCTTGAGGTCCCCTCCCAAAAAATATACTAAGTGGACTAGAGTTTTGCGTCTACATTCTTTTTGCAACTTTTAGACTGTTGCATTTAACACAATTCATTCCCACTAAACTTTCCTCTAGTTTGCAAGCACTTTATTTTGGAGCCAATACACTTTTTTTTCTTCAGTGTGTGTGTGGGGGGGGGGGGTTGGGGTGTGTGTGTGTGTGTGTGGGAGGGGGTTGGTGTGTGGGGGGGGGTTGGTGTGTGTGTGTGGGGGGGGTTGGTGTGTGTGTGTGTGGGGAGGGGGTTGGTGTGTGGGGCGGGGTTGGGGTGTGTGTGTGTGGGGGGGGTTGGTGTGTGTGTGTGGGGGGGGTTGTGTGTGTGTGTGTGGGGGGGTTGGTGTGTGTGTGGGGGGGGGTGTGTGTGTGGTTTGTTGCTTGTCACAACATTGCTCTCTTTGCATTTATTTATTTATTGGGGCAAACTTCATTGGTTTGCATTTGACACAATTTTTTGTACCCTTGAAAATACAGCTTTTGTGGGGCTTGTTTAGGGTTGCCAGGTGTCCGGTATCGGCCCACACAGTCCGGTATTTGCGGCCTCTGTCCGGTTTAAAAAAAAAACAGAAAACACTGGACATGTAAAAGGTCCAGTATTTTCTGTTTTTCTCAGCTAGAAGGCCGCATGTCTTGTGGGGGTGGAGGAAGCATGGGGATTTAAAGGTTCAGTAACTTTTTTTTGCTCAACAATTTCGGTCCTTTTTTTCCCCTGCCATGTTCGATATTTTTTGTGAAAGTATCTGGCAACCCTAGACTTGTTCTCAAGTGTCCATGTTATATGGAAACCAAGTTTCATTGCATTTAATTTCCTTGGCTCTTCCAGCTCTTCAATGTGCCAATGTGCAAATCAATATCATGTGGGTGCAAAGCCCCTTCCAAGTGCCACACTCGGCCATGAACTCGCTTTGGGGTTTAATCCAGATTTTCAAATTCAACGGGCAACTTTTTCAGTGTCCCCAAAATCCAAAGCAAACCCCTCCCCAACACAGGAAAACTGACCATTGCAGAACCCCCCCTGCAAACCTCCTACTTGTGCAAAGCACTGAGAAAGAAGCAACGTGCCCCATGCAACGGGACTGTGGCCGTGGTCAGTTTGCAGCCGTAACAAGCTGTTTTCACAACACTTTGGCTTTCAAACGGTCTAGTCGGGGCTTAGTTGTTCCCCACTGAAGGAAGCTGATTTAAGCTTTACACTGTCCTGAGAACCCGAAAACTTTTGCTGGGAAGAAAACTTTTACCCGCCCTCTTTTTGCATTCAGACTTTCACTCTTTCTGTAAAAATTGGTGCTGGTTTCAAATTCCTCCTCTTTTTTTCCCATTTGGTTAACCTAACGATTTGCATTCTATAAAATCTGGCATTTTAATTCCTGGTGTTTTGTAGAAAAGAAACCGTTTGCTGTTAAAGATTTGTGGCTTCTTTTTTTTTTTTTTAAATAAATGTGTCTGTGTCGCTATTTAATTTCCCCGTGTTTTGTCGTCGTTGTTGCAGGCTTAAAGATGTGCAGGGGATGAGTTTTGTGGCCGTTCTGATTCCTTGTTTTGAAAAACAAACCTGGAATTTTTCCTTTTGACACATTTGTGTTTTTAAAAACGTCGTTTCCTCCCTCCCTGGATTTCACACTGTTGTTTGCCCTTGAATGTCCTTGGGGGTTTGGCTGTTTTGCCTCTCACCAAGTCAGACTGGGGGGGGGGGAAGAGGCGGAAGGAGGGGTCCCTAGGTTGGATTTGGGCGGAAGGTCCCCCCCCCCCCAAATTCAGACTCACTTGGAGAGCTGGGTCTGGAACCCTTCCAGCTTGGTCCGCAAGGCCGTCATCAGCTCAAACACTTTCTCCTGGGGTGGGAAAAGGGGGGTGTTAATGAGTTTGGGGGGCAGTGGGGGGCAGGTGGGTGACAGGAGGGTGCTCACCTGGACGGCCACCCCAAAATTGTTGCCATCTTCGATACGGGGCACCTGGAGTTGAACCCAGACGGAGACCTGGAAGGGGAGAGAGGCGGAGCGTCGTGTTCGCACGAGGGACGACCACACGACAAGGCGGCGGCAGACAGGGGCACGTGTGCACGGGGGGAGGGCGGTGCACGGTGCGTGTTGCACGGTGGCCACGCCAGAGGGGGAGGGCGGTGCACGGTGCGTGTTGCACGGTGGCCACGCCAGAGGGGGAGGAGGGCGGTGCACGGTGCATGTTGCACGGTGGCCACGCCAGAGGGGGAGGAGGGCGGTGCACGGTGCGTGTTGCACGGTGGCCACGCCAGAGGGGGAGGAGGGCGGTGCACGGTGCGTGTTGCACGGTGGCCACGCCAGAGGGGGGGAGGGCGGTGCACAGTGCGTGTTGCACGGTGGCCACGCCAGAGGGGGAGGAGGGCGGTGCACGGTGTGTGTTGCACGGTGGCCACGCCGGGGGGGGGGAGGGCGGTGCACGGTGTGTGTTGCACGGTGGCCACGCCGGGGGGGGGGAGGGCGGTGCACGGTGCGTGTTGCACAGTGGCCACGCCAGAGGGGGAGGAGGGCGGTGCACGGTGCGTGTTGCACGGTGGCCACGCCGGGGGGGGGAGGGCGGTGCACGGTGTGTGTTGCACGGTGGCCACGCCAGAGGGGGGGAGGGCGGTGCACGGTGTGTGTTGCACGGTGGCCACGCCAGAGGGGGAGGGCGGTGCACGGTGTGTGTTGCATGGTGGCCACGCCAGAGGGGGAGGGCGGTGCACGGTGCGTGTTGCACGGTGGCCACGCCAGAGGGGGAGGAGGGCGGTGCACGGTGCGTGTTGCACGGTGGCCACGCCAGAGGGGGAGGAGGGCGGTGCACGGTGTGTGTTGCACGGTGGCCACGCCAGAGGGGGAGGGCGGTGCACGGTGTGTGTTGCACGGTGGCCACGCCAGAGGGGGGGGAGGGCGGTGCACGGTGTGTGTTGCATGGTGGCCACGCCAGAGGGGGGGGAGGGCGGTGCACGGTGCGTGTTGCACGGTGGCCACGCCAGAGGGGGGGGAGGGCGGTGCACGGTGCGTGTTGCACGGTGGCCACGCCGGGGTCGTGTTCGGGCTCCGTCTCTCACTCACCAGCCCCAGTTCTTCCTTGGCCTCCTGGATCTCGCTTTTCACGCGGCTCACCAGCCGCACAACCGTCTCGTTGCTGCTCACGGGGCCGCAGGGGGGCGCTGGGGAGAGACCCACGGGGGTCAGACCCACGGGGGCCAGGCCAAAGCAGGGCTCCCCCCTCCCCCGATCCGGCCCCTCCCCTCACCTTTATCCTCCTCCTCCGCCTTCTTCTCGTCTTTCTTCTCGTCTTTCTTCTCTTCCTTCTGCCGGAAGAGGAGGGGGAGGGAGAGGGGGGTGAGGGGCACCCTCCTCCCTTGTGGGGGATGGAGCTGCAGAGCCCCCCCAGCCTCCCCCCGGCCTGGGAACCCCAACGAGGAAAAGGGGGGGCAAAGGAGGAAAACGACCCCCCCGTTCCAAAATTCTACCCCCACTTGGTGAGCCCCCCAAAAGGAGATGGGAAGAGACCGTAGGGGGGGCTCTGGTGACCTGAGCCCCCCCATTTGCAGCTCTCAGGCCGGGCAGTGTTGGGGTCCCCCCCCCCTCACCTTGCGGCGCTCGGCTTTGGCCTTCTCCTTGGCGGGGTCGGGGATGGGGATATCCAGGGGGGCCCGCAGGGATTCGAGGTCCGTCACGTTCAGCGCCGGGTCCTGGGGGGCAGGGGGCGGTGAGCAGCCAGGCCCCTGCCCAGCCCAGCCCCCTAACGCTCCTCAGGTCCCCCAATCTCCCTTCTGCCCCCAGCCCCCCCAACCTCCCTCTGCCCCCAGGCCCCTCCCCTGCCCCCCAATGCCTCCTCTGCCCCCATCCTCCTGCCCCCCAATGCCTCCTCTGCCCCCATCCCCCTGCCCCCCAATGCCTCCTCTGCCCCTATCCCCCTGCCCCCCAATGCCTCCTCTGCCCCCATCCCCCTGCCCCCCAATGCTCCTTAGCTCCCTCCCCCAACCCCCTGCCCCCCAATGCTCCCTCTGCCCCCTCCCCCCAATGCTCCTCAGCTCCCCCAATCCCCCCCCGCCACCCCCCTGCTCCTTCCCGGCTCCCCACAAGACCCTTGAATCCCCCTGTGCCCCAGCCAACGCCCCCCCAGCCCTGCCCCCCAAGTACCTTGAGGAAAGCGTCCAACTGAGCGATCTTATTGGGGAACCGGGTCCCAACCAGAGCTTCAGCCTGGGGGTGGGGCAGAGTCAGTATGGGGGACACTGCTGAGGGAAGCTCGCAGCCCCAGGTGTTCCTCCCTCCCTTTGCCTGGGGGCACTGCTGCGGGGAAGCTCGCAGCCCTGGGTCCCCCTCCCTCCCCCTGGCTGGGGGCACTGCTGCAGAGAAGCTCGCAGCCCCGGGGTTCCCCTCCCTTCCCCTGGCTGGGGGCACTGCTGCAGGGAAGCTCGCAGCCCCGGGGTCCCCCTCCCTTCCCCTGGCTGGGGGCACTGCTGCAGGGAAGCTCGCAGCCCCGGGGTCCCCCTCCCTTCCCCTGGCTGGGGGCACTGCTGCAGGGAAGCTCGCAGCCCCGGGGTCCCCCTCCCTTCCCCTGGCTGGGGGCACTGCTGCAGGGAAGCTCGCATCCCCGGGGTCCCCCACCCTCCTCCTGGCTGGGGGCACTGCTGCGGGGAAGCTCGCAGCCCCGGGGCCCCCCACCCTCCTCCTGGCTGGGGGCACTGCTGCAGGGAAGCTCGCAGCCCCGGGGTCCCCCACACTCCTCCTGGCTGGGGGCACTGCTGCGGGGAAGCTCGCAGCCCCGGGGTCCCCCTCCCTCCCCCTGGCTGGGGGCACTGCTGCGGGGAAGCTCGCAGCCCTGGGGTCCCCCACCCTCCTCCTGGCTGGGGGCACTGCTGCGGGGAAGCTCGCAGCCCCGGGGCCCCCCACCCTCCTCCTGGCTGGGGGCACTGCTGCAGGGAAGCTCGCAGCCCCGGGGTCCCCCACACTCCTCCTGGCTGGGGGCACTGCTGCGGGGAAGCTCGCAGCCCCGGGGTCCCCCTCCCTCCCCCTGGCTGGGGGCACTGCTGCGGGGAAGCTCGCAGCCCTGGGGTCCCCCTCCCTCCCCCTGGCTGGGGGCACTGCTGCAGAGAAGCTCGCAGCCCCGGGGTCCCCCACACTCCTCCTGGCTGGGGGCACTGCTGCAGGGAAGCTCGCAGCCCCGGGGTCCCCCACACTCCTCCTGGCTGGGGGCACTGCTGCGGGGAAGCTCGCAGCCCCGGGGTCCCCCTCCCTCCCCCTGGCTGGGGGCACTGCTGCGGGGAAGCTCGCAGCCCTGGGGTCCCCCTCCCTCCCCCTGGCTGGGGGCACTGCTGCAGAGAAGCTCGCAGCCCCGGGGTCCCCCACACTCCTCCTGGCTGGGGGCACTGCTGCGGGGAAGCTCGCAGCCCCGGGGTCCCCCTCCCTCCCCCTGGCTGGGGGCACTGCTGCGGGGAAGCTCGCAGCCCCAACTCCCCCTCCCTCTGGCACTTCTGGGGGGGAAGCTCGCAGCATCTCACTTGGGTGCAGAGCTGGGTCCGGAAGGAGTCCACCTGGGCGGGAGAAAAAATTGGGCGGGGGGGGGGGTTAAATATCTCAACAGGACACTCCCTCCCTCCCCGCCCCCCCCGGCTCCCTCCCCCCTCCCCTTCCCCCTCGCCCGGGCTCCCCGCCAGCTCCGACACCCGATCCTCCCCCCTCCCCTCCCCCCGGCCACCTGCCCGGCCCTGCCCCGTCAGCGCTGCTGATGGGGCGTGGAGGGGCCCTCCCCCCGCGCTGGGAACCGAGTGCCCCATAGAGACCCCCTGGGGGGGCAGGTGCTGGGCGCCGGGGGGCGGAGACCCCCCCATTTGCCCCCAGCTGCTCCCCAAATTCTCCAGGCGGCCCCAAGCCCCGGGCTGCCCCCCTCCCCCGATCCCCAGCCCTGCCCCCCACCTCCACCCTGCCCCCCAACTCCACCCCCACCTCCCCTCCGTGTCCGGCCAGCCCCACACCAGGCCCGGGCCCCACATAAATATGCCCCCCCCCGCGTTTCCCCAGCCGGCCCCCCCTCACCTGGGCCTCGGCCTGGGGGCAGACCCGCAGCGCGGCCATGGCGGGTCGATGGGGGGCGCAGTGGGGGCCCGAGGCGAGTGGCGGGCGGGGGGGGACGAAGGTGCGAGGAGAAAAGTGAAAACGAAAGTGACGGAACCACGGGGGAGGGAAGTCCCGGCGGGGGGGGGCGTGTCCAGGCTGCGCGCTTCCCTCAGCAGTGCCCGGGCTGTGCGCTTGCCCCAGCAGTGCCCGCGCGGGAGGGGGGGCTGTGCGCTTCCCCCAGCAGTGCCCTCGGGGGGGGGGGGGGGGGAAGAGGATCCTTGTGCTGTGAGCTTCCCCCGGCAGTGTCCGCAGAAGGTCAGAGAGGCTTGTTTGACCTGTAAGTTCCCCCCAGCCTTTCCCGCAGTAGGGGGCGGGGAATAAGGCCTGGGCTGTGAGCTTCCCCCAGCAGTGCCCATTGGGTGCTGTGAACTTCCCCCAGCAGTGCCCAGTGGGTGTGCTGTGAGCTTCCCCCAGCAGTGCCCTCAGGGTGAGCTGTGAGCTTCCCCCAGCAGTGCCCAGTGTCTGCTGTGAACTTTCCCCAGCAGCGCCCTCAGGGTGTGTGCTGTGAACTTCCCCCAGCGGTGCCCTCAGTGTGTCTACTGTGAGCTTCCCCCAGCAGTGCCCTCAGTGTGTGTGCCGTGAGCTTCCCCCAGCGGTGCCCTCAGTGTGTCTGCTGTGAACTTCCCCCAGCGGTGCCCTCAGTGTGTGTGCCGTGAACTTGCCCCAGCAGTGCCCTCAGGGTGTGTGCTGTGAACTTCCCCCAGCGGTGCCCTCAGTGTGCCTACTGTGAGCTTCCCCCAGCAGTGCCCTCAGTGTGTGTGCCGTGAGCTTCCCCCAGCGGTGCCCTCAAGGTGTGGGCCGTGAGCTTCCCCCAGCCGTGCCCTCAGGGTGTGCTGTGAGCTTCCCCCAGCAGTGCCCTCAGGGTGTGCTGTGAGCTTCCCCCAGCAGTGCCCAGTGTCTGCTGTGAACTTCCCCCAGCGGTGCCCTCAGGGTGTGTGCTGTGAACTTTCCCCAGCAGCGCCCTCAGGGTGTGTGCTGTGAACTTCCCCCAGCGGTGCCCTCAGTGTGTCTACTGTGAGCTTGCCCCAGCAGTGCCCTCAGTGTGTGTGCTGTGAGCTTCCCCCAGTGGTGCCCTCAGTGTGTGTGCCGTGAGCTTCCCCCAGCAGTGCCCAGTGTCTGCTGTGAACTTCCCCCAGCGGTGCCCTCAGGGTGTGTGCTGTGAACTTTCCCCAGCAGCGCCCTCAGGGTGTGTGCTGTGAACTTCCCCCAGCGGTGCCCTCAGTGTGTCTACTGTGAGCTTGCCCCAGCAGTGCCCTCAGTGTGTGTGCTGTGAGCTTCCCCCAGCGGTGCCCTCAGTGTGTCTGCCGTGAGCTTCCCCCAGCAGTGCCCTCAGTGTGTCTGCTGTGAGCTTCCCCCAGCGGTGCCCTCAGGGTGTGGGCCGTGAACTTCCCCCAGCAGTGCCCTCAGGGTGTGGGCCCACTGCCACGCTTCCCAGAGCAGCGCCCCCCGAAGGGCTACCCCCTCCCTCCCACCCTGCCAGCCCCCCCAGCCCCCAAAAGACCACAGCAGGCGGCATCCTCTGGCGAGCGGCCACGTTTATTGCCCCCGGGCTCAGGCGGGGGGCTCGCCCTTGGGGAACAGGCCGGCGGCGGGGCGGCCGGGCGACCAGCGGGCGCGGTACCAGCCCCGGTAGGTGAGGTACCAGGCGGCCGTGGCGGCGGCGGCGCCCACCAGCTGGGGCCCGTGGGCCGGGGCGTAGACGGCCGTGCCCAGCAGCAGGGAGTTCCACAGGCCCAGCAGCGCCACGTTGAGCAGGAAGACGAGGCGCAGGGGGGCGCCGGCCGGGTGCCCGCGGGCCAGGTAGCGCCGGAAGACGGCCAGCTCCTCGGCCAGCAGCAGGCAGCAGAAGGTGAGCAGGAAGGCCGGGCGGGAGGGCAGGTAGCCACGCCAGCGGTGCCCGGCGGCCAGGCAGCCGGGCCGGTCGGCCAGGGGGGGCAGCAGGGTGCCGGCGGGCAGGGGGGCGTAGCAGTAGCCCGTCAGCTCCTCCACCAGGCCGAAGGCGGCGCCGGCCGCCCGCTGCAGCCCCGTGCCCACCGCCAGGCGCGCCAGGGGGCGCAGGGGGGCCAGCGCCCGGCCCGTGGCCCCATAGCTCACCAGCAGCGCGAAGCCCCCGGCCAGCACGCAGGTCCAGCCCCACGCCGACGCCACGAAGGTGCTGCGGGGAGAGGGGGCGTTAGGGGCCTCGCCCGCCCCCCGGTCCCTGCTGGCTTGGGGGCTGCCCCCCGGCTCCCACCGCCCGGCCTGCTGGGCCCCCGCGCCCCCTGCCCTGCCTCCTTGTCTCCCACTGCCCCGGCCCCCCGCCTGGTCTGTCCCCTCGCCCGCCCCCCGGCTCCCACCGCCCGGCCCCCTGCCCTGCCTCCTCGTCTCCCACTGCCCCCCACCTGGTCTGTGCCCTCGCCCCTGCCGCCCAGCGAAGCCTCCCCCCTCCCCTGTGCCCCAGGCAAATCTGCCCCGTCCTGCCCCTCGCCCCCTTCTGCCCCCCAGCCAAGCCTCCTCCTCACTCCTGCCCTGCCCCCCAGCCCCCCGAGCGGCGGCGGCCCGGCGCTCACCGGCTGAAGTAGTTGCGGGGGCTGGCGAGCAGGGCGTGGGGGTCGGCGAAGGGGGCGAGCAGGGGGCCCAGCAGCACGGCCCCCGCCAGCCAGGCGTGGTAGGCCCGGCCCAGGCAGGGGGCGCCCAGCAGCCAGGCCCAGTGGTCGCTGCAGGCGAAGAGCAGCCCCCGGGCCAGCGCCAGGGCCCAGGCGCCCGCGGGCGCCAGCAGGGCCAGGGGCAGGCGGCCCCCCCAGCCGGCCATGCCCGGAGCCCGGAGCCCGGAGCCCGGAGCCGGGAGCAGCAGCCGAGCCAGGGCCCCGGGGACTGACAGCGGCAGGTGGCGGCCGGTCACGCGCAGCCCCCATGGCCCCGCCCCCCAGCCTGCGGCTCCGCCCCCGCCCAGGGCAGGCCGGATGGGGGGGCACCGGGGAGATTCCTGCTGGAGTCCCCCATGTGCCCCGCCCGGAGCCAGCCAACCCCCCTGGGCAGATGGGAGTCGGTGCCCCCGAGGGGCAGGCCCCACGCCCCCCCCCAGGGCCTATCAAGACAGCACCCTCCCAAGGAGCAGGCCCCACGCCCCCCCCCAGGGCCCATCAAGGCAGCGCCCCCCCCCCGAGGGGCAGGCCCCACGCCCCCCCCCCAGGGCCCATCAAGACAGCACCCTCCCAAGGGGCAGGCCCCACGCCCCCCCCCAGGGCCCATCAAGGCAGCGCCCCCCCTCGAGGGGCAGGCCCCACGCCCCCCCCCCAGGGCCCATCAAGACAGCACCCTCCCAAGGGGCAGGCCCCCCCCCCAGGGCCCATCAAGGCAGCACCCCCCCTCGAGGGGCAGGCCCCACGCCCCCCCCCAGGGCCCATCAAGACAGCACCCTCCCAAGGGGCAGGCCCCCCCCCAGGGCCCATCAAGGCAGTGCCCCCCCCTCGAGGGGCAGGCCCCACGCCCCCCCCCCAGGGCCCATCAAGGCAGCGCCCCCCCTCGAGGGGCAGGCCCCACGCCCCCCCCCCAGGGCCCATCAAGGCAGTGCCCCCCCCTTGAGGGGCAGGCCCCACGCCCCCCCCCCAGGGCCCATCAAGGCAGCGCCCCCCCTCGAGGGGCAGGCCCCACGCCCCCCCCCAGGGCCCATCAAGGCAGCGCCCCCCCTCGAGGGGCAGGCCCCACGCCCCGTTCCCCGCCCAGCACATTGCGCATCCGCCCACAACAGCCGTGAAACGTCCAATGTCCTTCGGCGAGGGCCAAGCAGCCCCCCCCGCGCTTAGCCAGAAAGAGCCCCCCCGGCCCAGCGCTGGGAAGGGGCCGGCGGGGGCTACAGGTCCAAGGGGGCCGGGGGGCCGGCGGGGGGGCTCCCAGCCAGAGGGGGGTTCTCGGGGTCCCTGAGCTCCTCGTCGTAGCATTCAGCCTGGCGGTACTCCCACAGGCGCAGACAGCCGTCCCACTGCCGGGAGAGAGGGGTCAGCCCCCCGCGCCTGCCCCCGGAGCCCTCCCTCCCTCCCCGGCCCCCCAGCCCGCCTCCCTGGGCCCCCCCCGTAGAGCCCTCCCTCCCCGGCCCCCCCCCGGGCTCCCACCCCGCAGAGCCCTCCCTGTCCTGGCCCCCCCCGTGGAGCCGTCTCTCCCCAGCCCGGCCCCCCAGCCCGCCTCCCTGGGCCCCCCCCCGTAGAGCCCTCCCTCCCCGGCCCCCCCCCGGGCTCCCTCCCCGCAGAGCCCTCCCTGTCCTGGCCCCCCCCCGTGGAGCCGTCTCTCCCCAGCCCGGCCCCCCAGCCCGCCTCCCTGGGCCCCCCCCGTAGAGCCCTCCCTCCCCGGCCCCCCCCCGGGCTCCCTCCCCGCAGAGCCCTCCCTGTCCTGGCCCCCCGTGGAGCCGTCTCTCCCCAGCCCGGCCCCCCAGCCCGCCTCCCTGGGCCCCCCCCCGTAGAGCCCTCCCTCCCCGGCCCCCCCCCCCCCCCGGCCCCCCAGCCCCCTCCCCGCAGAGCCCTCCCTGTCCTGGCCCCCCCGTGGAGCCGTCTCTCCCCAGCCCGGCCCCCCAGCCCGCCTCCCTGGGCCCCCCCCGCAGAGCCCTTCTCCCCCCCCGACTCCCCCCACGGAGCCCTCCCTCCCCCCCCGGCCCCCCAGCCCGCCTCCCTGGGCCCCCCCGCAGAGCCCTCCCTCCCTGCACTGTCTGCCCCCCGGCAGAGCCCCCAGCCCCCCACTCACGGAGCTGCTGACGATCTTCTCCTCGTAGGGGTGCCAGCTGACGTCGCGCACGCAGGAGTCGCGCATGCAGGCGTTGCGATTGGTCAGTTTCTTGATGATCTGCCCACTCAGGAGGTCGTACACTGGGGGCAGGGCAGAGTCTAAGCCAGGGGGTTACTTCCCCCCGCCCAGCACCGTGGTACGTGCCACTTGCACCCCCCTACAATGAGCCCTCCTGACCTTGCCCTCAGTCGG
This sequence comes from Pelodiscus sinensis, assembly GCF_052426305.1. Lineage (NCBI taxonomy): Eukaryota > Metazoa > Chordata > Testudines > Trionychidae > Pelodiscus > Pelodiscus sinensis. Next base: position 1,573,112 of record NC_143081.1, on the reverse strand, counting down.
CTGACCCAGCCCCCCCCATCTCTCATAGAATGGTATCTTCCACTGGCTCCCCGACCCCTACAGAATAGTGGTACTAGCCACGTCTCTCCCCCCATGTGAAGGAATGGTCCTTCCCAGTCAGCCTCTTCCACTCTGAATTCAGTGGTACAGTCCAAAGCCCTCTGGCTGCCCCCCCACCACACCCGTGGGCAGGACTTCCTGTTTTGGCCCTTGCTTGGTGGGTGGGACTTCCTGTTTTGCCCTTCCCGGGGGGCGGGACTTCCTGCGTTGTCCTTGCCAGCGGGTGGGTGTTGGCCCCCTCACTCACCCACCACCTTGCCGGTGGAGCAGCCGCTGTAGATGTACCGCTGCCCGGTGCTGTGCGGGGGCGAGAAGCGGCAGCGGATCAGCGTCTGCAGCACCCCGTGGCCCCGGTACGTCATCAGGGAGCTGTCGCCTGGCAGCTTGGTCCTGCGCCAGGCTGGAGATTGACAGGGTCAGAGCCCGCCCACATTCCCGCCAAACCCCTCCCCAGGGCGGAACTTCCTGTTTTGCTCCCCCTCCCCAAGAGGGCAGGCAAACACCCCTCATGCCAACCTTTAGGCCACTGCCTGCACCCCGCTTTCACTCCACTTCCTCTTAACCACTTCCTGTCCCGTCCCCCATTTCCTGTCCCCTGCTCTTGCCACCCCACCCCGCTTCCTGTCCTCCGCAACAGCCCCTCCCCACTTCCTGTCCTCAGCACCCCCACCCTGCCCCCACCCCACCCTGCTTCCTGTCCTCCGCAACGCCCCCTCCCCACTTCCTGTCCTCAGCACCCCCACCCCACTTCCTGTCCTCAGCACTCCCACCCATCCCCCACCCCTCCCCACTTCCTGTCCTCAGCACCCCCAGCCTGCCCCCATCCCATCTCGCTTCCTGTCCTCAGCACCCCCACCCCACCCCACTTCCTGTCCTCAGCACTCCCACCCATCCCCCACCCCTCCCCACTTCCTGTCCTCAGCACCCCCACCCTGCCCCCACCCCACCCCACTTCCTGTCCTCAGCACTCCCACCCATCCCCCACCCCTCCCCACTTCCTGTCCTCAGCACCCCCAGCCTGCCCCCATCCCATCTCGCTTCCTGTCCTCAGCACCCCCACCCCACCCCACTTCCTGTCCTCAGCACTCCCACCCATCCCTCACCCCTCCCCACTTCCTGTCCTCAGCACCCCCAGCCTGCCCCCATCCCATCTCGCTTCCTGTCCTCAGCACCCCCACCCCACCCCACTTCCTGTCCTCAGCACTCCCACCCATCCCTCACCCCTCCCCACTTCCTGTCCTCAGCACCCCCAGCCTGCCCCCATCCCATCTCGCTTCCTGTCCTCAGCACCCCCACCCCACCCCACTTCCTGTCCTCAGCACCCCCACCCATCCCTCACCCCTCCCCGCTTCCTGTCCTAAGCACCCCCCCCCCCCGTCCCCCTGCTCTGCTGACCTTTCCGGGGCACCTGCTGCCAGCGGTAGTCCCAGTTCTGCTGGGTGACGGCCTGGCGCGACGCCTCCAGCCCCTCGCGCCCCGAGGGCCGCCGGATGTCCCACAGCTTGATGGTCTGGTCCTTGGAGTTGGAGATCAGGTAGCGGGCGTCCCCCTGGGGGGCGGGAGAGAGGGTCAGCTCCAGCCCCGCCCTGCCCCGCCCCGCCGCCCGCCGGGGGCGCTCACCTTGCTGTGCAGGAAGGTGATCCCGTCCCGGTGCCCGGCCAGCACCCCCACGGGCTGGGGGTCGTCGTCCCGCATGGTGCGCCGGTCCCACACCTTGCAGAGGGCGTCGTCGCCCCCCGAGAACAGGATGTGGGAGCTGCTGTCGGCGAACGCCACGGCGTTCACGTCGTCCTCGTGCGACTCGATCTGGGGGCGGGAGGCACCTCCGTCGCTGCCACGCCCCCCCGGGCCCCCCGGCCGGACCGCCCCGCCACGGCCCCGGAGCATCGCGGGTAACCCCCTCCCGGACCCCCCCCGCCACGGCCCCGGAGCATCGCGGGTAACCCCCTCCCGGACCCCCCCCCGCCACGGCCCCGGAGCACCGCGGGTAACCCCCTCCCGGACCCCCCCCCGCCACGGCCCCGGAGCATCGCGGGTAACCCCCTCCCGGACCCCCCCCCGCCACGGCCCCGGAGCACCGCGGGTAACCCCCTCCCGGACCCCCCCCCGCCACGGCCCCGGAGCATCGCGGGTAACCCCCTCCCGGCCCCCCCCCGCCGCCACGGGCCCCCGGAGCATCGCGAGTAACCCCCTCCCTCTCCTCCCCCGTGCCCCCGGGGTGGGGAGCGTCATGTAGACGCTGCGCCCACAATCTGCGGTGCTGTTGCCAAGGCGTTCCCAGGGCACCCACCTGCGAGGCTCCCTCCCACCATCCCCCCTGCTCAGGCCCCTCCCCAGGGGCTCCGCCTGCCCCCCAGCAGGAGAGGTACCTTGAGGGTCCGTTTCTTCTGCTCCGGGTCGAATACGTAGACACAGCCGTCGCTGGCGCTGGGGAGGGGAAACCGAGGCATCAGGCTGGCCTGGGGCGCGGAGGGGGGCTGGTGTCTAGGGCAGTGGGCCGGCGGGTGACCCTGACCCCACGGCCTGATGCTCCCCTTGTGGGTAAGAGACACCACACTCCCAGCATGCTCTCTGCCCTTGCCACAGGGCGGGGGCGGAAGCTGGGGGGGGGGGGGGGGGAGAGGGACACACACTCACCCCCCAAGGACCTCTCGCCCGTCGGAGGAGACGGTGAGGGAGAAGATGGCGAAGCGGCGCTCATCCGGCCTGCGGCGAGAAGAGGGAGAGGCTGAAATCCTGGGGGCCTGGCTCTCCCCCCTCACCCCGAGCCCCCTGCCCCCGCTACCTCAGATCCAGCGCCGTGTGGACGTCCCCGTCCCCGTAGATATTACAGATGTGAACTGGGGGGGGAGAGACACGGGTCAGTGCTGCCCGCCGGGGGGGCGGGACCAGGACAGGCTCCGCCCCCGGGCTCTACTCACTGTAGTCGGACCAGCTGGAGTAGAAGAAGTGGGCTCCGTCGGGGGCGAAGGCGACGTCCAGGACGCTCCAGCCCACGTCCCGCGCCCGGATGCTCCTGAACTTCCGGAAGCCTCCGTAGCGGCAGTCGTACAGGCGGATGGTCTGGTCTGGGTGGGCAGGGGGAGGCGAGGGGTGAGGAGGATCGGGGGGGGGGGGGCGTTTACCCACAAGGCCGAGGGGCAGCGGGTGCCCGGGGGCGAGGGCCCAGAGGATCGGGAGGGTACGGTTTACCCAGAAGGCCGAGGGGCAGCAGGCACCCGGGGGGTGAGGACCCAGAGGATCGGGGGTGCCGTGCACCCACAAGTCCAAGGGGCAGAGGGCCTAGAGGATTGGGGTGCCGTTTACCCACGAGGCTGAGGGGCAGCGGGCGCCCGGGGGCCCAGAGGATCGGGGTGCCGTTTACCCACGAGGCCGAGGGGCAGCGGGCGCCCGGGGGCCCAGAGGATCGGGGTGCCGTTTACCCACAAGGCCGAGGGGCAGCGGGCGCCCAGAGGATCGGGGTGCCGTTTGCCCACGAGGCCGAGGGGCAGCGGGCGCCCGGGGGCCCAGAGGATCGGGGTGCCGTTTACCCACGAGGCCGAGGGGCAGCGGGCGCCCGGGGGCCCAGAGGATCGGGGGACCATTTACCCACAAGGCCGAGGGGCAGCGGGCGCCCAGAGGATCGGGGTGCCGTTTACCCACGAGGCCAAGGGGCAGCGGGCGCCCGGGGGCCCAGAGGATCGGGGTGTCGTTTACCCACAAGGCCAAGGGGCAGCGGGCGCCCGGGGGCCCAGAGGATCGGGGGGCCGTTTAGGCCGAGCGGCGGGGGCAGCGGGCGCCCGGGGGCCCAGAGGATCGGGGGGCCGTTTAGGCCGAGCGGCGGGGGCAGCGGGCGCCCGGGGGCCCAGAGGATCGGGGTGTCGTTTACCCACAAGGCCAAGGGGCAGCGGGCGCCCGGGGGCCCAGAGGATCGGGGGGCCGTTTACCCACAAGGCCGAGCGGCGGGGGCAGCGGGCGCCCGGGGGCCCAGAGGATCGGGGGGCCGTTTACCCACAAGGCCGAGCGGCGGGGGCAGCGGGCGCCCGGGGGCCCAGAGGATCGGGGGGCCGTTTAGGCCGAGCGGCGGGGGCAGCGGGCGCCCGGGGGCCCAGAGGATCGGGGGGCCGTTTACCCACAAGGCCGAGCGGCGGGGGCAGCGGGCGCCCGGGGGCCCAGAGGATCGGGGGGCCGTTTAGGCCGAGCGGCGGGGGCAGCGGGCGCCCGGGGGCCCAGAGGATCGGGGGGCCGTTTAGGCCGAGCGGCGGGGGCAGCGGGCGCCCGGGGGCCCAGAGGATCGGGGGGCCGTTTAGGCCGAGCGGCGGGGGCAGCGGGCGCCCGGGGGCCCAGAGGATCGGGGGGCCGTTTACCCACAAGGCCGAGCGGCGGGGGCAGCGGGCGCCCGGGGGCCCAGAGGATCGGGGGGCCGTTTAGGCCGAGCGGCGGGGGCAGCGGGCGCCCGGGGGCCCAGAGGATCGGGGGGCCGTTTAGGCCGAGCGGCGGGGGCAGCGGGCGCCCGGGGGCCCAGAGGATCGGGGGGCCGTTTAGGCCGAGCGGCGGGGGCAGCGTGGTGGCAGCCGCGCCCCCCCCGTACCTTGGCAGGCGGACATGAAGAGCTGCCCGTCCCGGGAGTAGATGCCGCAGAAGGCCTTCTGGGAGTAGGAGTCGGTGAACACCAGCTGGTTGGGCAGGAAGCTGGGGGGGACACAGGGTCAGTGGGAGCCCCCGCGGCGCCCCCCCCCCCCGGCCGATACTCACTGGGACGTCAAGCGGGAGCGCTCGCCGGGGGAGAAGCTGCTGTTGTGGCACAGGCCCCTCTCTCTCTGCGGGGGAGCGGAGCGGGTGTGAGCCCCCGCCGGCCAGCCCCCCACCCCGCCCCGGAGCCCCCCCGCCGGCCAGCGCCCCACCCCGCCCCGGAGCCCCCCCGCCGGCCAGCGCCCCGCCCCTGAGCCCCCCCCCCGCCCCGGAGCCCCCCCCCGCCGGCCAGCGCCCTGCCCCGCCCCGGACCACGCTCCGGAGCCCCCCCCCGACAGCCAGCACCCCCACCCCGCCCCGGAGCCCCCCCGCCGGCCAGCGCCCCGCCCCTGAGCCCCCTCCGCCCCGGAGCCCCCCCCCGGCCAGCACCCCACCCCGCCCCGGAGCCCCCCCGCCGGCCAGCGCCCCGCCCCTGAGCCCCCTCCGCCCCCCCGGAGCCCCCCCACCGGCCAGCACCCCACCCCGCCCCGGAGCCCCCCCGCCGGCCAGCGCCCCGCCCCTGAGCCCCCCCCGCCGGCCAGCGCCCTGCCCCCGCCCCGGACCACGCTCCGGAGCCCCCCCCCGACAGCCAGCGCCCCGTCCCCACCCCGGAGCCCCCCCCGTCGGCCCGGCGCGGGGCCGCGTACCTGGTGGAGGAGGTGGGGGATGCTGCGATTGGCTCGCCGGGAGCCCAGCATCCCGTTGGCCAGGCGGATCTGGGTTTTGATCGCGTTGTTCTGCACATCCCGGGTGTCCGGCGCCGAGTCCACTGGGGGGGCGGGGACAGAGAGAGGCAGCGGGTGTGTGTCGGGGCAGAGACCTCCCAGCACCGCCCCCCAGCTCCGCCCCACTCCCTTCCAGAGACCGGGGTCCTGGTGTGTACCTGGGGGGTTGTAACAGTCTCCCAGATGCCTCTCGGGACGCTGGCCGTGCCGCCGCCTTGCAGCCAAATCTGACATCTGGGGGGCAGAGAAACTAGAGCTCACTCTGCTCCCCTTCAAGCAGCTCCCCAGCCCTGTGCCCAGAGGGTTGGCCGCGCGGAGGGATAGGAACCCGAGAGCCCGGGCTGCCCCTTCCTCTCCTGGTCTCTCAATCCAATGGGTCGGCCAGGCAGCAGCTACTTCACCGCCCGCCGAGTCAACCGGCACGGCCCTTCCCTACACAAACTCCTGGCTGGCCCGGGGCGCGGTGCCTTACAACCGCCCTGCTCAGGGCTGGAGACCCCCGGTGCCCCTCGGGGGAATCCCCTTCCTGGTCGAAGTGTGCTCTGTGCGTGCCCTCGGAATCCCCCAGCCGCCGCGTTCTGGGGCTGGCCCGGGGCCGTCACCCGTTCGGGCCCGAGACTCGGCCCTCTCCTCGTCCAGCTGCATGGGCGCGGGGTGTCGCCCTCCCTCCTTCGCCTCTCCCAACGGCAGGCGCCCCCGGGCCAGCTCCAGAGGGAAACCCCTCTGCTCCTCCACGATCTTCCCCCGCTGCTGTCACTTTGGGGGGCACCGTCACCCTGGGGGAGTTTGCGGGCAGCCACGATTCCCTCCATGGCCCCAAGAGATTACAGTGGCGGCTCCGCCGCCTGCCCCACCCCGTGCGGATGGGTCCCCCTGGATTGGCTGCGGCTCCCTCCCGGGTTTCCGCAGGGAGCGACCGAAGCCGTTGTGTTCCCCTGATCCGCTCCGCATCCACGCTGCCTCCTGTCTTGTGAGTCCACGTGCGAGGGGGGAGGCCCCTTAGCCCCCTCCCTCCCCCAGCCCCCCGCTGAGGTCAAACCAGAGACGGCAGCCTCCGCAGGGGAAAGACCCATTCCCCATCCCCCCCGAGCCAGGCAGGCCCCTGGTGCCCCCGACGTGGGGCAGACGGTGCATGTAGAGGACGAGGCTGCGGGGTAAAGTTACCTGCGCGGTAGATAAGCCCGTACCTGGGGCAGATCCACATGTTCCTCGTCCTCCTCCTCCTCGCTGCGCAGGACCAGGCTGCCCCTCTGGGGCCAGCCGTCCTCGGGGGCCTGCCCCCCTGAGCTAGCGCTGCTGCTGCGGGACCCCATGTCTATGGCATGGTCTGGTGGGCTCGCTGCCTTGGCGCCTCTCCTGCAGCCAGTCGGGAACCAGACGCGCCCTGAAAGGAAAACCGTTAGCCCCCAATCACAGCCCTGCATAGCCAGGGCCAGGACGCCCTCCCCCCTGCCCCACGGCCAGCGTTGCCAGGTGTCCGCTATTGTACCGGATGGGCCGGTTTCGCGCCCTCTGGCCGGTAAAGAACATTCAGACAATAGCGGACACGTGCAACGTCCGGGATTCTCGGCTTTTTCGGCCGGGTGCCGGAGGGAAGCCGGGCGGGGGTGGGGGCAGGGGGAGGGACCCCCCCGGGCGCTGGGACCCCCCAGGAGAGGAGCCCGCGGGTGCCGGGTGGTCGCCCCCTCAGCCAAAACGGACCGGGGGGAACTTCTGGGTCTTCCCACTGGGACACCCAAAGACCTGGCTACGGGGGGGGAGGGGGGGTCACCTTCCTGCCCACGGTCGCCCCCCCACTGTGTTGCCCCAGGGTCCGCCCTTCTCTGTGTTGCAGACCAGGCTCTGCTGCCCCCCCCCTCGCTCCCAGCTCTTGGTACGAGCCACACAGGGGATGTTCCATGCGGAAGGCAGGGCGGGGGGGGGGGGTTTTTTTTGCTCGACAAATTTTTAGCCCGTGTGGTCGGTATTTTTTGGGAGACCAATCAGAGCCCTGCACACTCAGGGGGCACTGCCGTCCCCCTCCGTACCCCACGGCCCCCGACCAATCAGAGCCCTGCACACTCAGGGGGCACTGCCGCCCTCCTCCGTACCCCACAGCCCCGACCAATCAGAGCCCTGCACACTCAGGGGCACTGCCGCCCCCCTCCGTACCCCACGGCCCCCGACCAATCAGAGCCCTGCACACTCAGGGGGCACTGCCGCCCTCCTCCGTACCCCACAGCCCCGACCAATCAGAGCCCTGCACACTCAGGGGCACTGCCGCCCCCCTCCGTACCCCACAGCCCCGACCAATCAGAGCCCTGCACACTCAGGGGCACTGCCGCCCCCCTCCGTACCCCACGGCCCCCGACCAATCAGAGCCCTGCACACTCAGGGGGCACTGCCGCCCCCCTCCGTACCCCACAGCCCCCGACCAATCAGAGCCCTGCACACTCAGGGGGCACTGCCGCCCCCCTCCGTACCCCACAGCCCCCGACCAATCAGAGCCCTGCACACTCAGGGGGCACCGCCGCCCCCCTCCGTACCCCACAGCCCCGACCAATCAGAGCCCTGCACACTCAGGGGGCACTGCCGCCCCCCTCCGTACCCCACAGCCCCCGACCAATCAGAGCCCTGCACACTCAGGGGGCACTGCCGCCCCCCTCCGTACCCCACAGGCCCGACCAATCAGAGCCCTGCACACTCAGGGGCACTGCCGCCCCCCTCCGTACCCCACAGCCCCGACCAATCAGAGCCCTGCACACTCAGGGGGCACTGCCGCCCCCCTCCGTACCCCACAGCCCCCGACCAATCAGAGCCCTGCACACTCAGGGGGCACTGCCGCCCCCCTCCGTACCCCACAGGCCCGACCAATCAGAGCCCTGCACACTCAGGGGCACTGCCGCCCCCCTCCGTACCCCACAGCCCCGACCAATCAGAGCCCTGCACACTCAGGGGGCACTGCCGCCCCCCTCCGTACCCCACAGCCCCGACCAATCAGAGCCCGGCACACTCAGGGGGCACTGCCGCCCCCCTCCGTACCCCACAGCCCCGACCAATCAGAGCCCTGCACACTCAGGGGGCACCGCCGCCCCCCTCCGTACCCCACAGCCCCGACCAATCAGAGCCCTGCACACTCAGGGGGCACTGCCGCCCCCCTCCGTACCCCACAGCCCCCGACCAATCAGAGCCCTGCACACACAGGGGGCACTGCCGCCCTCCTCCGTACCCCACAGCCCCCGACCAATCAGAGCCCTGCACACTCAGGGGGCACTGCCGCCCCCCTCCGTACCCCACAGCCCCCGACCAATCAGAGCCCTGCACACACAGGGGGCACTGCCGCCCCCCTCCGTACCCCACAGCCCCGACCAATCAGAGCCCTGCACACACAGGGGGCACTGCCGCCCCCCTCCGTACCCCACAGCCCCCGACCAATCAGAGCCCTGCACACTCAGGGGGCACCGCCGCCCCCCTCCGTACCCCACAGCCCCGACCAATCAGAGCCCTGCACACTCAGGGGGCACTGCCGCCCCCCTCCGTACCCCACAGCCCCCGACCAATCAGAGCCCTGCACACTCAGGGGCACCGCCGCCCCCCTCCGTACCCCACGGCCCCGACCAATCAGAGCCCTGCACACTCAGGGGCACTGCCGCCCTCCTCCGTACCCCACAGCCCCGACCAATCAGAGCCCTGCACACTCAGGGGCACCGCCGCCCCCCTCCGTACCCCACAGCCGCCGACCAGAGCCCTGCACACTCAGGGGGCAACGCCGCCCCCCTCCGTACCCCACAGCCCCCGACCAATCAGAGCCCTGCACACTCAGGGGGCACCGCCGCCCCCCTCCGTACCCCACGGCCCCGACCAATCAGAGCCCTGCACACTCAGGGGCACTGCCGCCCTCCTCCGTACCCCACAGCCCCGACCAATCAGAGCCCTGCACACTCAGGGGCACCGCCGCCCCCCTCCGTACCCCACAGCCCCGACCAATCAGAGCCCTGCACACTCAGGGGGCACTGCCGCCCCCCTCCGTACCCCACAGCCCCCGACCAATCAGAGCCCTGCACACTCAGGGGGCACCGCCGCCCCCCTCCGTACCCCACGGCCCCCGACCAATCAGAGCCCTGCACACTCAGGGGCACTGCCGCCCCCCTCCGTACCCCACAGCCCTGACCAATCAGAGCCCTGCACACTCAGGGGGCACTGCCGTCTCCCTCCGTACCCCACGGCCCCCGACCAATCAGAGCCCTGCACACTCAGGGGGCACTGCCGCCCTCCTCCGTACCCCACAGCCCCGACCAATCAGAGCCCTGCACACTCAGGGGCACTGCCGCCCCCCTCCGTACCCCACAGCCCCGACCAATCAGAGCCCTGCACACTCAGGGGGCACTGCCGCCCCCCTCCGTACCCCACAGCCCCCGACCAATCAGAGCCCTGCACACTCAGGGGGCACTGCCGCCCCCCTCCGTACCCCACAGGCCCGACCAGAGCCCTGCACACTCAGGGGCACTGCCGCCCCCCTCCGTACCCCACAGCCCCGACCAATCAGAGCCCTGCACACTCAGGGGGCACTGCCGCCCCCCTCCGTACCCCACAGCCCCGACCAATCAGAGCCCGGCACACTCAGGGGGCACTGCCGCCCCCCTCCGTACCCCACAGCCCCGACCAATCAGAGCCCTGCACACTCAGGGGGCACCGCCGCCCCCCTCCGTACCCCACAGCCCCGACCAATCAGAGCCCTGCACACTCAGGGGGCACTGCCGCCCCCCTCCGTACCCCACAGCCCCCGACCAATCAGAGCCCTGCACACACAGGGGGCACTGCCGCCCTCCTCCGTACCCCACAGCCCCCGACCAATCAGAGCCCTGCACACTCAGGGGGCACTGCCGCCCCCCTCCGTACCCCACAGCCCCCGACCAATCAGAGCCCTGCACACACAGGGGGCACTGCCGCCCCCCTCCGTACCCCACAGCCCCCGACCAATCAGAGCCCTGCACACTCAGGGGGCACTGCCGCCCCCCTCCGTACCCCACAGCCCCCGACCAATCAGAGCCCTGCACACTCAGGGGCACCGCCGCCCCCCTCCGTACCCCACGGCCCCGACCAATCAGAGCCCTGCACACTCAGGGGCACTGCCGCCCTCCTCCGTACCCCACAGCCCCGACCAATCAGAGCCCTGCACACTCAGGGGCACCGCCGCCCCCCTCCGTACCCCACAGCCGCCGACCAGAGCCCTGCACACTCAGGGGGCAACGCCGCCCCCCTCCGTACCCCACAGCCCCCGACCAATCAGAGCCCTGCACACTCAGGGGGCACCGCCGCCCCCCTCCGTACCCCACGGCCCCGACCAATCAGAGCCCTGCACACTCAGGGGCACTGCCGCCCTCCTCCGTACCCCACAGCCCCGACCAATCAGAGCCCTGCACACTCAGGGGCACCGCCGCCCCCCTCCGTACCCCACAGCCCCGACCAATCAGAGCCCTGCACACTCAGGGGCACCGCCGCCCCCCTCCGTACCCCACAGCCGCCGACCAGAGCCCTGCACACTCAGGGGGCAACGCCGCCCCCCTCCGTACCCCACAGCCCCCGACCAATCAGAGCCCTGCACACTCAGGGGGCACCGCCGCCCCCCTCCGTACCCCACGGCCCCGACCAATCAGAGCCCTGCACACTCAGGGGCACTGCCGCCCTCCTCCGTACCCCACAGCCCCGACCAATCAGAGCCCTGCACACTCAGGGGCACCGCCGCCCCCCTCCGTACCCCACAGCCCCGACCAATCAGAGCCCTGCACACTCAGGGGCACCGCCGCCCCCCTCCGTACCCCACAGCCCCGACCAATCAGAGCCCTGCACACTCAGGGGCACCGCCGCCCCCCTCCGTACCCCACAGCCCCGACCAATCAGAGCCCTGCACACTCAGGGGGCACCGCCGCCCTCCTCCGTACCCCACGGCCCCGACCAATCAGAGCCCTGCACACTCAGGGGGCACCGCCGCCCTCCTCCGTACCCCACGGCCCCGACCAATCAGAGCCCTGCACACTCAGGGGGCACCGCCGCCCCCCTCCGTACCCCACGGCCCCGACCAATCAGAGCCCTGCACACTCAGGGGGCACCGCCGCCCCCCTCCGTACCCCACGGCCCCGACCAATCAGAGCCCTGCACACTCAGGGGCACCGCCGCCCCCCTCCGTACCCCACGGCCCCGACCAATCAGAGCCCTGCACACTCAGGGGCACCGCCGCCCCCCTCCGTACCCCACGGCCCCGACCAATCAGAGCCCTGCACACTCAGGGGCACCGCCGCCCCCCTCCGTACCCCACGGCCCCCGACCAATCAGAGCCCTGCACACTCAGGGGGCACCGCCGCCCCCCTCCGTACCCCACGGCCCCCGACCAATCAGAGCCCTGCACACTCAGGGGGCACCGCCGCCCTCCTCCGTACCCCACAGCCCCGACCAATCAGAGCCCTGCACACTCAGGGGGCACCGCCGCCCTCCTCCGTACCCCACGGCCCCGACCAATCAGAGCCCTGCACACTCAGGGGGCACCGCCGCCCTCCTCCGTACCCCACAGCCCCGACCAATCAGAGCCCTGCACACTCAGGGGCACCGCCACCCCCCTCCGTACCCCACGGCCCCGACCAATCAGAGCCCTGCACACTCAGGGGCACCGCCGCCCCCCTCCGTACCCCACGGCCCCCGACCAATCAGAGCCCTGCACACTCAGGGGGCACCGCCGCCCCCCTCCGTACCCCACGGCCCCCGACCAATCAGAGCCCTGCACACTCAGGGGCACCTCCGCCCCCCTCCGTACCCCACGGCCCCCGACCAATCAGAGCCCTGCACACTCAGGGGCACCGCCGCCCCTCTCCGTACCCCACGGCCCCCGACCAATCAGAGCCCTGCACACTCAGGGGCACCGCCGCCCCCCTCCGTACCCCACGGCCCCGACCAATCAGAGCCCTGCACACTCAGGGGGCACCGCCGCCCCCCTCCGTACCCCACAGCCCCCGACCAATCAGAGCCCTGCACACTCAGGGGGCACCGCCGCCCCCCTCCGTACCCCACGGCCCCGACCAATCAGAGCCCTGCACACTCAGGGGCACCGCCGCCCTCCTCCGTACCCCACGGCCCCGACCAATCAGAGCCCTGCACACTCAGGGGCACCGCCGCCCCCCTCCGTACCCCACGGCCCCCGACCAATCAGAGCCCTGCACACTCAGGGGCACCGCCGCCCCCCTCCGTACCCCACGGCCCCCGACCAATCAGAGCCCTGCACACTCAGGGGGCACCGCCGCCCCCCTCCGTACCCCACGGCCCCGACCAATCAGAGCCCTGCACACTCAGGGGGCACCGCCGCCCCCCTCCGTACCCCACAGCCCCCGACCAATCAGAGCCCTGCACACTCAGGGGCACCGCCGCCCCCCTCCGTACCCCACAGCCCCGACCAATCAGAGCCCTGCACACTCAGGGGGCACCGCCGCCCCCCTCCGTACCCCACAGCCCCGACCAATCAGAGCCCTGCACACTCAGGGGGCACCGCCGCCCCCCTCCGTACCCCACGGCCCCCGACCAATCAGAGCCCTGCACACTCAGGGGCACCGCCGCCCCCCTCCGTACCCCACGGCCCCCGACCAATCAGAGCCCTGCACACTCAGGGGGCACCGCCGCCCCCCTCCGTACCCCACGGCCCCCGACCAATCAGAGCCCTGCACACTCAGGGGCACCGCCGCCCCCCTCCGTACCCCACAGCCCCGACCAATCAGAGCCCTGCACACTCAGGGGCACCGCCGCCCCCCTCCGTACCCCACGGCCCCCGACCAATCAGAGCCCTGCACACTCAGGGGCACCGCCGCCCCCCTCCGTACCCCACGGCCCCCGACCAATCAGAGCCCTGCACACTCAGGGGCACCGCCGCCCCCCTCCGTACCCCACAGCCCCGACCAATCAGAGCCCTGCACACTCAGGGGCACCGCCGCCCCCCTCCGTACCCCACGGCCCCCGACCAATCAGAGCCCTGCACACTCAGGGGCACCGCCGCCCCCCTCCGTACCCCACAGCCCCGACCAATCAGAGCCCTGCACACTCAGGGGGCACCGCCGCCCCCCTCCGTACCCCACAGCCCCGACCAATCAGAGCCCTGCACACTCAGGGGGCACCGCCGCCCCCCTCCGTACCCCACAGCCCCGACCAATCAGAGCCCTGCACACTCAGGGGGCACCGCCGCCCCCCTCCGTACCCCACAGCCCCGACCAATCAGAGCCCTGCACACTCAGGGGCACCGCCGCCCCCCTCCGTACCCCACAGCCCCCGACCAATCAGAGCCCTGCACACTCAGGGGGCACCGCCGCCCTCCTCCGTACCCCACAGCCCCCGACCAATCAGAGCCCTGCACACTCAGGGGGCACCGCCGCCCTCCTCCGTACCCCACAGCCCCGACCAATCAGAGCCCTGCACACTCAGGGGCACCGCCGCCCCCCTCCGTACCCCACAACCCCGACCAATCAGAGCCCTGCACACTCAGGGGGCACTGCCGCCCTCCTCCGTACCCCACAGCCCCGACCAATCAGAGCCCTGCACACTCAGGGGGCACTGCCGCCCCCCTCCGTACCCCACGGCCCCGACCAATCAGAGCCCTGCACACTCAGGGGCACCGCCGCCCCCCTCCGTACCCCACAGCCCCGACCAATCAGAGCCCTGCACACTCAGGGGCACCGCCGCCCCCCTCCGTACCCCACGGCCCCCGACCAATCAGAGCCCTGCACACTCAGGGGGCACTGCCGCCCCCCTCCGTACCCCACAGCCCCGACCAATCAGAGCCCTGCACACTCAGGGGCACCGCCGCCCCTCTCCGTACCCCACGGCCCCCGACCAATCAGAGCCCTGCACACTCAGGGGCACTGCCGCCCCCCTCCGTACCCCACAGCCCCGACCAATCAGAGCCCTGCACACTCAGGGGCACCGCCGCCCCCCTCCGTACCCCACGGCCCCCGACCAATCAGAGCCCTGCACACTCAGGGGGCACTGCCGCCCTCCTCCGTACCCCACAGCCACCGACCAATCAGAGCGTCCTATATTCGGGGCCGCCCCCAAGCGCACCAATGAGAACGCCCCGTACTTAGGGCACACTCTTGCTGTCCCCGAGCCAGCACCCTTCCTCCCCCCCCACCAATCAGAACCCACCTCATTCCCCCAGCAGCCTTCTCCCCCTCCCCTCGCCGGCCGGCCCTGGCCAATCAGAAACCCCTCCCTAGGCTCCCCCCGCCCTTCCCCGAAGCGCAAGGCGTTGTTCACCCTCCAACGGTCGCGGCGCGAGGCCTTGTTTACATCTTTGGAGCAGCAGCCGCTTCTAACGGAAGAAGGCACGGGGGAGGGGCATGCCCGGCGCCCTCTGATTGGCTCCCTAGCTGGACACCAACGTGGGGGAGAGGGCGTGGTAGAAAATTCGGGGCACGTTGATTGGCGCTCCCACTTGCGGAAGAGGAGGCGGGGATTCGAGGTCTCGCTGATTGGTGGCAGCTGTGGGAGGGGCGGGTCTAGGGTGACGTTCTGGCTCTCTGATTGGACAGTTGCGATGTGACTGGCGCTAGACACGGGGAGACGGGACAAGGCATATTTGGCTCGCAAGCCGTGATTGACATCCAGAAAAAACCCTCCCTTCTCTGATTGGACAACACTGGCTGATGGGCTCGTCTGATTGGACAGTCAGTGAGAGAGTGACAGCGGAGCGCAGAGGCGGGCCTTCAAGTGAGCGCTGGCCCGCTGATTGGACAGGAGGGATTCGATTGCGCGCACAGCAAAGGGAGGCGGAGCGTGGGAGAGAACTCGCTCCCTGATTGGACAGCGGCGATGTGATTGACGGGGGATATAAGGCGGGCCTGAATGGCTGCAGCGATGTGATTGACAGCCAGCAGGGGCCGCCGCAGCTCCTGATTGGCTGAGGAGAGGGTACAAAAAGCAGAGTCGAGCTCCACCCCCTGGCACTTTGTAGCCAGGCCCTAACAACCCCCCCCCGCCCCATAGCCCTCTATACCCGCCCCCAACACTCCCCCACCCCCTATATTCCCACCTCCTGCCCCCTATATCTGCCCCATGGCCCTTTATTCCTGCCCCCTATATCTGCCCCCCACTGTTCCCCTGCCCCCCCATGGCCCTTTATACCCACCCCCCCACACCCTCCTTTATCCCTGCCCCCCAATCTCCCCCTGCCCCTTTAGACCTGCCCCCCAATACTCTCCTGCCCCATGGCCTTTTAAACCCACCCCCAAAGTCCCCCCCACCCCATGGCCCTTTATCTCCCCCCCATGCTCTCCCTCCCCATGGCCCTTTATTTCTGCCCCCAACGTCCTCCTGCCCCACAGCCCTTTATCTCCCCCCCCCCCCAATGCTCTCCCTCCCCATGGCCCTTTATTTCTGCCCCCAACGTCCTCCTGCCCCACAGCCCTTTATCTCCCCCCCCAATGCTCTCCCTCCCCACGGCCCTTTATACCCGCTCCCCCAGTGTCCCCTGACCCGTCATACCCGCCCTTACTGCTCCCCTGCTGCCTGGCGCTTTGTTCCCTGCCCCAATGCTGCCCCCGATACTTTATACCCAGCCGCTCCCGCCCCCTGGCACTTTGTACCTCGCCACTAACGCCCCTCTGCCCCCTCCCTTAGCTGCAGAGTCCCGTCCCCCCCCCGCGTTAATGGGTAACTTCCCTAGCCCCGGCTCCAAGGCCAGAATGAACCAACCCCTGGTCAAAGTCCCCCCGCGGCTGCGCCGACCCCCAGGAGCGGGGCAGGGCAGGGCCCTGGGGGCCTGGGTACTGTCCCTTTCTCGCCCCCCTCCCCTCCCCACCGCAGTAACTGGCGCCACTCCTGTTACAATCCTCTTTTATTTTTCACAGTCGGGTCTCGTTAGTATTTATTAGTTACAAAATCCCATTGGGGCGCACAAAGAGATCCAGGGCTTTTGTGCTTCATCTCCCCCCTCCTGGGCAAAGCCGGCACGGAGCCTTGGCCGGGTCCTGCTGCTGTTCTGCGGCCGGGATTCCCCCTACTCCTGTTTCTATGTCTCCGTCCTGCTCCTTCGCCCCGCTGGGCTCGGGGGCATTGCTGGGAGCCGTCCTCCCTGAATGTAAGGCAAAGGCCCCGGCTGGGGCAAAGCAGTCCTGAGGCGTTTCAGGTTGTAGGTATAGTTAAGGACGGAACATAATGGGCGTCGTTAAGGACGGAGCATCATGGTTGTCCTTAGGGACGGAGTATAATGGGCGTCGTTAAGGACGGGGTGTAACTGATGCATGGAGGGCATCGGAGAGGGGCAAGGTATGATCTGGAAGCAGAGAAGCGAGGATGCTGGTGAGAGACTGGCATGGCGGGCAGAGCCAGGGTAAGCAACAGGAGGGCGAGATATCCCTCCCCAAGGCACTTGGGAGCTGCCAGGCCTGCGAATGACTTAGCAGCTGGATTTCTTGCAGAGCTTGCTTCAGTTCAGGTGAGATCAGGTGAGATCCTACCTCCTGTGAGGGAGGCGGGAAGAACGGGTCGAGGATTCGGAGGACGATTCTAGCTCCAGGTGGCTCCGTGCCACGTTAGGCATGCAGGTGGCGGCCAGACAAAGGGAGGAGCAGCTGTGGCATGGATAGAGAGGAGGAAGTAGGGATTTTGGTCAGAGATTTGGTCAAGCGTCAGGAATTCGGCCGGCCTCCCACTTGGCAAAGGGCGTTGAAATTACGGTGAGGCCAGGGCTGGCTTGGGCTGTGGAAAAGGACACCGCTCCTGAGTCCACGGACGGTTACTACTGCTTCCGAACTGCTTGGGAAGGCAAACAGGCACTGTGGTTGCCCGGTGCTGTCTTTTTAGTGTTGCCACCGGAGCAAAGATAATGGTTAAGATTTGGCCTTCTTGTGGGAGCTACCTCTGGAGGACGCTTGGCTTACATTGACGTTGAACTTAATGACGATGGGTTTGGGGGCAGATGCTGAAGTCCTGTTGTGTTGGAAGAGCTAGACCCCACATCTTGCTGGAAGGAAGGTCAGTGTTCCAAGTGGGACAAGATGGCCGACTTAAGAGCACCAAAACAAGATGGCAGAACCATGGTGAAGAGAAGAGAAATGGCCAGGCCGTATCCAGGAATCAAGATGGCGGACATCGTCAAGGAAACGAAATGGCCAAGCCACGTCAAGGCAACACGAAGGCCAAACCACGTCAGTTGGAGAAGAGGGCGGAACCACAGTCAAGAAGAGAAAATGGCCAACCTACCACGGTCAATGGAACAAAATGGCTGACTCATGCAAACTCAATGGCGGAACCGTGGTCAAGAGAAGAAGCCGGCCAACCCATGTCAACGGAAGACGATTCGTAGTAAGGCAACAAGATGGTGGCGGCTTCAGTTAGGCAAGGCGGGGGAATGCGACGTAAACAAACTCCACGAGGGTCGTGTCTTCCTGTCCCCCCGCTCACATCTTCTTCACCCGGCTCTCCAGCCCTTCGAGTTCCCTCATCACCTCCCGGGGCAGGTCGTCGTTGACCTGTTCGGTCAGGTACTTGCGCACCTCCAGCGCCTCCTGCTCCCAGAAGGCCTTGGGCAGGGAGAAGAGCTCCTGGAAGTCCACCTTGGCCAAGCCCTGGAGGTTGAGGGCCCCCTCCCGGGGCACGTAGCCGATGGGCGTCTCCTCCGCGCTCTCCTCCCCTTCCACCCGCCGGAAGATCCAGTCCAGCACCCGCGAGTTCTCCCCAAAGCCCGGCCACAGGAAGTTGCCGGCCGCGTCCTTGCGGAACCAGTTGACGTGGAAGATCTTGGGCAGACGCACCCCGCGCCGCTCCTCCATGCCCAGCCAGTGCTCCAGGTAGCGCCCAAAGTTGTACCCGAAGAAGGGGCGCATGGCGAAGGGGTCATGCATGATCACCTTGCCTGGAGAGTGGGGGAGAAGGTAGGTTGGCCATGGGATTGTGGGTAACCGGGGACCAGGGGAGAGCAGCGCCAAGAACTGTGGGTAACTGGGCAAGGCGGGAGGCCCACACAAAGGACTCTGGGTAGCCGGGCAGGATGGGAGGCTGGTGCAAAGGATTGTGGGGTAGCCGGGCAGGGCGGGAGGCTGGTGCAAAGGATTGTGGGGTAGCTGGGCAGGGCGGGAGGCTGGTGCAAAGGATTGTGGGGTAGCTGGGCAGGGCGGGAGGCTGGTGCAAAGGATTGTGGGGTAGCTGGGCAGGGCGGGAGGCTGGTGCAAAGGATTGTGGGGTAGCTGGGCAGGGTGGGAGGCTGGTGCAAAGGATTGTGGGTAGCTGGGCAGGGCGGGAGGCCGGTGCAAAGGATTGTGGGTAGCCGGGCAGGGCGGTAGGCCAGTGCAAAGGCCTGTGGGTAGTGGGACGGGGCGGGAGGCCGGCCCAGAGGCCTGTAGGTAGCGGGGTTCCCGGGGGCGGACGTTACCTTTGTGCTCGGCGGCAGCGGTGGACTCGGACCGCATGGCGCTGCCCACGAAGACGCCGTGCCGCCAGTTGAAGGCCTCGTAGACCAGCGGCACCCCTGGGGAGACGAGGAGAGCGGCATGAGCCTGTGGGGGGCCCAGGAGTCCGGGCGGGGCCCCAAGGGGGGGAACTTACCCTGGGGTCTCCTCCCGCCGAAGATGATGGCGTCGATGGGGACCCCCTCGGGGGACTCCCAGGCCGGGTCCATGATGGGGCACTGCCGGGCCGGGGCGCAGAAGCGGGAGTTGGGGTGGGCGCACGGTTCCTTGGCACCTGGGGCAGAGAGAGAGAGAGACGGGGGCGGTCAGGGGGCGCTGCCAGTGGGGAGGGGGTGCCGTCTGCGGGGAGGGTGCCCGGTCCTACCTGGCGTACGGGGGTGGTCAGGCGCGCTGCCCGCGGGGAGGGGGTGCCGCCTGCGGGGAGGGGGTGCCGCCTGCGGGGAGGGGGCCGGTCCTACCTGGCGTCCGGGGGAGGTCGGGGGCGCTGCCCGCGGGGAGGGGGCCGTTCCTACCTGGCGTCCGGGGGAGGTCGGGGGCGCTGCCCGCGGGGAGGGGGCCGTTCCTACCTGGCGTCCGGGGGCGGTCAGGGGGCGCCGCCTGCGGGGAGGGGGCCCGGTCCTACCTGGCGTCCGGGGGTGGTCAGGGGGTGCCGCCCGCGGGGAGGGGGTGCCGCCCGCGGGGAGGGGGCCGTTCCTACCTGGCGTCCGGGGGAGGTCGGGGGTGCCGCCCGCGGGGAGGGGGCCGTTCCTACCTGGCGTCCGGGGAGGTCGGGGGTGCCACCCGCGGGGAGGGGCCCGTTCCTACCTGGCGTCCGGGGGCGGTCAGGGGGCGCTGCCCGCGGGGAGGGGCCCGTTCCTACCTGGCGTCCGGGGGAGGTCGGGGGTGCCGCCCGCGGGGAGGGGGGCCGGTCCTACCTGGCGTCCGGGGGCGGTCGGGGGCGCTGCCCGCGGGGAGGGGGCCGTTCCTACCTGGCGTCCGGGGAGGTCGGGGGTGCCGCCCGCGGGGAGGGGCCCGTTCCTACCTGGCGTCCGGGGGCGGTCAGGGGGCGCTGCCCGCGGGGAGGGGCCCGTTCCTACCTGGCGTCCGGGGGCGGTCAGGGGGCGCTGCCCGCGGGGAGGGGCCCGTTCCTACCTGGCGTCCGGGGGAGGTCGGGGGCGCTGCCCGCGGGGAGGGGCCCGTTCCTACCTGGCGTCCGGGGGCGGTCAGGGGGCGCTGCCCGCGGGGAGGGGCCCGTTCCTACCTGGCGTCCGGGGGAGGTCAGGGGGTGCTGCCCGCGGGGAGGGGGCCGGTCCTACCTGGCGTCCGGGGGAGGTCGGGGGTGCCGCCCGCGGGGAGGGGGCCGGTCCTACCTGGCGTCCGGGGGAGGTCGGGGGGTGCCGCCCGCGGGGAGGGGGCCGGTCCTACCTGGCGTCCGGGGGAGGTCGGGGGTGCCGCCCGCGGGGAGGGGGCCGGTCCTACCTGGCGTCCGGGGGAGGTCAGGGGGTGCCGCCCGCGGGGAGGGGGCCGGTCCTACCTGGCGTCCGGGGGAGGTCGGGGGTGCCGCCCGCGGGGAGGGGGCCGGTCCTACCTGGCGTCCGGGGGAGGTCGGGGGTGCCGCCCGCGGGGAGGGGGCCGGTCCTACCTGGCGTCCGGGGAGGTCGGGGGCGCTGCCCGCGGGGAGGGGGCCGGTCCTACCTGGCGTCCGGGGGAGGTCGGGGGTGCCGCCCGCGGGGAGGGGGCCGTTCCTACCTGGCGTCCGGGGGCGGTCAGGGGGTGCTGCCCGCGGGGAGGGGGCGCCGCCCGCGGGGAGGGGGCCGGTCCTACCTGGCGTCCGGGGAGGTCGGGGGCGCTGCCCGCGGGGAGGGGGCCGGTCCTACCTGGCGTCCGGGGGAGGTCGGGGGCGCTGCCCGCGGGGAGGGGGCCGGTCCTACCTGGCGTCCGGGGGAGGTCGGGGGTGCTGCCCGCGGGGAGGGGGCCGTTCCTACCTGGCGTCCAGGGCCGCCCCAGCCAGCTGGTGACGGTGGTGCCGGGGGGCAGGTGGTGGTCGATCCCCTCCCAGTAGACGCCGCCCTCGCTGGTCTCGCCCACGTTGGTGAAGAGGGTGTTGCGCTGCACGGTGTGCATGGCGTTGGGGTTGGTCTTCATGGAGGTGCCCGGCGCCACGCCGAAGAAGCCGTTCTCGGGGTTGATGGCCCGCAGCCGGCCTGGGGGCGGGGAGGCGGGTGAGCCGGGGAGGGGGCCCGCAGCCGCCCAGCCCCCCTGGCCGTGGGGGTGCCCTGGCTCCCTTCCTCCCCACCCCCCCGAACCTCACCCTCGCTGTCAAACTTCATCCAGGCGATGTCGTCCCCCACGCACTCCACCCTCCAGCCGGGCAGCGTGGGGTTCATCATGGCCAGGTTGGTTTTCCCGCAGGCGCTGGGGAACGCGGCCGCCACGTACTTCTTCCGCCCCTCGGGGTTGGTGATGCCCAGGATCTGGGGGGGCGTCGGGGGAAAGTGGGAACACGAGGGGCTCCCTGCACCTCCCAAGAGAGCGGCAGAGCCCGGAAAACCACCCACAATGCTTTGCAACGGGGCCCGCAGTGCTTTGCAACGTTTTCGGGGAGCCCACGAGACGTGTTGCAAAGGATTGTGGGTAGCCAGGTAACCCAACACCATGCAGCAAAGGATTGTGGGGTTAGCCTGCTACCCACAATCCTTTGCAATTCCCTTTCCCATTACCCACAGCCCTTGGTGCCGGAATCCTTCTGACCCACCGTCCTCTGTGGCCACTCAGATTACCCAGCATCCTTTGCACCCGTAATTAGCCATAACTGCCCTCTGACCCACCGCCTAGGGCCAGTGCCCCTGGGGGGTCGGGCTAGGGCCCCCCGGCCGGCCCCACCGTCAGACACAGCCCTGTGTACCTGGCGTGTCAACAGGGCCCAGGCACTGATTAACTAATATTTGCTCGTTAAACATCTGGGGGGCGGGGAAGTAAACACAGCCCGGCCTTTGGCCCCGGCCGGCCGGCTCAGAACCCAGGAACCCTGCCCCCGCCCCGGGCCTACCAGGCATCCGGGCCCCCCTCACCAGCATGTGCTCAGCCAGCCAGCCCTCGTCCTTGGCGATGCGCGAGGCGATGCGCAGGGCGAAGCATTTCTTCCCCAGCAGCGAGTTGCCGCCGTAGCCGCTGCCGAAGGAGATGATCTCCCTGTTGTCCGGCACGTGGGCGATCAGGGTCTTCTCGGGGTTGCAGGGCCAGTTGTTCACCAGCTCCTCTGGGGGCAGAGACGGGGGTTAGGGGGTGAATGCACCAGGGGTCTGATCCCACTGCTCACACCAGCATCTGGCAGGGATTGGTTGGGGGGGGGAATTACTCCACAGCACCCACTAATTTTAAGGCCTGTGTATGTGTCTCTGGGGGGTGTTATCCCACCGCACCCACCAATGTTGGGGATCTCTCTTGGGGTGTTATCCTATATCTCTGTGAGCATCTCATTCTGGGGGAGTTATCCTACAGCACCCCCCATTAGCAGCTGTGTGTCCCCAGCACACCCTCTCCTCCCCACGGGATGAATTTGGCTGCATGTGGCCGTGGGAGTTATCCCACCGCACCCACCAACGGTCCAGGACTCACCTTGAAGCGGCAGGGGACGCCCCACAGAGTGGAGGCACTTGACAAACTCCCTGTCGCCCAGGGCACGGAGGACGGGGGCCCCCATCCGGGTCATGATGCGCATGCTGGCCACCACGTAGGGGGAGTCGGTGAGCTGCACCCCGATCTTGGAAAGGGGGGAGCCGATGGGGCCCATGCTGTACGGGATGACGTACATGATGCGGCCTGCGGGGGGGAGACAGAGCAATGGGCATGGGAGGGATGGAGGACAGTGTGGGGGAGGCCGGTCCTTGCGTCCCCCCTCCCCCGGGCGAAGGGCCGTCACCTTTCATGCAGCCGGGGAAGCGGTCGTCCACGGCTTCCTGGAAGGCGGCGGGGCTCATCCAGTTGCCCAGCTGGCCCTTGGCGCCCGCGGGGGGATGGGCACCGTGTCCCGCTGCTCCTCCGTCACGATCACCGTCTTGCTCTCCACCCGCGCCACGTCCTTGGGGTCCGTGCGGGCCAGCCAGCTGGGCGGGGAAGAGCCGGGGGTCAGCGCCGCCGGGAGCCGGGCAGGGGAGGGGATCCGGGGGGGCACCTACCAGTTCTCATATTTGCCCAGCTGTTTGATGACGCCCTCGTCCTCCAGCAGCCCCAGGACGGTCCCGCTCTCGGCCTCGGAGCCGTCGCACACGTGGACGCCCTCCGGCTGGCACAGCCGCACCCCGCGCTCCACGAAGGCCCGCACCCGGCTCGGCAGCCGGCCCAGGTCCCCGCTGGGCACCCGCTGGGCATGGGCCGACCGGACTGGCACCCCCCACCAGCCCCGCAGGGAGCGGGCACGCTGCCTGCAGCGGCGAGAGCGGGAGGAGAGGCGTCCGTGGCAGAGTTTGCACCAGCACGTGCGAGCTCGCACCGGCGCGTGCGAGCTCGCACAACAAAGTCGCTGCTTGCATGCACAAGTGCAGGCACTTCCAAGCGGTGGAGCCTGCACAAGAACACGTGTGGTTGCATCCCCAAGCGTGCGCTGCAGGGAGAGAAAGGTGCACGGGGTGGTCTGTGTGCACACTGGGGTGCAAATGCTTCTGCACGTGTTGGCTTAGCCTGCACAAGGCAGCGGGAGCTTCCACAAGCATTTCCGAGGGTGCCCAAAAAGGTGCATCCTTGCACGAGCATCCATGGGCCTACGTGTTTGCACAAGTGGGTCAGAGCATGCAGAAAAGTGCATACATTTTCACGAGGGCATGTGTTTGCACAAGCCTTTCGGAGAGTGTGTACGTGTCAGAATAGACCCGACGGCATGTCAGCCTGCAACATTTTGCACTGGGTCCCAGCGCGCACATCGGGACGAGTCCCTGCGCTTGCCCCAGCCCTCCTGGTGGTGCCCTGTGGGGAAACACTGGTGCAAGCGTGCCACCGAGCACAAAGAGGCTGCTGGAAGTGGCCCGGGGAGCGGGGAGGCTGTGGCAGGCACGTCGACATGCACAGAAGCCCGTGGGAATTTGCACGAGGAGCTGCGAGCGTGTGCGCGGAGCGGCTGAGCCGGGTCAGACCCACGTGCTTATGGCACACGTGGCCCGGGGGGGAATGCACATGCGCGTGTTGGACGAGCAGTCGTGCAAGACCCCCCCACCCCTCCAACAACTAGAGCAGCCCCCCGCCCCCCATAGCTCCCCCACGGCCTTGGCACGTGCCCCACGGCGGACGCCAATGGGCAGGCTGCCTGGAGCGGGGTGGAGACCTGCGGGGCAAAGAGCAAGAGACAAGCCCACGTTGCTGGACTTTCACCCCGAGGCCGTGGGGGGGGGAAGGGACAAAGGGGCAGCCCCCCAGCAGGGGGCTGGCCGGGACGTGTTGTCCCCAGCGCTGACCCTGGGGCGGCTTGCCCAATCCGGCTGGCTGGCTCCCAGGCAGGGAGAGGCGGCTGTGGCTGGGGCGGAGCACAGCCGCACAGAACGGGGCCCCCACCCGGCGGGGAGCAGGCAACGCCCAGGGGACCGGCACCAGCCAGGTCCTGGGGGGGGAGGGGGGAGGCAAGTGGGTGGAGCCAGGGGCGGGGCTAGTGACATGGAGGCAAAACAAGGAAGTGAGGCCCTGAGCTCTGGGAAAAGCAAAACAGACCCAGAGACCCCCAGTGCCCCCCAGCCCCTGCCCTGCCAGTGCCCCTCCCCCAGCCCCCCAGCTCTGCCCCCCCAGCCCTGCCAGTGCCCCTCACTCCCGCCCCCCAGCTCTGCCCCCCTGCCCTGCCAGTGCCCCTCCCCCAGCCCCCCAGCTCCTGCCCCCCCAGCCCGCCAGTGTCCCTCACTCCCGCCCCCCAGCTCTGCCCCCCCAGCCCTGCCAGTGTCCCTCTCTCCCCCCGCCCCCCAGCCCCGCCAGCGCCCCTCACTCCCGTCCCCCAGCCTGCCAGTGTCCCTCACTCCCGCCCCCCAGCTCTGCCCCCCCAGCCCGCCAGTGTCCCTCACTCCCGCCCCCCAGTGCTCCGCCCCAGCCCGCCAGTGTCCCTCACTCCCACCCCCCAGCTCTGCCCCCCCAGCCCGCCAGTGTCCCTCACTCCCGCCCCCCAGTGCTCCGCCCCAGCCCGCCAGTGTCCCTCACTCCCGCCCCCCAGCTCCCCCCCCCAGCCCGCCAGTGTCCCTCACTCCCGCCCCCCAGCTCTCCCCCCCCAGCCCGCCAGTGTCCCTCACTCCCGCCCCCCAGTTCTCCCCCCCAGCCCGCCAGTGTCCCTCACTCCCGCCCCCCAGTTCCTGCCCCCCCAGCCCTGCCAGTGCCCCTCACTCCCACCCCCCGAACCTCTGCCCCCGAGCCCTGTCAGTGCCCCTCTCTCCTCCTGGCACCGCTGGGCACTGCAGAGGGAGGAGGAGGAAGGCAGGTTTTGAGGGGGCAAGGGGGGGATGGGGTCTGGCAGGAGGCGGTCCCAGGCATACAGAGGAATTGGGGTTCATGGGGTAGGGAGGTTCAGGGAGCAGAGGCATGGGGGACCCGAGGGGCAGGGGTGGGTCTGGAGAGCGGGAACAGGCTGGAAGGCAGATCTAGGTCCAGTGGGCGGGGAATGGGAGGCCAGGGGTGGATCCGGGGAGGGCAGAGGAATGGGGGACCAGAAGGTAGGGGAATAGGGTGCAGGGGCGGATCAGGAGGGCAGAGGAACAGGGAGATCCGGGGGGCAAAGGAAGGGGGGTGCAAGGACTCGGGGGTCTAGGGAATGGGGGTGCAAGGGCAGATCCGGGGGTCAGAGGAAGGGGTTGCAGGGGCAGATCCGGGGGGCAGAGGAAGGGGGCATAGGGGCAGATCCGGGGGGCAGAGGAAGGGGGCGTAGGGGCAGATCCGGGGGGCGCAGGGCCGATCCGGGGGGCAGAGGAAGGGGGTGCAGGGGCCGATCCGGGGAGCAGAGGAAGGGGGCGCAGGGGCGGATGGGGGGGCAGAGGCAGGGGGCGCAGGGGTGGATGGGGGACAGAGGCAGGGGGCGCAGGGGCCGATCCGGGGGGCGCAGGGCCGATCCGGGGGGCAGAGGAAGGGGGCGCAGGGGTGGATGGGGGGCAGAGGAAGGGGCGCAGGGGCGGATGGGGGGCAGAGGAAGGGGCGCAGGGGTGGATGGGGGGCAGAGGAAGGGGGCGCAGGGGCGGATGGGGGGCAGAGGAAGGGGCGCAGGGGCCGATCCGGGGAGCAGAGGAAGGGGGCGCAGGGGCGGATGGGGGGCAGAGGAAGGGGGCGCAGGGGCGGATGGGGGGCAGAGGAAGGGGGCGCAGGGGCCGATCCGGGGAGCAGAGGAAGGGGGCGCAGGGGCGGATGGGGGGCAGAGGAAGGGGGCGCAAGGGCGGATGGGGGGCAGAAGAAGGGGGCGCAGGGGCGGATGGGGGGCAGAAGAAGGGGCGCAGGGGCGGATGGGGGGCAGAGGAAGGGGGTGCAGGGCCGATCCGGGGGGCAGAGGCAGGGGGCGCAGAGCCGATCCGGGGGGCAGAGGAAGGGGCGCAGGGGCGGATGGGGGGCAGAGGCAGGGGGCGCAGGGCCTATCCGGGGGGCAGAGGAAGGGGCCCGAGGCGAGGCGCTCACCCCAGCAGCAGGCGGGCGTAGGGAGCCGGCATGGTGCGCTGCGCTGCGCTGCGCTGGGTCGGGTCGGGTGCGCTCCGGGCGCTGCGCTGCGCTGGGTGCGAGGCGCGCAAAAGGACCCAGGCGTCCGGGTGCCGCTGGCGGGGGGGGCGGGGCCCCGTTTTAAAGGGGGCGCCCCCAAGGTGGGGCGGGGGGCAGGGCCGGGCCCCCGCCTCTCTCGGGCGCTCCCGCCGCCCGCCCCACCGCTGATTGGCCGGGTCCCCCCAGCCCCCCCGCGTATGATGTAAGACCGGGGAGGGATTGCCTGGACAGACAGGCAGAGGGGCGGGGCCAGCGGCCCAAGCCACGCCCCCTTCTTTCTGCCCCGCCCCCCGGCTGCTTGCTTGCTTACCATAGGGTCTCCTGAGGGCTTGGGGGGAGAAAGTTTGTTCCTGTAGGGTCTCCTAGCGAGCTGGGGGAGGGGTTTGTTATTGTAGGGTCTCAGGGGGTGGGGAGGGGTTTGTTATTGTAGGGTCTGAGGGAGGGGTTTGTTATTGTAGAGTCTCCTAGCGAACTGGGGGAGGGGTTTGTTATTGTAGGGTCTCGAGGTGGGGAGGGGTTTGTTATTGTAGGGTCTGAGGGAGGGGTTTGTTATTGTAGGGTCTCCTAGCGAGCTGGGGGAGGGGTTTGTTATTGTAGGGTCTGACGGGGACTGGGGGAGGGGTATGTTATTGTAGGGTCTGACGGGGGCTGGGGGAGGGGTTTGTTATTGTACGGTCCGAGGGGGGTGGGGGAGGGGTTGTTATTGTAGGGTCCGAGGGGGGTGGGGGAGGGGGTTGTCATTGCAGGTAAATGTTGGGGCTGCAGTTACAGGCGCCGTGCAGCAGGTGGCAGCAGGGGCTCAGAGACGGGAGTGACAGGTTCCCCCCCCCCGCACTTTCCTGACCCCCCCACTCTTCCTAGCTCCTCCCCCTCCTTGCACTTCTTCCCCCGGCCCCTCCCCCTCTGCTCCCCCGTAACCCGCCCCCCCACTTCTCCCCCTCTGCTCCCCCGTAACCCGCCCCCCCCTTCTCCCCCTCTGCTCCCCCGTAACCCGCCCCCCCACTTCTCCCCCCCCCTCTGCTCCCCCGTAACCCGCCCCCCCACTTCTCCCCCCTCTGCTCCCCCATAACCCGCCCCCCCACTTCTCCCCCTCTGCTCCCCCGTAACCCGCCCCCCACTTCTCCCCCTCTGCTCCCCCATAACCCGCCCCCCCACTTCTCCCCCTCTGCTCCCCCGTAACCCGCCCCCCACTTCTCCCCCTCTGCTCCCCCATAACCCGCCCCCCCACTTCTCCCCCTCTGCTCCCCCGTAACCCACCCCCCCACTTCTCCCCCTCTGCTCCCCCGTAACCCGCCCCCCCACTTCTCCCCCTCTGCTCCCCCGTAACCCACCCCCCCACTTCTCCCCCTCTGCTCCCCCGTAACCCGCCCCCCCACTTCTCCCCCTCTGCTCCCCCGTAACCCGCCCCCCACTTCTCCCCCTCTGCTCCCCCATAACCCGCCCCCCCACTTCTCCCCCTCTGCTCCCCCGTAACCCGCCCCCCACTTCTCCCCCTCTGCTCCCCCATAACCCGCCCCCCACTTCTCCCCCTCTGCTCCCCCGTAACCCGCCCCCCACTTCTCCCCCTCTGCTCCCCCATAACCCGCCCCCCCACTTCTCCCCGTCTGCTCCCCCGTAACCCACCCCCCCACTTCTCCCCCTCTGCTCCCCCGTAACCCGCCCCCCCCACTTCTCCCCCTCTGCTCCCCCGTAACCCACCCCCCCACTTCTCCCCCTCTGCTCCCCCGTAACCCGCCCCCCCACTTCTCCCCCTCTGCTCCCCCATTCAGCTTTGCCTGCGACTTCCTCACATGCCGGTCCCCCCCCCGGGTCTCCCTTCGCGAGGGCAGCGTGACTGGGGGGCTGCCCTATCTCCCCCCACACTGCCTGCCGGCTGGCTCTGGGGGGCAGGCGATTCGGTGGGGCTGGAAGGAGCCAGCGCCCCCATCCCTACCCCCAGTGCCCACCCTGGGGCCGGATCGGGGCCGCCACCCCCCAGCGGAGACAGGCCCCCGCCCCCGCTCCCTGCCCCCAGCCTGGCAGCTCAGACAAGCCCCCCTCGTCCCCCCCGTGCCCCCCCATCTGCCGCCCCCGGCTCTTCCCTCTGATCCTATTTGCCGCCCCAAATCTCCCGGGGATAAGCAGCCCGCTCACGTGTGTGGGGGGGTAGGGGTCCGAGCTCGGGGGCTGGATTTGAACCCAGGCGTCCGAGTTTCTCCTGCTCCCCAAAGATTTCAGATCCCCCCAGCTTGGGGTGGGGCTTGGAGGGGGGGCTCACAGGACCTGGAGGGGGCAGAGCCAGACGGACATGCCAGGGGCCCGGGAGAGTCACACACATGCCAAGCACATGAAAGGGACATGGAAGGTCCAGGGATGTGCCCAGGACACACAATGGATACCGGAGTGTCATGGGCATGCCAAGCACATCGTGAAGAACATGCCAATGACATGTCAAACCCAGGGACATGCCAAGGACCCGAGAGTCACTGACATGTCAAAGACACGGGAGAGTCACTGACATCAAGGACATGAGATATTCACTGACATGTCCAGGACATGCCAATGGCATGTTAAATCCAGCGATATGCCAAGGACATGGGAGAGACACCGACACACCATGGACATGGGACAGTCATGGACATGCCAAGAACACGCCAAGGACACACCAAGGACCTGAGCGAGCAAGGGACACATGGACAGCAGAAGTCGGCCGCCGTGACACGAGGACCACGGAAAAGGCACGCTGGCGATACGGGCCCAGGTCCCCATGTCCCGGTGCCACACATGGCCTGTGCGGGACAAGGCGTGTGCCAGGCCCATGTGACACGCGTGCCCCTCCCCCACCCCCCCAGCCAGAGCCCAGAGGCGGGACGAGGGGATAAAAGAAAATAAAGAAGTGGGCTCGTTATGAGCCGATTAATTATAATCGCCCCCCAGCCCCGCCCAGGAGCAGAGAGCGGATCTTAATGTTCATAACAAAGACCCCAGGAGTCCTAGCTCCCAGCCCCCCTGCGCTAACCACTAGCCCCCACTGCCCTCCAGAGCTGGGGAGAGACCCCAGGAGTCCTGGCTCCCAGCCCCCCTGCTCTACCCACTGGCCCCCACTGCCCTCCAGAGCTGGGGAGAGACCCCAGGAGTCCTGGCTCCCAGCCCCCCTGCGCTAACCACTAGCCCCCACTGCCCTCCAGAGCTAGGGAGAGACCCCAGGAGTCCTGGCTCCCAGCCCCCTGCTCTACCCACTATCCCCCACTGCCCTCCAGAGCTGGGGAGAGACCCCAGGAGTCCTGGCTCCCAGCCCCCCTGCGCTAACCACTAGCCCCCACTGCCCTCCAGAGCTGGGGAGACCCCAGGAGTCCTGGCTCCCAGCCCCCCTGCGCTAACCACTAGCCCCCACTGCCCTCCAGAGCTGGGGAGACCCCAGGAGTCCTGGCTCCCAGCCCCCTGCTCTACCCACTATCCCCCACTGCCCTCCAGAGCTGGGGAGAGACCCCAGGAGTCCTGGCTCCCAGCCCCCCTGCGCTAACCACTAGCCCCCACTGCCCTCCAGAGCTGGGGAGAGACCCCAGGAGTCCAGGCTCCCAGCCCCCCTGCTCTACCCACTGGCCCCCACTGCCCTCCAGAGCTGGGGAGAGACCCCAGGAGTCCAGGCTCCCAGCCCCCTGCTCTACCCACTGGCCCCCACTGCCCTCCAGAGCTGGGGAGAGACCCCAGGAGTCCTGGCTCCCAGCCCCCTGCTCTACCCACTATCCCCCACTGCCCTCCAGAGCTGGGGAGAGACCCCAGGAGTCCAGGCTCCCAGCCCCCCTGCGCTAACCACTAGCCCCCACTGCCCTCCAGAGCTGGGGAGAGACCCCAGGAGTCCTGGCTCCCAGCCCCCCTGCGCTAACCACTAGCCCCCACTGCCCTCCAGAGCTGGGGAGAGACCCCAGGAGTCCTGGCTCCCAGCCCCCCTGCGCTAACCACTAGCCCCCACTGCCCTCCAGAGCTGGGGAGAGACCCCAGGAGTCCTGGCTCCCAGCCCCCCTGCTCTACCCACTAGCCCCCACTGCCCTCCAGAGCTGGGGAGAGACCCCAGGAGTCCTGGCTCCCAGCTCCCTGCTCTACCCACTATCCCCCACTGCCCTCCAGAGCTGGGGAGACCCCAGGAGTCCTGGCTCCCAGCCCCTGCTCTACCCACTGGCCCCCACTGCCCTCCAGAGCTGGGGAGAGACCCCAGGAGTCCTGGCTCCCAGCCCCCCTGCTCTACCCACTGGCCCCCACTGCCCTCCAGAGCTGGGGAGACCCCAGGAGTCCTGGCTCCCAGCCCCCCTGCTCTACCCACTAGCCCCCACTGCCCTCCAGAGCTGGAGTCCAGGGCCCCAGCCCCGAAAACCCCTCCTGTTCAACCCTCCACCAAGAGCCACATGGTCCCCGTCCCCCAGCAGACACCAGGGATTAGGGGCTGGGGAGACATTTAATGGGATCAGTCGCTCGGGGGGAGATTTCTCCTCACGGCTCAGCCCCCTAGCCCCACCCCACGCTCAGGATCTGGGGTTGGGGGGGGGAGCAGGACTCCTGGGTTCACCAGCTGGGGGAAGGGAGCGGGGCCTAGTGGTTAGAGCGGGGAAGCCGGCAGTGCTGGCAGGGTAGACAAAAATGCCAGCGTCCCCCCCCCCCAGTAAGAGCCCAGCCCAGTTCCCACCCCGCTGCCACCCCACGCCCAGACCAGCCGGGAACCTGGAGTCAAAGCCAAGGGGAGAGGGGCTGGGACCTAGGAACAGCGCTCCCCCCCACCCTGCCTGCTCTAACCACTAGCCCCCACTGCCCTCCCCCCGTGAGTCCTGGCGCCCAGCCCTGCCTGCTCTAACCACTAGCCCCCACTGCCCTCCCCCCGCGAGTCCTGGCGCCCAGCCCTGCCTGCTCTAACCACTAGCCCCCACTGCCCTCCCCCCGCGAGTCCTGGCGCCCAGCCCTGCCTGCTCTAACCACTAGCCCCCACTGCCCTCCCCCCCGCGAGTCCTGGCACCCAGCCCTGCCTGCTCTAACCACTAGCCCCCACTGCCCTCCCCCCACGAGTGCTGGCGCCCAGCCCCCCCAACCGCTAGCCCCCGCTGCCTGCTCTAACCGCTAGCCTCCACTGCACTCCCCCCGCGAGTCCTGGCGCCCAGCCCTGCTTGCTTTAACCACTCGTCCCCACTGCCCTCCCTGAGCTGGGAGACAGCCCAGGAGTCCTGGCTCCCAGCTGCCCTGCTCTAACCACTCGTCCCCGCTGCCCTCCCCGAGCCAGGAGACAGCCCAGGAGTCCTGGGCCTCAGCCCCCCCCCACTGTAACCACTAGCCCCCGCTGCCCTCCAGAGCCAGAAAGTATCCAGGCCCCCAGCCCTAACGCCAGGCTCCGGAGCTGGGGGGCAGGGGGTGCACAGGGAAACCCCTCGGCCCCAGGGTGACCGGAGAGGAGAAATGGCCCTGGAGCGACTGATCCCATTAAATGTCCCCGCCCCTAATCCCCTGGTGTCTGCTGGGGGAGGAAGCGGCTTGAGGGGGATCAGGGGCCATTAAAGGTGTCGGTGGCTCCAGGATTAGCTGGGGGGGTATGTGGGTCAGCGAGGGCCAGAGGGGTCCTGCAGGCCAGCTGTGGGTCTGGCCAATTAAAGGGAGACTAAGTCTCTAAAGGGAGATTAGCTGGGGGGGCTGCAGGCAGGGCTGGGGGGGAGGCTGGGGGGCAGGAGGGGCAGGGGCTGTGGGACTGGAGTGAGGGGCAGGGCAGGGCGGGGGGGCTGTGGGGCGGCAGTGGGGGGGCGGTGCCAGGGCCGTGGGGCAGGGCAGGGTGGGGGGGCTGTGGGAGGGGGAGTGAGGGGTGGTGGCAGGGGCGTGGGGCAGGGCAAGGGATCTGTGGGGCAGCAGTGGGAGGGGCAGCGGCAGGGCCGTGGGGCGGGGTCGGAGGGCTGTGGGGCAGTAGAGGGAGGGATGGCGGCAGGGCCCTGGGGCAGGGCGGGGGGGCTGTGGGGCGGCAGTGGGAGGGGCGGCGGCAGGGCCGTGGGGCAGGGCGGGGGGGCTGTGGGGCGGCAGTGGGAGGGGCGGTGGCAGGGCCGTGGGGCATGGCGGGGGGCTGTGGGGCAGCAGTGGGAGGGGCGGTGGCAGAGCCGTGGGGCAGGGCGGGGGGCTGAGGGGCAGCAGTGGGAGGGGCGGTGGCAGGGCTGTGGGGCAGGGCGGGGAGCTGTGGGGGGCAGTGGGAGGGGCGGCGGCAGGGCCGTGGGGCAGAGCAGGAGGCTGTGGGGCGGCAGTGGGAGGGGCGGCGGCAGGGCTGTGGGGCAGGGCGGGGGGCTGTGGGACGGCAGTGGGAGGGGCGGCGGCGGGGCCATGGGGCAGGGCGGGGAGGCTGTGGGGCGGCAGTGGGAGGGGCGGCGGCGGGGCTGTGGGGCAGGGCGGGGGGCTGTGGGACGGCAGTGGGAGGGGCGGTGGCAGGGCCATGGGGCAGGGCGGGGAGGCTGTGGGGCGGCAGTGGGAGGGGCGGCGGCGGGGCTGTGGGGCAGGGTGGGGGGCTGTGGGACGGCAGTGGGAGGGGCGGTGGCAGGGCTGTGGGGCAGGGCGGGGGGCTGTGGGACGGCAGTGGGAGGGGCGGTGGCAGGGCCATGGGGCAGGGCGGGGGGGCTGTGGGGCGGCAGTGGGAGGGGTGGCGGCAGGGCTGTGGGGCAGGGCAGGGGGGCTGTGGGGCGGCAGTGGGAGGGGCGGCGGCAGGGCCGTGGGGCAGGGCGGGGGGGCCGTGGGGCGGGGGGGCCGTGGGGCGGCGGGGCCGTGGGGCGGGGGGGCCGTGGGGCAGGGCGGGGGGGTCGTGGGGCGGCGGGGCCGTGGGGCAGGGCGGGGGGGCCGTGGGGCAGGGCGGGGGGCTGTGGGGCAGGGGGGCCGTGGGGCAGGGCGGGGGGGCTGTGGGGCGGCGGGGCCGTGGGGCAGGGCGGGGGGGCTGTGGGGGGCGGGGCCGTGGGGCAGGGGCGGCGGGGCCGTGGGGCGGCGGGGCCGTGGGGCAGGGCGGGGGGGCCGTGGGGCGGCGGGGCCGTGGGGCAGGGCGGGGGGGTCGTGGGGCGGCGGGGCCGTGGGGCAGGGCGGGGGGGCCGTGGGGCAGGGCGGGGGGGCTGTGGGACGGCAG
Organism: Pelodiscus sinensis; assembly: GCF_052426305.1. Taxonomy (NCBI): domain Eukaryota; kingdom Metazoa; phylum Chordata; order Testudines; family Trionychidae; genus Pelodiscus; species Pelodiscus sinensis. The sequence goes on along the minus strand of NC_143081.1, from coordinate 1,539,417 downwards.
TGGGAGGGGCGGTGGCAGGGCTGTGGGGCAGGGCGGGGGGCTGTGGGACGGCAGTGGGAGGGGCGGTGGCAGGGCCATGGGGCAGGGCGGGGGGCTGTGGGGCGGCAGTGGGAGGGGTGGCGGCAGGGCTGTGGGGCAGGGCAGGGGGGCTGTGGGGCGGCAGTGGGAGGGGCGGCGGCAGGGCCGTGGGGCAGGGCGGGGGGGCCGTGGGGCGGCGGGGCCGTGGGGCGGGGGGCCGTGGGGCAGGGCGGGGGGGTCGTGGGGCGGCGGGGCCGTGGGGCAGGGCGGGGGGGGCCGTGGGGCAGGGCGGGGGGGCTGTGGGGCGGGGGGGCCGTGGGGCAGGGCGGGGGGGCTGTGGGGCGGCGGGGCCGTGGGGCAGGGCGGGGGGGCTGTGGGGCGGCGGGGCCGTGGGGCAGGGCGGGCGGGGCCGTGGGGCGGCGGGGCCGTGGGGCAGGGCGGGGGGGCCGTGGGGCGGCGGGGCCGTGGGGCAGGGCGGCGGGGGCCGTGGGGCGGCGGGGCCGTGGGGCAGGGCGGGGGGGCCGTGGGGCGGCGGGGCCGTGGGGCAGGGCGGGGGGGTCGTGGGGCGGCGGGGCCGTGGGGCAGGGCGGGGGGGTCGTGGGGCGGCGGGGCCGTGGGGCAGGGGCGGGGGGGGCCGTGGGGCAGGGGGCAGGGGGGGGGCTGTGGGGCGGGGGGGCCGTGGGGCAGGGCGGGGGGCCGGGCGGGGGGGCTGTGGGGCGGCGGCAGGGCCGTGGGGCAGGGCGGGGGGGCCGTGGGGCGGCGGGGCCGTGGGGCGGGGCCGTGGGGCAGGGCGGGGGGGCCGTGGGGCGGCGGGGCCGTGGGGCAGGGCGGGGGGCTGTGGGGGCGGCGGCAGGGCCGTGGGGCAGGGCGGGGGGGCCGTGGGGCGGCGGGGCCGTGGGGCGGGGCCGTGGGGCAGGGCGGGGGGGCCGTGGGGCGGCAGGGGCCGTGGGGCAGGGCGGCGGGGCCGTGGGGCAGGGCGGGGGGGCCGTGGGGCAGGGCGGGGGGCCGGGCGGACAATGGCTCCAGCCAGCGTCTCTAATGCTCCCTGACGGGGGATTCTCCGGCCCATTCAGGCCGATTCACCGTCAGGCGTCACCCCACCCCCGCCCCCCTGCCCCCGACCTGAACCCTGTGGGCCGCCGGTGCCCCTCACTCCCCCAGCCCTCCCCCCCTGCCTGTGCCCCTCACTCCCCCCAGTCGCCCCCCGCCTGTGCCCCTCACTCCCCCGGCCCTCCCCCCCGCCTGTGCCCCTCACTCCCCCAGCCCCTCCCCCCCCCGCCGGTGCCCCTCACTCCCCCAGCCCTCCCCCCGCCGGTGCCCCTCACTCCCCCAGCCCTCCCCCCCGCCTGTGCCCCTCACTCCCCCCCAGTCGCCCCCCGCCTGTGCCCCTCACTCCCCCGGCCCTCCCCCCCGCCTGTGCCCCTCACTCCCCCAGCCCTCCCCCCGCCGGTGCCCCTCACTCCCCCAGCCCTCCCCCCCGCCGGTGCCCCTCACTCCCCCAGCCCTCCCCCCGCCGGTGCCCCTCACTCCCCCCCAGCCCTCCCCCCCGCCTGTGCCCCTCACTCCCCCCAGTCGCCCCCCGCCTGTGCCCCTCACTCCCCGGCCCTCCCCCCCGCCTGTGCCCCTCACTCCCCCAGCCCTCCCCCCGCCGGTGCCCCTCACTCCCCCAGCCCTCCCCCCGCCGGTGCCCCTCACTCCCCCAGCCCTCCCCCCCCCGGTGCCCCTCACTCCCCCAGCCCTCCCCCCGCCGGTGCCCCTCACTCCCCCAGCCCTCCCCCCCGCCTGTGCCCCTCACTCCCCCAGCCCTCCCCCCGCCGGTGCCCCTCACTCCCCCCAGCCCTCCCCCGCCGCCGGTGCCCCTCACTCCCCCAGCCCACCCCCCCGCCTGTGCCCCTCACTCCCCCCAGTCGCCCCCCGCCGGTGCCCCTCACTCCCCCAGTCGCCCCCCGCCTGTGCCCCTCACTCCCCCAGCCCTCCCCCCGCCGGTGCCCCTCACTCCCCCCCAGCCCTCCCCCCCGCCGGTGCCCCTCACTCCCCCAGCCCTCCCCCCGCCGGTGCCCCTCACTCCCCCAAGCCCTCCCCCCGCCGGTGCCCCTCACTCCCCCCAGCCCACCCCCCGCCGGTGCCCCTCACTCCCCCCCAGTCGCCCCCCGCCGGTGCCCCTCACTCCCCCCAGTCGCCCCCCACCTGTGCCCCTCACTCCCCCAGCCCTCCCCCCGCCGGTGCCCCTCACTCCCCCAGCCCTCCCCCCGCCGGTGCCCCTCACTCCCCCAGCCCACCCCCCGCCGGTGCCCCTCACTCCCCCAGCCCTCCCCCCCGCCTGTGCCCCTCACTCCCCCCAGCCCACCCCCGCCGGTGCCCCTCACTCCCCCAGCCCTACGCCCCAGCCCTCTGGTGCCCCTCACTCCCCCCAGCCCTCCCCCCGCCGGTGCCCCTCACCCCCCAGCCCTTCCCCCCTGCCTGTGCCCCTCACTCCCCCCAGCCCACCCCCCGCCGGTGCCCCTCCTCCCCCAGCCCTACGCCCCAGCCCTCTGGTGCCCCTCACTCCCCCCAGCCCTCCCCCCCCCGGTGCCCCTCACCCCCCCAGCCCTTCCCCCCTGCCTGTGCCCCTCACTCCCCCAGCCCTTCCCCCCGCCTGTGCCCCTCACTCCCCCCAGCCCTCCCCCCCGCCTGTGCCCCTCACTCCCCCCAGCCCTTCCCCCCGCCTGTGCCCCTCACTCCCCCCAGCCCTACGCCCCAGCCCTCTGGTGCCCCTCACTCCCCCCCAGCCCTCCCCCCCCGCCGGTGCCCCTCACCCCCCAGCCCTTCCCCCCTGCCTGTGCCCCTCACTCCCCCCAGCCCTTCCCCCCTGCCTGTGCCCCTCACTCCCCCCAGCCCTCCCCCCCGCCTGTGCCCCTCACTCCCCCCAGCCCTCCCCCCCGCTGGTGCCCCTCACTCTCCCCCCTCCAGCCCCTCAGCCCTTCCCCCCCCGCCGGTGCCCCTCACTCCTGACCCACAGCTCCTCCCCCCAGACCTGCCGGTGCCCCTCACTCCCCCCCAGCACCCAGGAATAGAAAGGGGGGTTCGGATTCCCGGGGGTGCCGGGCCCACGAGGGGAGACCGGGGGGGGGGGGCTGTATGGCACCGCAGTTCACAAAAGTGGGGGATGCTGGGGACATTCGGGGGGTGCCCCCGTGGGGGTGGGGGAATCCCTGCCCCACAGCCCTATGGGGAGCAGAGGGGTGGGGGGAGCCCATGACGTCATCCGTTCCCTGGCTAATCACACTCGATCCCCCGGTGACCTCGGCTGGGGGGAGGGTCAAGCGCCCTGAAGGGGGAGGGGCTCTGGAGGGGACCTCCCCGAAGCCCCGCCCAGAATGCTAATGAGGCGCCTTCCTATTGGCCGGCGCCTAATGAGATGCGGGTGAGCTCAGCGCCCGGGGTTCTTTAAATGGGACCCCGGCGCCGGCTCGGCCAGGTCCCGGCGGCGGCTTCTCCAGGGCGGCCCCTGGCGGCGGAGCGCGGCGCTGACAGGTGCGGGGTGGCTGGAGAGAGGGGGGTGGAGGGGGTATGGGGGCATGGGGGGGTGGATGGAGGGGGTGGGGTGGAGGGGGTATGGGGGCATGGGGGGATGGATGGAGGGGGTGGGGTGGAGGGGGTATGGGGGCATGGGGGGATGGATGGAGGGGGTGGGGTGGAGGGGGTATGGGGGCATGGGGGGATGGATGGAGGGGGTGGAGGGGGTATGGGGGCATGGGGGGATGGATGGAGGGGGTGGGGTGGAGGGGGTATGGGGGCATGGGGGGATGGATGGAGGGGGGGTGGAGGGGGTATGGGGGCATGGGGGGGTGGATGGAGGGGGTGGGGTGGAGGGGGTATGGGGGCATGGGGGGGTGGATGGAGGGGGGGGGGGAGGGGGTATGGGGGCATGGGGGGATGGATGGAGGGGGTGGGGTGGAGGGGGTATGGGGGCATGGGGGGATGGATGGAGGGGGGGTGGAGGGGGTATGGGGGCATGGGGGGGTGGATGGAGGGGGTGGGGTGGAGGGGGTATGGGGGCATGGGGGGATGGATGGAGGGGGGTGGAGGGGGTATGGGGGCATGGGGGTGGCTGGAGAGAGTGGGGGTGGAGGGGGTATGGGGGCATGGGGGGGTGGATGGAGGGGGTGGGGTGGGGTGGAGGGGAAATGGGGAGCATTGGGGGGTGGAGGGTGTATGGGAGGCATGGGGGTGGGTGGAGAGGATATGGGGGCATGTGGAGGTGGAGAGGATATGGGGGCATGTGGGGGGTGGAGGGGGTATGGGAGGCAGGGGGAGGTGGAGGGGAAATGGGAGGCATGGGGGTGGGTGGAGGGGGTATGGGAGGCATGTGGGGGGGGAGGGGGTATGGGAGGCATGGGGTGGGTGGAGGGGGCCGGGAGGCACGGGGGGGTGGAGGGGGCCTGGGGGTGGATGCAGGCAGTGGGCACATGGGGGGGTGGAGGGGGTATGGGAGGCACGGGGGGGTGGAGGGGGCCTGGGGGTGGATGCAGGCAGTGGGCACATGGGGGGGGGTGGAGAGGATATGGGGGTATGGGAGGGTGGAGGCAGCCTGAGGGAGGCTAGGGAAGGAGGGGAGATGGGGTGTTGTGGCACAGGGTGGGGGGAGGAGCCATACAGGCGGCCAGGGAGCAGAGGGTGGGCAGGGTAGTGGGCGGGGTCTGCATTCAAGGGGAGCCGGTGCGCAGGGGGTGGAGGGAACATGCAGGAGGGGGAGCAGGGACAGAGGGGGTGGTACCTGTGCTGGTCCGTATACAGTCATTGATCTATAGGGGATGGGTCCATATAAAGCAAGGACTCTGTTTTGGAGAAATCCCTTTGCCCTGATAACTGGGTGGTTCCTTGGCTGTCCGTCTAACTGATCAATATACAGAATTGGTCCATATAGCCAGTCCATACACTTACCTGGTACCTATACTTGCCCTATGCAGTGTAAGTTGCTGTGTTTGCTGGCCAAAATACACAGGGGGTCCATACACCTGGTCTATGCAGGAAACTAGTCTGTAGAGACAAATGGTCTGTAGAACAGGTCCATAGACAGGACCGGGCTTTATACAAAGCCAGTCCTTAGGGTCCGTATAGCTGTGCTGTTTAGAAAGCAGATCTGTATAAAGCTGGCCCATTGACAAAGCCGGTCCCCAGACGCAGCCGGTCCCTACGGCCGGTCCCCAGACGCAGCCGGTCCCTACGGCCGGTCCCCAGACGCAGCCGGTCCCTACGGCCGGTCCCCAGACGCAGCCGGTCCCTACGGCCGGTCCCCAGACGCAGCTGGTCCATAAAGCTCTGCCTCAACCCCAGCCCCTCACTCTGTCTCTCTTCTCCCCCCAGGTCCCGTGCCCCACGGCCCCGTCTCACCCAGGATGTCCGTGCCCCTGGTCGAGCTCCCCACCAGCCCCCTGGCCCTGGAATACCTTAACGATTTCGACCTGCTGAAGTTTGAGATCAAGCGGGAGCCAGCTGGCCCAGTGGGCGGGGCCTCCCCGGGCCCCTCCCCCGGCAGCTCAGTGCCGCCCTCCCCCACCTTGAGCGAGGGGGGGCTGGGGTGCAGCGGGGACCCCAAGGCGGGGCTGGAGGAGATGTACTGGCTGGCAGCCCTGCACCAGCAGCTGCTGGGCGGCGGGGAGGGGGTGGGGCTCAGCCCCGAAGAGGCGGTGGAGGCCCTGCTGGGGGGCGTGGCCGAGGGGGGGCTCTGCCCGGGGGGGCTGCTCCAGCCACAGCAGCAGGTGAGTGGGGGGGGTGATTCTGCAGGGGTGGGGGTAAGGCGGGAGAGACACAGGAGGGCTTTTCTCCTCCTGCAAGGGGCACAGGAAACGCACCCATTTAGGGGGCAGGGGGCGGGAGTGAGGGGCGCTGGCAGGGCTGGGGGGCAAAGTGAGGGGCAGCAGCAGGGCTGGGGGGTAGAGCAGTGGGGCTAGGGGCGAAGGGGCAGAGGCTGCGGGGTGGGAGTGAGGGGCCCCAGAAGGGTTGGGGGGCGGGGGCTGCGGGGTGGGAGTGAGGGGCCCCAGAAGGGTTGGGGGGGGGGGCGGGGGTGGGCTGAGGGGTGGGGTGGGAGTGAGGGGCCCCGGCAGGGTTGGGGGGCGGGGGCTGCAGGGTGGGAGTGAGGGGCCCCGGCAGGGGGGGGGCGGGGGGCTGCGGGGTGGGAGTGAGGGGCCCCGGCAGGGTTGGGGGGCGGGGGCTGTGGGGTGGGAGTGAGGGGCCCCGGCAGGGTTGGGGGGCGGGGGCTGCGGGGTGGGAGTGAGGGGCCCCGGCAGGGTGGGGGGGCGGGGGCTGCGGGGTGGGAGTGAGGGGCCCCGGCAGGGTTGGGGGGCAGGGGTTGCAGGCTAGGGGCAGGCCGCGGGGCAGGGGCAGGCCGGGAGCTCATCCCTGCCCCTCTCCCCGGCCCAGCTGCCGCCCCCGCGGGTCCCGCTCTCGGACGCGCAGCTGGTGGGCATGTCGGTGCGGGAGCTGAACCGGCAGCTGCGGGGCTGCGGCAAGGAGGAGGTGCTGCGGCTGAAGCAGAAGCGGCGGACGCTGAAGAACCGCGGCTACGCCCAGTCCTGCCGCTTCAAGCGGGTGCAGCAGCGCCACGTGCTGGAGGCCGAGAAGTCCCGGCTGGCCCGCGAGCTGGACGCCCTGCGGGGGGAGCTGGCCCGGCTGGCCCACGAGCGCGACGTCTACAAGGCCCGCTGCGAGAAGCTGCTGCCCCCGTCCGCCGCGCCCGCCCCGTTCTTCCTCTGAGCGGCCAGCCAGGCAGGGGCAGGCTCGCCACCGCTCGCCGGGGAGGTGCTGCCCTGCCAAGGGACTGGGGCGTCCTACTGCCTCCGGCCAGCAGGGGGCGCTGCCCTGCCAAGGGACTGGGGTGTCCTACCCTCTCCGGCCAGCAGGGGGCGCTGCCCTGCCAAGGGACTGGGGCGTCCTCCCCCCTCTGGCCAGCAGGGGGCGCTGCCCTGCCAAGGGACTGGGGCGTCCTACTGCCTCCGGCCAGCAGGGGGCGCTGCCCTGCCAAGGGACTGGGGTGTCCTACCCCCTCCGGCCAGCAGGGGGCGCTGCCCTGCCAAGGGACTGGGGTGCCCTACCCCCTCCGGCCAGCAGGGGGCACTGCCCTGCCGAGGGACTGGGGTGCCCTACCCCCTCCGGCCAGCAGGGGGCGCTGCCCTGCCGAGGGACTGGGGTGTCCAACCGCCTCCGGCCAGCAGGGGGCGCTGCCCTGCCGAGGGACTGGGGTGTCCTACCCTCTCCGGCCAGCAGGGGGCGCTGCCCTTCCAAGGGACTGGGGCGTCCTACCCCCTCCGGCCAGCAGGGGGCGCTGCCCTTCCAAGGGACTGGGGTGTCCTACCCCCTCCGGCCAGCAGGGGGCGCTGCCCTTCCAAGGGACTGGGTTGTCCAACCGCCTCCGGCCAGCAGGGGGCGCTGCCCTGCCAAGGGACTGGGGCGTCCTACCCCCTCCGGCCAGCAAGGGAGCCTGGTGGACGTTTTGGGGGTGACTCTGCAGGTCCCCCCCCCCCCGCAGGGAGCAATTTCTAGGATAAATGTTCTTGGGGGGTTCTCCCTGGGACACGGGGCTGGCTGGGCTCCCCCGGTGCATGCCGGCCATGCCAGTGCTGCCCCCCAAAAGGCAGCCCCAGGAGCCCAGCAGCTCCCTGGGCCACCCCAGCTCCCCCAGGATGGGGGGGGGTATTGGACAATCACTCCCCGAGCAACCCCCGCATGGCCACAGGCCACTCCCTGCACCCCAATATCGCCCCCGCCCCCGAGGGGTGCACCCCACTCTCCCTGCGGGAGCCCGTATGGCAATGCATCAGCAAACTACCTCTTGTGCCCCCACAGGGACTGGCAAGCCGCCCTGCGCCCCATCACTGGCTGTGGCCTCCAGCCGGCCCTGTCCCCCATTAGGAGGCTCCGCACCCCACGATTGGTGCACCAGCCAAAGGGCCCCCCACTTTCTGAGCCCCCAGGACTCACGCCTGGGGGAGCACCTGTGCATCCGCCCACCATCCCCCCGGTAACTCAGGACCCCCAAATACTCTGACTTCCCTCAGCACCGTGGCAGCTCCTGGCTTCCCCCAAAACAGCCCCCCGCCCCTCTCCAAAGTAGGCAGGTCCTATGGTCACAGAACTAGTGTGTGTGTGTGTGTGTGTGTGAGAGCGCGTGCACGGGGGTGGGTGTGCACATCCCTGCTGGGCTAGGCTCCGTGTGTGCGTGTGTGTGTGTGTGTGTGTGTGTGTTAGAGTGTGCACGGGGGTGGGTGTGCACATCCCTGCTGGGCCAGGCTCCGTGTGTGTGTGTGTGTGTGTGTGAGAGAGCGCATGCACGGGGGTGGGTGTGCACATCCCTGCTGGGCCAGGCTCCGTGTGTGCGTGTGTGTGTGCGTGTGTTAGAGCGTGCACGGGGGTGGGTGTGCACATCCCTGCTGGGCCAGGCCCGTGTGTGTGTGTGTGTGTGAGAGCGCGTGCACGGGGGTGGGTGTGCACATCCCTGCTGGGCTAGGCTCCGTGTGTGCGTGTGTGTGTGTGTGTGTGTGTGTGTGAGAGCGTGTGCATGGGGGTGGGTGTGCACATCCCTGCTGGGCCAGGCCCGTGTGTGTGTGTGCGCACTCCCTGCTGGGCCAGGCTCCGCGTGTGCGTGTGCGTGTGGTGAGTTGTGTGTGTATGTGCGTGTGTGCGTGTGCGTGTGCGAGTGTTTGCGCACTCCCTGCTGGGCCAGATTCTGTGTGTGCGCACGCGCGCAGAGGGGTGTGTGAGTGTGCGTGTGTACTCACCCCCCCCCCCCGCTGGACCAGGTCCCCCGAGTGTGTCGCCCCCTGCGGGAGGCACTGGACCGGCCCGTGTGTGCGCTCTGGCGCCCCCTGGTGGGTGTGTTCTAGTTGAGCTGTGGCGAGGCCCCGCCCCAGGGAGGAGCTTAAGGGGCACAAGGGGGCGGGGCTTCCCCATCTGTGAGGAATAAATGTCCTAACCACCCCAGCAGCCTGGCCTGTGCATTCTTGGGGGGCGGAGCCTGGCAGGGGCGTGGCCTGTGCATGCCCCACCCCTTGGGAGCATCAGCCCCACCCACAAATATCCTCTCCCCCCACAGCCCCCTCCTCTCCAGGAGGAAGTTCCCTCCCAGGCTCAGGGTAATGGGCGGGGGCCCGGACGCCTCCTCAGAGCTCTGGCAACTGGCTGTGGGGGGGCAGGGGCTAGGACAGTGCTCCGCCCCATGCCCCTCACTGCCGGTGCCCCTCGCTCCCGCCCCACGGCCCCTGCCCCCCAGCCCTGCCGGTGCCCCTCGCTCCCGCCCCACGGCCCCTGCCCCCCAGCCCTGCCGGTGCCCCTCGCTCCCATCTTGCAGCCCCTGCCCCCCAGCCCTGCCGGTGCCCCTCGCTCCCGCCCCACAGCCCCGTTCCCTGCCCCCCAGCCCTGCTCCCCGCCCCCTGTGCCGCAGGCCGGGGCCGAGCTGTTGCCTGCCTTGGCCTGAGCTCATGGCTGGCTCCCTGCCCGGGCTGCGGTGGCCGGTTCCTGGCTCCGGGCACCTCGCCGCAGCCGCATGAAACGTGAGCCCCCCCCGGTGCCGCCCCACCCATCCCGTAGCTGGGACCCTGCCCCGTACTGACGGGAGCCCGGGGCAGGGGGGTACGGCCCCCCCACTCACCACAGCGATGGGCAACGGAGCGCCCTGGCCCCCGCCAAGCCATGCAGGGCCTGGGGGGCTGGCCCGCGCCCCCCCACAGCCTGGGTTTCATGACTCCCTGCCTGCGAGCCCCAGGGGGTTTGTGGGGGGCTCAGGGGCGCCTGCCCTGCCTTCCCCCATCCCCCCGCAGTGCCGGGGTCCCCCGCCCAGTCCCCGACCCCTCCCAGCCCTGCCGAGTGAGGCCCCCCCATGACAATCCCAGGCTGGAAATGGGGTGTCCATACGAGTGGCTTTATTGGGGGGCTGGGAGCCAGCGTGCTGGGGCGAGGTCACCCCGGGGGGGGAGGGACAGTATCAGGGTGGGGTGGAGCCATTGGGCAGAGGAGGAGGGAGGATCGGGGGGGTGGCAGATTTGGGGGGGACCTGGGAGGAGGGGCTGGGGGAGCCACCCCAGCTGTGAAGCCAGAGGCTTCTGATGTGGGGGTTCAGGTCCGGCCTGGCCCGGGAGTCAGGAGAAGGCGCCGTGAGGTCGGGGACGCGTCCCCCTGCATTGCTCCTCGGCGCGCCTGGGGGCAGGTCCGGGAGGAAGGGCCAGAGGTCGGCGGAGGTCACAGAGGCACCTGGAGGGAGAGATGGGGCAGGGTGGAGAAAGGGGGGGCAGGTGGAGTGAGAGGCCGCCAACAACGCGCCGCTCGCCCCGCGACCCCTGCCTGTGGACACTTACCCGGGAGGGCCGTGGGTCGGGCCGTGGGTCAGGCTGGGAGTCAGGCCATAGGTTGGGGCCTCGGGGGGCTCACTGGGGCCGGGAGCCAGGGGTGATGCCGCGGCTGCCGTAGTACTCCACCACCTGCTTGGGGACCTCGGCCAGTACACACCGGGCCAGCGCCGCCGGTGGGGCCTGGGGAGAGAGATGGAGGGGGCAGGGCGGAGCCGGTCAGAGGAGGGCGGAGCCGGAGGGGGCAGGGCGGAGCCGGTCAGAGGAGGGCGGAGCCGGAGGGGGCAGGGCGGAGCCGGTCAGAGGAGGGCGGAGCCGGAGGGGGCAGGGCGGAGCCGGTCAGAGGAGGGCAGAGCCGGAGGGGGCAGGGCGGAGCCGGTCAGAGGAGGGCAGAGCCGGAGGGGGCAGGGCGGAGCCGGTCAGAGGAGGGCAGAGCCGGAGGGGGCAGGGCGGAGCCGGTCAGAGGAGGGCGGAGCCGGAGGGGGCAGGGCGGAGCCGGTCAGAGGAGGGCAGAGCCGGAGGGGGCAGGGCGGAGCCGGTCAGAGGAGGGCAGAGCCGGAGGGGGCAGGGCGGAGCCGGTCAGAGGAGGGCAGAGCCGGAGGGGGCAGGGCGGAGCCGGTCAGAGGAGGGCGGAGCCGGAGGGGGCAGGGCGGAGCCGGTCAGAGGAGGGCGGAGCCGGAGGGGGCAGGGCGGAGCCGGTCAGAGGAGGGCGGAGCCGGAGGGGGCAGGGCGGAGCCGGTCAGAGGAGGGCGGAGCCGGAGGGGGCAGGGCGGAGCCGGTCAGAGGAGGGCGGAGCCGGAGGGGGCAGGGCGGAGCCGGTCAGAGGAGGGCAGAGCCGGAGGGGGCAGGGCGGAGCCGGTCAGAGGAGGGCAGAGCCGGAGGGGGCAGGGCGGAGCCGGTCAGAGGAGGGCAGAGCCGGAGGGGGCAGGGCGGAGCCGGTCAGAGGAGGGCGGAGCCGGAGGGGGCAGGGCGGAGCCGGTCAGAGGAGGGCAGAGCCGGAGGGGGCAGGGCGGAGCCGGTCAGAGGAGGGCAGAGCCGGAGGGGGCAGGGCGGAGCCGGTCAGAGGAGGGCAGAGCCGGAGGGGGCAGGGCGGAGCCGGTCAGAGGAGGGCGGAGCCGGAGGGGGCAGGGCGGAGCCGGTCAGAGGAGGGCGGAGCCGGAGGGGGCAGGGCGGAGCCGGTCAGAGGAGGGCGGAGCCGGAGGGGGCAGGGCGGAGCCGGTCAGAGGAGGGCGGAGCCGGAGGGGGCAGGGCGGAGCCGGTCAGAGGAGGGCGGAGCCGGAGGGGGCAGGGCGGAGCCGGTCAGAGGAGGGCAGAGCCGGAGGGGGCAGGGCGGAGCCGGTCAGAGGAGGGCAGAGCCGGAGGGGGCAGGGCGGAGCCGGTCAGAGGAGGGCGGAGCCGGAGGGGGCAGGGCGGAGCCGGTCAGAGGAGGGCGGAGCCGGAGGGGGCAGGGCGGAGCCGGTCAGAGGAGGGCGGAGCCGGAGGGGGCAAGGCGGAGCCGGTCAGAGGAGGCCAAGGCGGAGAGGGTGCGACGGAGCCAGAGGGACTGTGATGGAGCTGCTCAAAGAAGGGTGGAGGGAGCACACCGGAGCCAGTCACAGGAAAGCAGCGGGGGAGGGGGTGCGGCAGAGCCAGAAGGTGTGTGATTGAGCCGGCCAGAGGCAGTGTGATGGAGCTGGGGGAGCAGGGAGGGATGGAGGAAGCCCCATGGAGCTGGAGGGAAGAAGGCGGGATGGAGAGAGCGTGGCCACAGGAGGGCAGGGCGGCGGAGCAAGAGAGCACAATGGAGCTGGTTGAAGGAGGGCGGACAGAGAGGGAGTGCGATGGAGCCGGTCGGAGGAAGGCGGAGCCAAACAAAGTGCGGCAGAGCTGGAGGGAGTATGACAGAGCCAGTGGGAGGAGGGCGGAGATGGAGGGACTGTGATGGAGCCGGAGGAAGCAGGATGGGACGGAAGGACGGCCACGGATCCTGTTGGGGAGGGTGGAGGTGAAGGGAGCACAATGGAGCTGGTCGGAGGAAGGTGGAGCCGGATGGAGTGCGATTGAGCTGGATGGAGGAAGGCGGAGCCGGAATGAGCATGATGGAGCCATTTGGTGGAGGGCGCGCGCTGGAGCCGGTCAGAGGGAGGCGGAGCCGGAGGGCGCGCGCCGGAGCCGGTCAGAGGGAGGCGGAGCCGGAGGGCGCGCGCCGGAGCCGGTCAGAGGGAGGCGGAGCCGGAGGGCGCGCGCCGGAGCCAGTCAGAGGGAGGCGGAGCCGGAGGGCGCGCGCCGGAGCCAGTCAGAGGGAGGCGGAGCCGGAGGGCGCGCGCCGGAGCCGGTCAGAGGGAGGCGGAGCCGGAGGGCGCGCGACGGAGCCGGTCAGAGGGAGGCGGAGCCGGAGGGCGCGCGACGGAGCCGGTCAGAGGGAGGCGGAGCCGGAGGGCGCGCGACGGAGCCGGTCAGAGGGAGGCAGCCCGTCCTCTGCCGCCCACTCACCTTCTTGAACTCCCGGAAGGGCACGAACTGGACGATGTCGCGGGCAGCCTGCTCCCCGCCGGACTCCTGGGTCCCGTCCTCGTCCAGCGCCCGCATGTCGGAGAAGTCGGCGTTGCCCACCCCCACAATGATGATGGAGACGGGCAGGCGCGAGGCCCGGATCACGGCTTCCCGCGTGGCCGGCATGTCGCTCAGCGCCCCGTCCGTCAGCACCAGCAGCACCCGGTACCGCTGGGGACAAGGGGGGGTCAGGGCTGGGGGGTCCCCAACTCTGCATCCAGCCCCCCTCCCCGCTGCCCCCACGCCGCCGCCCCCTCACCATGGGCTGCCCGGTGTCCTCTTCCTCGCTGACGGGGGCCAGCACCCGCTTGATGATGGGGGCCAGGTTGGTGGGGCCGTACAGCTGGATCTGGGGCAGGCACCGTTTGTAGGCCTCGATCACCCCCGAGATCCCTGCGGGCGGAAGAGGGGGCTAGTGGTTAGAGCAGAGGGGCTGGGAGCCAGGACTCCTGGGGTCTCTCCCAGCACCGAGGGGTCGGGGGGTCTAGCGGTTGGAGCCGGGAGCCAGGAGCCTAGTCAGGGTCTGCTGGGCGTGGCCCAGGTTCATTAACGACCCTCGCTAACGAAGAGAGAGAGAGGGGGGCCTACGTTCGCACTCCGGGTTGTCTGGGTCGAAGTTGATGGCGAAATCGTGGGAGACCTGGGGAAAAGGAGACGCCGGCTCAGACAGAAACTCTCTCCCCTCCCCCTCCCAGCACCCCCAAAGTACCTCGTTGTTCGGGGGGATCCGCGCCCCAAATCCAAAGGCTGGGAACTTCTTGTCGCTGGAAGAGAGCGAGTGAGACGTAGGGTGGGGTGCGCCTGGGGTCCCGCCAACGCACCCGACCGGCAGAGGGGCCCAGGCGGGGGAGGTCCTGACGGGCTCTCGGCCCCACGGACCGGTACCCCAGCCCCTGGGGGGTACCTGGGATGGGAAGACTGTTGCAAAGGGTGGGGGGTCATTTGCTGCTCCGAGGCAAAGGGCTGTGGGTAATTGGCTGCCACAAAGGATTGTGGGTAGCTTGGGAGAGCGGGAATGTGAAGTATTGTGGGTAGCTTGGGAGAGCGGGAATGTGAAGCAAAGGATTGTGGGTAGCTTGGGAGAGTGGGAATGTGAAGCAAAGGATTGTGGGTAGTTTGCGAGGGTGGGACTTGTGCAAAGGATTGTGGGTAGTTTGCAAGGGCAGGACTTGTGCAAAGGATTGTGGGTAGCTTGGGAGAGCGGGAACTTGAAGCAAAGGATTGTGGGTAGCTTGAGCAAGTGGGAATGTGAAGCAAAGGATTGTGGGTAGTTTGCAAGGGCGGGACTTGTGCAAAGGATTGTGGGTAGCTTGAGCAAGTAGGAATGGGAAACAAAGGGTTGTGGGTAGTTTGCAAGGGTGGGACTTGTGCAAAGGATTGTGGGTAGCCTGGGAGGGCAGGAATCTGGAGCAAAGGATTGTGGGTAGTTTTGACTTGTGCAGAGCACTGTGGGAAACACGGGGAGCTTTGGGCGGGCAGTTTGCAAGCGTGGGATTTCGGGAGCAATGCCTCATGGGTAATTTTCCCCTGTGGGAGCAAGGGGGACGGAACCCAGGCCTCGGGGGCGCCCCTACCTGTCGTAGTCCTGGCAGATCTCGCCCACGGCGGACAGCGCCTTGAGGTACTCGTTGGGTTCCTTGGGGTTGATGAAATGCAGCGAGTGCTCGCTGCGCGGGTCCCCGTTGGAGGCCGTGAAGTCAATCGCCACCTGCGGGGGAGGTGGGGGGCAGCGTCCCCTAAGGGTTAGAGGGGGGCGCACGGCCCGGCCGCTCCCCGCCCCGCCCTGCCCCGCCGCCTCACCGAGAAGTAGATCTGCAGCCCGCCCATGATGTAATCCAGAAAGGTGTGAACCTTCTCCACCTGGAAGGGCGAGAGCGGAGCGGCGGGTCGTTAGGGCCTAACGAGGCGTTGACACGCCGACGCCGGCTGGAGGAGAACACCCAACCCAGCCCAGCCCCCACGGCTGTTTGGCCAACCTGGCCTTCCACGCGCCCAGGGCTGGGTAAACCAACCCTGCCGAGCGTCCGGGAGCGTCTCCCACCGTCCCGCCTCGTGGTGGGACACGCCCCAGCCCGCCGTGTCCTGCCGCCCGCGGGGAACGACGGATTCCCTCTCCCTCTTTAGGACGGCCCTTCGCCTGCTGGGAGCCCGTGACCCGGCTCCCACCTCCGCCTTCCGTAGACCACACGGACCCAGGTGTCCTGCTCCCGTTCCGCCTACGTCAGCTGTCCTACACCGCGACTCGGTTTTATTGCTCCCCGGCGGGCGCGCTCCGATTTGTCTCCATCGTCCCCGCCGTGTGGCGTCCGAAATCGGGCAACGTCTCCCCCCCGGCCCTGCTGTTAGGTGGGCGTTCTCAGGCGTAGTGCCGTGTCACCGTGTGATTTCGGACCAACCCTCCCATCTGTCGCCTTCGCTGGCTAACCCAGCCCACGCCTGCCCGCTCGCTGTCCGCTGCTGATTTCATAACCCCCCTCTCTGCGCCAGGAGCCAGGGCGTGTACGGGAGCCTCCCTTGACAACAGAGTCTGCCTCGTCCCAACTGGATCGCTAACGAGCAAAACCCAGGCCTCCAATCGGGTGCATGCAAGCACGCAGGCAAGGCTGCGGGGGCGAGCTTGGGGAGGCAGGGATGTTTTGCAGAATCACACAGATTAAGCTTCTCCGGATACTTCTATTTCCGATAAGCAGAAATCCAAGAGGCAGCCACACAACTGTTCAACACCCACGTAGGTTTTGCAACACGCAGAGGAGCATTAGGCATGGAGGAATCCTACACAACGCGCCAGAGTGACGTAGTGGGGGGCTGTCTGCTCTGGAGCCCCGCATTCCCACCTGGCTGTGGGGTGCGATTCCCAGTGGCTCACTCCACTTACGGATTGGCCCAGACAACTAATTCCCAGCCTGAGCAGGGGACAACCCCGTTTCCAGACAAATGAAGAGAGGCGGGGGGGTAGATTTGGGGAGTTGAGTTAGTCTCAGCTGGGCTAGGTTGAGTGATGCTAGTTTAGACCAAGGAAAGAGGGGTTCAGGGCCCGTGAGCCCTTCCCCCCAAGGGGAACAAGGCTGTCTGCTCTCGGTGTCGATGCTCACACAGATTCTACGCCCCGGTACGTCTACGCAGCAACGTTATTTCGAAATAACCTTCCGAGCGTCGACACAAGCCAACCACTATTTCGAAATTCATTCGGAAGAGTGGAGGGCGTATTTCGAAATGGGTAACCCTCATTCCACGAGGAGTAACGGTAGTTTGAACTAGGAAGCCTAGTTCGAACTACCTAGTTCGAGCCCCGTGTAGCCGCGCTGCACGGGGTTCGAAGCAGCGGGGTTTTAAAAATGGCGGCGCCCCGCTTATGCAAATGAAGCCCAGGAAATTCAAATCCCGGGCTTCATTTACAAGTGCGGTATGCCTACATTACCCCGCTAGTTCGAACTAGGAGGGTAGTGTAGACAGACCCTTAGATACTTCGAAATCACGCCGTCGTGCAGACATACCCCGAGAAGCAATCAAAACTTCTACTCTACTGGTTGGTGGAGAGTGACATCTGGCTGCGGAGGGGGGTGCAGGGTCGGGGGGCGCCCCGACACGCCGTCGCAGCAATCAACTGGGAAATCTTAGAACGACCCAGTCTCGCTTTGCTACAACATGGGCGGAGCGAGAACCATCGAGGGGAGGGAGGGCAGGACGGACCCACAGGTCCTATTGGACCTAGAAGTGACAGACCCTCCGCGCCGATAACCCGATGAGTGGGTGTGACGGCGTGTCGCGGGTCCCCCAACACTGCACCCCCGTAGCAGCAAGAACAGACTCCGCCCTTGATTCCCTACCCCCTCCTAGTCCGTCCCCTTCCTGGTTTCAACCAAAGACTCCCCCACGGCGACCAGCAACGTACCAACACTACATCCCAGCTGGAATCCAAGAGCCCACGCCCTCCCGCCGGATCCCGTAGGTGGCAAACGGGTGAAGCGTAAGCGAACGAGGCTTAATTACTGGACTATAACACCTCGTCGATTCATCGCTGCTGCATGGCTTGGCGCTGCGTTCATCGCTTCGGGACGGGGAGTATTTAAGGTTTCAATACTCATCGTGTTAAGGCTTGTGAAACGCCCACAATTACACCACCTGCTGCAATAAATACGCGCAAGGAAATCGAACCCCACGACAACCGGCGTGGATGACGCCGAGGGCCCCGCACCTGGACTGACCCTGGCGGGACCCCGCGAGATACGTCGTGAACCACCGACCCCCGCTATGGGTCCAGACGCTCCGTGACCATCGAACGTGCCGACGAATGGAAGTCGGACCTCTCTAGTCCGGCACCCGAGAATAGACCTGACCGGAGAATTTGCCAGACGATGTTTTCACGGAGGGTGGGGGAGCCCCTGGGTCCTGCCCCCGCATCTGCAGCCAGACCGGACTCTCAGCCGGCAGGTGGAAGAGAAGTTGACGGGGAACATGGAGTCGCACAGACTTGTTGTTACAGCAATCAGGAGTCAGTACTATCCTGCTGGGGGAGAGGGGCGCCCCGAGCCAGCCCGGCCCCCCGCCAGCGAGACGCCTTTCCCTAGGCCAGCCGAAAAACTCAGCTCAGACACCAATGTCTAGCAGCGTCACCAACACTTCCCGTGTACTGGGCTGTAGGAGACACCGAGGGGTGAAATCGAGCCCAAGAACAGCACAGAGCCCTGAGCCAGGGGTGGGGGCTGTAAGAAACTATCGGGGACCGCGGGAAACCTGCCCACGCCCATGAGAAGCAGACACCTGGCTCACTGCAATCCTGCTGGAGCAGGGAGGCCGAGCGCCCGACCCGGGGAGGCCGAGCGCCCGACCCGGGGAGGCCGAGCGCCCGACCCGGGGAGGCCGAGCGCCCGACCCGGGGAGGCCGAGCGCCCGACCCGGGGAGGCCGAGCGCCCGACCCGGGGAGGCCGAGCGCCCGACCCGGGGAGGCCGAGCGCCCGACCCGGGGAGGTTGGTGCTGTAGATGCCCCGCCCGCTCACTCACCTTGCACTGGGACAGCACCACGGTGCCGGAGTTCGTGTAGTGCTTCTTCTTCTTCTCCTGGTATTTGGGGTTGATGCATTCGTACACCACCTGCCCAAGGACAGGGACAGCGCTGGGTCTGGGCTCGGAGCGGGGTCTTCCCCCGTACCCCGGCTGGGGAGAGGACCCAGGAGTCCCGGCTCCCCGCCCCGCCCTCCCTACCTCCTTCCCTGAGGAAACCTCCTGCATTTCACGGAAGGTCGTGGTGAATTCACCGATGTAATCGTGTTTCCCGCTGGTGTTATAGTCGTAAACGACGCACTGGGAGGCAAGAGAGAGGGAGTGATAGTGCGACAGCCCCTCCGACCGGGCAGAGACCCCAGCAGTTCTGGCTCCCAGCCCCCTGCTCTAACCACTGGCCCCCACTGCCCTCCCAGAGCTGGGAGGGAACCCAGGCGCCCGGGCACTCACCCGGATGGTCTTGTCCGGGTCACAGCTGCACAGCGAGTGGAGGGAGACGCGGAAGGGTTCCCAGGTAGGGCTCAAATTGTTATTAACCACCTGGGGGGGGAAGAGCAGTGGGGGTGGATATGGGTCACCCCCCATACTCAGCCCTGCTGCCTCCTCCCCCACTGGGCCCCACTCCCTTCATCCCCTCTCCCACCCCCGGGCACCCGCCCCTCACCTCCGTCCTCACCACCAGATGCTCCGTTTGGGGGCCGGTCACCTTGTAGATTTCCAGGAAGGGGTCTGACTTGGTGAAGAGATCCTACAGCCAGGGAGAGACAGACAGAGCCCCAGGGAGGGCAGTGGGGGCCAGTGGTTAGAGCCGGGCAGCTGGGAGCTGGGGCAGGGGAGTCGCTCTCTTACCTTGTTGTCCAGCTTCTGAGCCCGGAATTCGAGCTGCACGAAGTGGTTGGGGCTGGTGACTTCTTCCGCCTCGATCTGCGGGGGGGGAGACGCACACGAGAGCCTGGAAACCGCGCGGTGCTGGGACCCTCCCCCGGCCGGCCCGCCCCCCCCCCCGGCTCCTCGCGACCCACCACAGCCCACGCCCAGCCCAAGAACCGGGGTCCTGGCTCGCAGCCCCCCCGCTCCAACCACTAGCCCCCAATCCCCTGCTCCAACCACTAGCCCCCCCGCCCTCCTAGAGCTGGGGAAAGAACCCAGGGGTCCCGGCTCGCAGCCCCCCTCCCCCTCTGCTCCAACCACTAGCCCCCACTCCCCTGCTCCAACCACTAGCCCCCCTGCCCTCCTAGAGCTGGGGAAAGAACCCAGAGGTCCCGGCTCACAGCCCCTCCCCGCTCCGACCACTAGCCTCCACTCCCCTGCTCCAACCACTAGCCCCCCCCGCCCTCCTAGAGCTGGGGAAAGAACCCAGGGGTCCCGGCTCGCAGCCCCCCTCTCCCCCTGATCCAACCACTAGCCTCCACTCCCCTACCAGAACTTGGGAGAGAACCCAGCAGTCCCGGCTCCCTTGCCCCACCCCCGCTCTAACCACTGTACCCCACTTCCTTCCAGAGCTTGGGAGAGAATCAGGGAGTTCTAGCTCCCCGCCCACTAAGTCTCTTCTCTCCAGCCCTTTCTGGGGGGGTCACACAACTCCCCCCCCCGGTTGCCCTTCGTACTGTGATGGTGGATTTTCCCGCCGTCGTCCCGTCCTTGAGGAGCAGCGGCTTGGTGACTTTGGTCTGGGACACGATCTGCCAAGGAGGGGCGGGGGGGAGAGACGTCAGGAGGGGCGCGGGGGGGGGCGTAGCACGAGGACGCACAGAGGGCAGGCAGGGCAGGGGCACTGGGGAGGGCGGCCCGTCGGTCGGGTTCTGGTGCCGCTGGCTGGGAGCGCTAGGGGGGAGGTGGGCGAGGGGGCACCGGGCGCAGGCGAGAGTTAGGGGCTAAGTCTGACGCGGGGCAAACACCAGGGATCCCAGGGTTCCGGTTTGGCTGCGGTTAGCAGGGGCCTGTCCCCCCTCCAGCCATGGCCTGGGGTGGGCCTAGAGGTCGTGGGTATCCAAGGGGGTTATCCCGCATCCCCGCCTCTCCCATGGCCAGAGGTATACCCATGTCCCCAGGGCTAGGGGTAGAGTTACTAGGGGTAACCCAGGATTTGGGGTAGGGTTATGGTTATCAGGGGTGTACCTCATCCCCAGGGTTAGGGGTAGAGTTACTAGGGGTAACCCAGGATTTGGGGTAGGGGTATGGTTATCAGGGGTGTACCTCATCCCCAGGGTTAGGGGTAGGGTTATGGCTGTCAGGAGTATACCCCACGTCCCCAGGGTTAGGGGTAGGGTTATGGCTGTCAGGAGTATACCCCACGTCCCCAGGGTTAGGGGTAGGGTTATGGTTATCAGGGATATATCCCACATCTCCGGGGTTAGGGGTAGGGTCATGGTTATCAGGGGTATACCCCACGTCCCTGGGATTAGGGGTAGGGTTATGGTTATCAGGGGTATACCCCACGTCTCCAGGGTTAGGGGTAGTGTCATGGTTATCAGGGGTATACCCCACGTCCCCGGGATTAGGGGTAGGGTCATGGTTATCAGGGGTATACCCCACGTCCCCAGGGTTAGGGGTAGGGTTATGGTTATCAGGGATATATCCCACATCTCTGGGGTTAGGGGTAGGGTTATGGTTATCAGGGGTATACCCCACATCTCCGGGGTTAGGGGTAGGGTTATGGTTATCAGGGGTATACCCCACATCTCCGGGGTTAGGGGTAGGGTTATGGTTATCAGGGATATATCCCACATCTCCGGGGTTAGGGGTAGGGTCATGGTTATCAGGGGTATACCCCACATCCCCAGGGTTAGGGGTATGGTTATCAGGGATATATCCCACATCTCCGGGGTTAGGGGTAGGGTTATGGTTATCAGGGGTATACCCCACATCTCCGGGGTTAGGGGTAGGGTTATGGTTATCAGGGATATATCCCACATCTCCGGGGTTAGGGGTAGGGTCATGGTTATCAGGGGTATACCCCACATCCCCAGGGTTAGGGTTATGGCTGTCAGGAGTATACCCCACATCCCCAGGGTTAGGGGTAGGGTTATGGCTGTCAGGGGTATACCCCACGTCCCCAGGGTTAGGGGTAGGGTCATGGTTATCAGGGGTATACCCCACGTCCCCAGGGTTAGGGGTAGGGTTATGGCTCTCTGGGGCATACCCCTTATCCCCAGGCATATGGGGTAGGGTTACCGGAGGGGGTATACTTCATTTCCCCACCTGGCCCAGGGACCACTCCGCTGCCCCCAGGAAGGTGTCCTCCTCGACCCCCCCATCCTCAGCGCTGGCACTGTAGGCTTCGAAGCAGAAGGCCTGCATCTCCTCGAAGAAGTAGTCCAGCAGGAAGACGTGGGAGAAGACGGGGTTCAGGCTGCCGTGCATGGTCTCGGTGCGCCCCACCTATGGGAGTGGGGATCGGGAGGAGGTTCAGGGGATGCTGAGGGGGAGGGGGGCACACTGTGGGAGCCCCCCCTTGGGAAGGTGGCTTAAGGGGGAGCACATCCTCTCTCTTGGGCAGAGAGTTTGGAGGCCAAGAGGCAGGAGGCTGGAGCAGAGAGAAGTGGGGAAAGGGTGAAATCAAGGGGTGCCGGGGGGTCCCCCAATTTCCTCTGAGAAGGGGGGACTGTGGGGCAGCCCAAGGGGGAGACGCAAGGGCAGGGGTCCCCGGAGCAGGGCATGGCTGGGAGCCCCCGTACCTCGCTCCACTGCCCTTCGACCAGCTGCTTCAGCACCACGCAGGGGTTGGGGGCGGCCAGGGGGTCCCGATCCAGGAGGTTCCAGCAGGAGACTCGGAGCTCGACCCGCGAGGCTCCTAGGGCCACCGGCTGGGACTCGTCCGCCTCTGACATGGGGGCGCCTGGGCGGGAGAGACGGAAGGCAACGGACGCAGGGAGAGAGGGGAGGGGATGGGGAGGACAGACGGACGGACGGGTGGATGGATGGATGGATGGATGAGTGGGAGAATGGATGGACAGACGGGTGGGTGGACGGGGGGATGGACGGGCGGGCGGGTGGGGGAGAGGGACGGGCGGGCGGACGGACAGACGGGCGTTTCAGGCCCACAGCCCCATAGCTCAGAGCAGAACACGCCCTCCCCGAGGGAACGAGGTGCCGGGAAGACGCCGATGCTCCCAGAGAGCAAGTGCACCCGGCTCAGGGGGAGAGGTGACAAGCAGAGAGAGCAGCCAGGAGGCGGGGGAGCAGAGGCTGTGGGTCAGAGTGAGGGGCACTGGCAGGGCTGGGGGGTAGGAGGGAGGGACCAGAGCAGGGCCTGGGGAGCAGGAGAGAGGGGCTGGAAGGAGGGAGGGACGGGGGCAGGTCTGGGGGGTAGGGGCTGAGGGGTAGAGGGGAGTCTGCAGGGGGCAGGGGTGGGGTTGGGGGGCAGGAGGGAGGGGCAGAATCCAGAGCAAGGGCTGTGAGGTAGGAGGGGCAGGGCTAGGGGTCAGGGGCTGGGGGGAGGGAGGGGGCAGGGGCTGTGGAGCAAGAGCAGGGGCTGGGGCGCTGGAGCTGCGGGGTGGTAGGAGCTGGGAGAAGGGAGGGGCAGGGCTGGGGGGTAGGAGCCAGGGGGACGGAGGGGGTGGGGCTCGGTGAGGGGACTGGAGGGGTAGGAACCGGAGGGAGGGAGGGGTGGGGGGAGGCTGGGGGGTGGGGAGCAGGGGGAGGGGGAGGGCCGGGCCGTGCGGGGGAAGCCCAGGGGATGCCCGGCCGGGACGTTTCTGCCCCGTCAGCTCCGGGCGATGATTTATGGCCCTGCGGTTCCTTGGCTCAGGGCCGGACCCTCCATGTGCAGAGTGTGTGTGTGGGGGGGGGGGGCGCAAGGCTGGACTACCAGGGGCTGGGGGATGGGAGAGAGGGGCACCGGCAGGGCTGGGGGGGCAGGAAGGGGTCAGTGGCAGGGCTGGGGGGAACAGGGGCTGGGGGTCAGGAGGGGGGCAGGAGTGATGGGTACTGGCAGGGCTGTGGGGCAGGAAGGGGTCAGTGGCGGGGCGGGGGGGCAGGGGTTGGGGGGCAGGGCTGGGGGGCAGGAAGGGGCCAGCGGCGGGGTGGGGAGCAGGGGCTGTGGGGCAGGAAGGGGTCAGCGGCGGGGCGGGGAGCAGGGGGGTGGAAGCGGGGGACCGCTGGGCCCTGGGGCGCTGTGGGGAGGGGGGGGGTGTAACAACCGGGGTAGCCACGGGCCTCCCAACGCTGGGGCTGCCTGGGGCGAACCCGCTGGCGGCCACACTGGGGCCCCGGACACACCCTGTGTCGGCCCCACACGGCTGCACGACACAGCCAGGCCCACAATGAACCGACACACAAACCCGCCCCCCCCCCGCGCTGGGCCTGGAAGCAGGAATGGGAAATGAACAGAGCGGGGGGGGGGGCGGGCATGTTCAGATACACACACACCCCACAACACCCGGCACACACACACACACACACCCCACAACACCCAGCGCGCACACACACACACCCAGCGCGCACACACACCCCACAACACCTGGCACACACACACACACACCCCACAACACCCGGCACACACACACACACCCCACAACACCCGGCGCGCACACACACACACCCAGCGCGCGCACACACACACCCAGCACGCACACACACCCCACAACACCCGGCACACACACACACACCCCACAACACCCGGCACACACACACACACACACACACATACACACCACAACACCCAGCGCACCCCCCCAGCACCCGACACACACACACACACACACACCCCACAACACCCGGCGCACACACACCTGGCACACACACACACACACACCACAACACCCGGCACACACACCACAGCACCCCACACACACACACACACACACGACAGCGTCTGGCACACACACACCCCCCACAGCACCCAGCACACACACACACACACACACACCCCGCAGCACCCGGCACACACACCACAGCACCCGACACACACACACACACACCCCACTACACCCGGCGCACACACACCTGGCACACACACACACACACACCACAACACCCGGCACACACACCCCACAACACCCGGCGCACACACACCTGGCACACACACACACACACACCACAACACCCGGCACACACACCACAGCACCCCCCCCACCCCACACACACACACACGACAGCGTCTGGCACACACCCCCCCCCCCCACAGCACCCAGCACACACACACACACACACACACCCCGCAGCACCCGGCACACACACCACAGCACCCCCCCCCACACACACACACACGACAGCGTCTGGCACACCCCCCCCCACACAGCACCCAGCACACACACACACACACACATACCCCGCAGCACCCGGCGCACACGGCCGCAGGGCAAGGACTCCGACACACACACGACAGGGACAGGCACACCCGCAGGGCAGGGACACACACACCCCGCAGCACGTACCGGTCTGATGCGCTGGCAGCGGACGGACCAGCCCCTGGCTACACCCGGCTGCGTCCTTCGGCCCTGCGGCTGCCGCCCCACCTGCTCCTCCCGCGGTGCCCCCCCCCGCTCCTCGCTCCGCCCACTGCCCCCCCCCCCGCTCCTAGCCCCGCCCCCTGCCCGGCTCCCTGCTCCCTGCCGGGGGGGGGGCGGTATGTGTGTGTCTGGGCGCGGGACGCCGGCAGGATGGGGGGCAGAGATGGGGGCGGGGCCTCGGCTCGGTCCCAGCGGGGCTGCCGGCAGGATGGGGGGCAGAGATGGGGGCGGGGCCTCGGCTCGGTCCCAGCGGGGCTGCCGGCTGGATGGGGGGCAGAGATGGGGGCGGGGCCTCGGCTCGGTCCCAGCGGGGCTGCCGGCTGGATGGGGGGCAGAGATGGGGGGCGGGGCCTCGGCTCGGTCCCGGCGGGGCTGCCGGCTGGATGGGGGGCAGAGATGGGGGGCGGGGCTGCCGGCTCTCCGCTCCCCTCCGCCCTTCTGCTCCAGGTGCAGCGGGGCAGGGGGCGGGGCTTGCCGGCGTGGCCCCGCCCCTCGCTGAGGTCGGGCCCGGAGTGGAGACTCACAGCAGTCGGGGGCGCACTGCCCCCCCCAATCCACACAGGAGTAGACACAACAGGGACACAAACACCCCAAAGAACACCCGCCCTGGCAACCGCGACACACAGGGACACAGCCCCCCGCCCCCCTGACATCTCGCCCCCCGGGGACAGGCAGCCACCCACTGTGGGCCAGGCTTGTGAAGGGCGTTGAGGGGGTACACAAGAATACAATGGAGTGTGTGCTGGGGTGGCCCTCTGCCCTCCGCTGGCAGGGTTGTGTGTGCTGCCCCCTGGTGGCGGGGTTGTGTGTGTGCTGGTGGCGGGGTTGTGTGTGCTGGTGGCGGGGTTGTGTGTTTGCTGGTGGCGGGGTTGTGTGTTAGCTGCCCCCTGGTGGCGAGGTTGTGTGTGTTGCTGGTGGCAGGGTGGTGGACTGGCTGCCCCCTGCTGGCAGGATTGTGTGTTTGCTGGTGGCAGGGTTGTGTGTTTGCTGGTGGCGGGGTTGTGTGTTTGCTGCCCCCTGGTGGCGGGGTTGTGTGTTTGCTGGTGGCGGGGTTGTGTGTTAGCTGCCCTCTGGTGGCGGGGTTGTGTGTTTGCTGGTGGCGGGGTTGTGTGTTAGCTGCCCCCTGGTGGCGAGGTTGTGTGTGTTGCTGGTGGCAGGGTGGTGGACTGGCTGCCCCCTGCTGGCAGGATTGTGTGTTTGCTGGTGGCAGGGTTGTGTGTTTGCTGGTGGCGGGGTTGTGTGTTTGCTGCCCCCTGGTGGCGGGGTTGTGTGTTTGCTGGTGGCGGGGTTGTGTGTTTGCTGGTGGCAGGGTTGTGTGTTTGCTGCCCCCTGGTGGCGGGGTTGTGTGTTTGCTGGTGGCAGGGTTGTGTGTTTGCTGCCCCCTGGTGGCGGGGTTGTGTGTTTGCTGGTGGCGGGGTTGTGTGTTTGCTGGTGGCGGGGTTGTGTGTTTGCTGCCCCCTGGTGGTGGGGTTGTGTGTTTGCTGCCCCCTGGTGGCGGGGTTGTGTGTTTGCTGGTGGCGGGGTTGTGTGTTTGCTGCCCCCTGGTGGTGGGGTTGTGTGTTTGCTGCCCCCTGGTGGCGGGGTTGTGTGTTTGCTGGTGGCGGGGTTGTGTGTTTGCTGGTGGCAGGGTTGTGTGTTTGCTGCCCCCTGGTGGC
This sequence comes from Pelodiscus sinensis, assembly GCF_052426305.1. Classification (NCBI taxonomy): domain Eukaryota; kingdom Metazoa; phylum Chordata; order Testudines; family Trionychidae; genus Pelodiscus; species Pelodiscus sinensis. The sequence continues at coordinate 1,513,438 of NC_143081.1, read as the reverse complement.
GGGGTTGTGTGTTTGCTGGTGGCAGGGTTGTGTGTTTGCTGGTGGCAGGGTTGTGTGTTTGCTGCCCCCTGGTGGCGGGGTTGTGTGTTTGCTGGTGGCGGGGTTGTGTGTTTGCTGCCCCCTGGTGGTGGGGTTGTGTGTTTGCTGCCCCCTGGTGGCGGGGTTGTGTGTTTGCTGGTGGCGGGGTTGTGTGTTTGCTGCCCCCTGGTGGTGGGGTTGTGTGTTTGCTGCCCCCTGGTGGCGGGGTTGTGTGTGTTGCTGGTGGCAGGGTGGTGGACTGGCTGCCCCCTGGTGGTGGGGACGGGACCTGCCCCATGTGCCCCCCCCACACTCCCTAGTGGCAGGTTGTGTGTTTCCTTCCCTGGGTGTCCCCCCCCCGAGATCCGACTGTCCCCTGTTGGCCGGGACTGAGAGCTACTGTGTGTGACCCACAGATGGGGGCCAGGGACGCCCGGCCCCTGCAGCCTGCCCCCCAGCAAGGGGCCCCAGTGAGGAAGGAGCCGGCTGCTGATCGCCAGATAGAATTTATTTCTCTCTTCGCTCTGTACAGGCCGAAAATAGACAGTGACCCCCGGGGGGGGGGCGGAAAAGGGGGGGCGGGGTAGCCGCTCAGGGGGAGGAGCCACATTCAGAATCCTGCCCCCCTCCCCGTTTTCCACCTGCCGGGGGCTCCCCGTGGGAACCGGGGTCCCTCCCTCGCGGGGGGTCGGAAGCGTGGGGAGGAGCCGGGTGCGCATGGGGGGTGGAAGCAAGCGGCTGGGGGGCAGGGTGGAGTCTGTGCCCCATGGCTATGGGGGGAGGGGCCGATCCTTGGTTTTTGTTGGCGGGGAGGCCTCTTCTCTCTCGCCTCGGTGCCACGTTCCCGGCTGCCCCCAGCTGCTGGCAGGGCAGGTCTGTCAGTCTGTCCCGGACTCCGGGGTCCCTGTGGAGAGACGGACGAGGTGACAGGCTGGGGGGGGAACAGCTGGGGGGCAGAGGGTGGCTCTACTCACCCACAGCCTGGTCCATGGAGAGGAGAGGCCGAGCCACGGGGAGGCGGGTTTTCCGGGATGGCTGGTACCTCCCCGTGGGTGGGGGCGGAGGGGGGTCGGGCAGGGGGGCGTTGGCCGCACCTGTTGGGGGTGGGGAAGGGTTAGATCCAGAGACAACCCAGCTGGGGGCACTGCTATGGGGAAGCTCGCAGCCCCTAGGGTTCCCCCCCCCCTCCGGCTGGGGGCACTGCTGTGGGGAAGCTCGCAGCCCCTAGGGTCCCCATTTCTGTCTGGTGGCACTGCTAGGGCGGAAGCTCACATCCCTTAGGGTCCCCTCCCTCAGCTAGAGGCACTGCTGTGGGGAAGCTCGCAGCCCCTAGAGTTCCCCCCCCCCGGCTGGGGGCACTGCTGTGGGGAAGCTCGCAGCCCCTAGGGTCCCCACTTCTGTCTGGTGGCACTGCTAGGGGGGAAGCTCACAGCCCTTAGGGTCCCCTCCCCCAGCTAGAGGCAATGCTGTGGGGAAGCTCGCAGCCCTGGGGCCCCTTCCCCCACTCAGTTCGGGGTCTCACCTCTGGCTCCAGGGTGACGGCCCCGGTCTGACTCCAGCTTGTCACAGGACTGGGCCCGGCGCGTGCGCTGGGGCTTCAGGGGGACCGGCTTCCGCCCCCCCTCACAGCCCCCTGGAAGGAGAAAGGGGGTGAAAGGCCCCGGGTCCCCTCCCCCACCCCTGGAGCCAGCCCGTCCCTGTTTGGGGCAGGGTCTGTCCTGGCCCCGCCCCCTAGCCCAGTTCCCGGTACCTTCTGTATCCAGGTGGTCCGGGCGGGGACGGGCGATGGGGGGGGAGGTCCGCGCCTCGGGGGGACCGGCCCCCCCCTCCCCCTCCTCGCTGCTTTGGCTCCTCTCCGGCTGAGTGGGGGCCTTTCGGCCCCGGGGGACGGCGACGGGCTTGGGGGGACGGGCCTGTTGGGGAGTGGGGAGGGGACAGGGGCATCAGTTAGACCCCCCAGTAATGCCACAGAGCACCCCAAACTCCACCCCCGGGGGCACTGCTGTGGGGAAGCTCACAGCTTACACCCTCTGTCCCCCCAGCCTCCCACCACTGCAGCCCCCCTCTCACCTTTCCAGATACCAGGAAGCTGGGGTTTGGGGGCCTGTCCCCCTCCTCCTCTCTGGGGGTCCCGCTGGGGCTGTCCGTCCCCTCCCGGTCCAGCTGCGCGCTCTCCTCTGCTGAAATGGGAGAGGAAGAAACCACATGAATGATGGGGGCACTGCTGTCGGAAGCTCGCAGCCGTGCCGGGCACTGCTCTAAAGCTTAGAACTCCAGGGGCACTGCTGCAGGGAAGTTCACAGCCCTGAGGGCACTGCTGTAGGGAAGCTCGCAGCCCTGGGGGCACTGCTGCAGGGAAGCTCACAGCCTTAGGGGCACCGCCCCAGGGAAGCTCACAGCCTCAGGGCACTGTGCCAGGAAGCTCGCAGCCCTGGCGGCACTGTTGTAGGGAAGCTCACAGCCCTGGGGCACTGTGCCGGGAAGCTCGCAGCCCTTACCGATATCCCAGCTGGCCTCAGCCCGGCGGATGGTGGCGAACGTCGGTTTGGAGCTCTGTGGGGGAGGTTGGGGTCTCCAGCCCCCTCTGTCTGTGGGGGGGGGGAAAGGGGGGATCAGGATGGGGGGAGCTAGGAGAGGAGGAGGGGCAGACTTTGGGGTGCACCCCCTTACCTGTTTCGTCCGAGGACCTCCGCCTCTCTCGATCCTGCAGGCTGCCCGTCCTCTGCAGCTCCACCCCCTGGAGCCAAGCCAGTAGAAAGGGGAGTCAAGTGGGTGTGGCCTCCCTCCTCAGGCCCCGCCCCCAAATAGCCCCTCCCTCTGTGACTGTAGCTGCAGGCCACCAGGTAACAAGTGGGCGTGGCCTGTCTTCAGGCTCCACCCCTTCAGAAATGCCCCTCCCCTTCCCCCATACCTCTGTCTTCCCATCCAGGCTCCGCCCCATTCCCGGCAGGGCGATGCGCTGGACTTTGGAAGGCTGCAATAGCTCCGCCTCCGAGGAGTCGGACTCCGCCCTCTCGGGGTTGCGGGGACGGTCGGTGGAGGGACCCTACGGACAGAGAGGTGGTTGAACGCAGCGACCTCTGCGGGGCCCTCCCGCCCTGCTGCCCGGACCCCCCTTACCTGCATCCCCCGGGATGGCAGCCCCTTCACCCCGCTTCCTCCGCTGCCCCCCAGCCCGGGGAAGGGGACCCGCACGCTCTGGGGCTCCTCCTCCTGCCCCTCGTCCAGGCTGGCCGAGCTCCGCATGGGCGCCTTGGGCTCCTCTCCTGCCCCCTGCGGGGTGCCGGGGGAGCTGTGGGGGGCCCCCCACACGGTGTCTTCAGCCTCCCGCTCCCCCTTGAGGCTCCGGTGGCGCCGAAAATGGAAAAGCCCCTTTCGCCTCTTCTTCTGCATGGGGGGCAGGGCGTCCGAAGGACCTGGTCTCACCCCGCAGCCCCTGGGGGTCCGGGGATAGCTGGGGGGCAGAGGAGAGGAGTGGGGGTGATCAGAGAATCAGACTGGGGGGGCTCCCTACCCTTCCCCCAGCCCAGTGCCCTTTCTGCCGACAGCAGCCAGTGCCAGATGCCCCAGAGGGAGGGAACGGAACCGGTACTGATCGCGCCATCTCGCTCCTGCCATCCATCTCCGCCCTCCGACACACAGAGGCTGGGGACCCCGTTCCTACCCAGCCTGGCTAAGAGCCATCGATGGACCCAACCTCCATGAATCTATCTCGCTATTTTTTGAACCCTGTTAATGTCCTGGCCTTTGCCACATCCTCTGGCGAGGAGTTCCACAGGTTGACTGTGCTCGGAGTGAAGAAAAACTTCCTTTGGTTTGTTTGAAACCTTTTCAGCTCATTGGGTGACCCCTCGTGCTTATATTGTGGGATCCCCCCCCCCCGAATGTGCCTTACTTTACATTTATCAACATTAAAATCCATCTGCCATTTTGTTGCCCTAGTTCGGAGAGACCCTTTTGCAGTTCTTCACAGTCTGCTTTGGACTTAACTCTCTTGAGCAGTTTGGTACCAAGGGTTGATGGTCCCACCTGGCGTTATCGGTGAGGACACGCCTGCTAAAAAATTCCTCCAGGCCCTCATCCAGCCTCGGCACCGTCCCGTTCTCCTGCCGCTGGGGCTCGATGGATCCTGGCGTCCGAGCCTGCTGAGGAGAGGTATAGTATGCAAGGAATTCGCCCCTGTCACTTTAAGACTGGCTCCTCCCTCTTACCCCCCCCCATAGGCAAAGGGGAAGTCCCGCCTCCAGTGACTTGGACTTCCTGCCGTAGTCTGGAGATAAAGCTATTAGCTCCTCCCACTACAAGAACAGCTCTTCCCCCTTTCCATCGGAAACTACCTCCTCCAGTAACCGGAACTTCCTGTTTTGGAGTATTAAAAAGAGTAATGCTCAGTTAGCTGCTCCTACTATAAAGCTGGCTCCTCCCCCCTGTACACAGCTGAAGTAGGAAGTCCCGCGTCTTGGGAACCGGGACTTCCTGTTTTAGTAGGGGATAAGTTCCAGTTTCCTGTGTCTGCTTCAGCTCATTACCCCATCAGGCTCTGGGGCTGGAGTCTGTCCAAAAGGTAAAGGCACAGTTGAGGGGAGACAGAGTGAAAAAAGAGACAGAATGAGTGAACAAAAAAGGAGCAGAGAGGGGAAGAGGAATAAACAAACGAATAAGGGAAGGAACAAAAGAATGTGAAAATGAATGGATGGAAGAGGGAATGCAAAATTGAGAGAACGCATGATTAAGCAAATTTGCAAATGAAAAATTAAGGAGAAAAGGGGCGAACAAGAAAAGGAAGGAACGAGAAAGGAAGGAAGGAGAAAGGAAGGAACGAGAAAAGGAAGGAAGGAGAAAAGGAAGAAACGAGAAAGGAAGGAAGGAGAAAAGGAACGAATGTAGGAGAAACGGACTGAGGAAAGGAGAAGACAAGGGAACAAATGCAGCAGAATGAGAGAAAAGGAAGGAACGAGAAAGGAAGGAAGAAGAAGAGGAAGGAAGGAGAAAAGGAAGGAATGAATGCAGGAGAAGGTGAGAAAAGGAAGGAACGAGGAAGAAAGGAAGGAGAAAGGAAGGAAGGAGAAAAGGAAGGAGGGAGAAAGGAAGGAAGAAGAAGAGGAAGGAGGGAGAAAAGGAAGGAAGGAAGGAAGGAAGGAAGGAAGGAAGGAATGGGAAAAGGAAAGAGAAAAGGAATGGGAAAAGGAAGGAAGGAGAAAAGGAAGGAACGCAGGAGAAAAGGAAGGAAGGAGAAAAGGAAGGAGAAAAGGAATGGGAAAAGGAAGGAAGGAGAAAAGGAAGGAGGGAGAAAGGAAGGAAGGAGAAAAGGAAGGAGGGAGAAAGGAAGGAAGAAGAAGAGGAAGGAGGGAGAAAAGGAAGGAAGGAGAAAAGGAAGGAAGGAGAAAAGGAAGGAATGCAGGAGAAAAGGACTGCGGCAAGGAGAGGAGGGAACGAATGCAGGAGAACGGGAGAAAAGGAAGGAGCAGGGGAAGAAAGACTCAGATGAGCAACCCAGAGATGCCAGCAGAGGCCCGGCGGCACGAGGTGCTGGATGAGGTGGGCGTGACTCACGTTCTGGCGGGGCCCCGGGGGGGCGCAGCGGGGGGGCCGGGGCCGGCCGCGGGTGCGGTGCTCCAGCCGGGAGCCCTCGGTGGGGAGCTCGGCCAGTCCCTCGAAGGACGGGCTGCGGGAATGCGAGTACTGGCTGCTGGTCGACGAGGACAGCCAGCCGGACGGAGAGTCGGTGCTCCAACGGGGTGCAGCGTCGCCATCGGGGTCAGCTGTGGAGTGGGGGGACAGTGGGGCAGGGGAGGAGGAAGCAACAGAAGAAGGATTGTGTGGATAACGGAGGGGTGGGCAGAGGGATAGAGATTTGGGTGATGAAGTGACCGGGTTGAGGGAGGGGTGGATGGAGGGGTGCCTCGAGATATCAGTGGGGGGGGCAGATGGGTGGAAGGATGAATGTGTGGGTGGGTGAATGGAGGGAGGCAGGGAGGGAGGGAGGGAGGGAGGGAGGGATGGGTGGGTGGGCGGATGGAAGGAAAGGTGGATTGAAAGGTAGATTGAAGGTATGTATGGAGCTGGCTAGGTGGTTGGACAGACAGATGGATGAAGCAGTGGGTGGACAGATGGATTGTGGACAGTTGGATGGATGGAGTGGTGGGCAGGTTGAATGTATGTTTGGACAGATGGATAGACGGATGGATGGACAAGTGGACAGATGGATGGCTGGTACACGGATGGATGGCTGAATGGATGGAGTGATGGGTGGATGGACAGACAGATGGACGGATGGAGTGATGGGCGGATGAGCAGACGGATGGACGGAGTGATGGGCGGATGGACGTGTGGGTGGACAGACGGATGGACGGAGAGATGGGCGGATGGACGTGTGGGTGGACAGACGGATGGATGGAGTGATGGGCGGATGGACATGTGGATGGACAGACGGATGGATGGAGAGATGGGCGGATGGACGTGTGGATGGGCAGACGGACGGATGGAGTGATGGGCGGATGGACGTGTGGATGGACAGATGGATGGACGGATGGACGGAGAGATGGGCGGATGGATGTGTGGATGGACAGACGGATGGACGGAGTGATGGGCGGATGGACGTGTGGGTGGACAGACGGATGGATGGACGGAGTGATGGGTGGATGGACGTGTGGATGGATAGACAGATGGATGGAGTGATGGGCGGATGGACGTGTGGATGGACAGACGGATGGACGGAGTGATGGGCGGATGGACGTGTGGGTGGACAGACGGATGGATGGAGTGATGGGCGGATGGACGTGTGGGTGGACAGACGGATGGACGGAGTGATGGGCGGATGGACGTGTGGGTGGACAGACGGATGGATGGAGTGATGGGCGGATGGACGTGTGGGTGGACAGACGGATGGACAGAGTGATGGGCGGATGGACGTGTGGATGGACAGACGGATGGATTGATGGGTGATGGACGTGCAGATGGACAGATGGAGGGACAGACGGACAGACCGGTGGGCAGGCGGCTGGCTGGCTGGGTGGATGGAGACAGGAGAGGTCTGATCCGTGTCCATCGCTCACCGATAAAGGCGGAGACGGGCCGGATTTTCCTGCCGTGCTTCTGCCTCTTGATGGCCATGGTGTCCTGCAGAGGGGAGAGCAGGGTGACGCTAGGGCTGGGACTGGGGGGCTGGGAGAGGGGCCGGCAGGGCCGTGCCCCATCCCCATCGCTTACAATGCTGGTCCCCAGCTCATCGTCCGTGGTCTCCTCCGGGTCTCTCAGCTGGTTCCTGGGGGGCTGGTCCAGCGGGGTCCCCCCGGAGCTCCCTGCCCCGCCCTGCCCCTCGGAGAGCTGCTGGAGGTAGGTGATGTGCCGGGCCTGTGGGGGGAGAGGTACCTGGGGTGACTGGAGGTTCTAAGGGGGCTGAGGAGGGTTTTGGGGGGCTCAGCTTCTGCATGGGGGGAGAGAGGGGCAGAGTGGGGCTCTGGGGTATAACGCCGGGGGGCATGGCGAAGAGACTGAGGTGAATGTGGAGGGCGTGGGGGAAGGGCTGCCCTGGGGTGCCGGGGGTATCAAGGTGCAGGCATCTGTGGGGATTATGAAGAGGGCCTGGGGGGGCTCTGGGCATGACACAGCCCCTGCCGTGGGTGCACTAGGATGGGGCTGTGAGGGCTGCTGGGGAGCTGGGGGTATCACAGGATGGTCAGTAGAGGGGACTGGAGGTTAAGGTGGGGGGAAGGGGGTCCCTGGTGGAGCTGGGGTGACTGTGGAGGACTGGGGGGGCAGCAAGGGGGACTGGGGGCAGCATGGGAGGTTGGGGAGCAGTGCAGGGGGCTGGGGAGCAGCGGGGGGGACTGGGGGCAGCATGGGAGGTTGGGGAGCAGTGCAGAGGGCTGGGGGGCAGCAAGGGGGACTGGGGGCAGCATGGGAGGTTGGGGAGCAGTGCAGGGGGCTGGGGGGCAGCGGGGGGGCTGGAGGGCAGCATGGGAGGTTGGGGAGCAGTGCAGGGGGCTGGGGGGCAGCGGGGGGCTGGGGGCAGCATGGGAGGTTGGGGAGCAGTGTAGGGGGCTGGGGGGCAGCGGGGGGGCTGGAGGGCAGCATGGGAGGTTGGGGAGCAGTGCAGGGGGCTGGGGGGCAGCGGAGGGGCTGGAGGGCAGCATGGGAGGTTGGGGAGCAGTGCAGGGGGCTGGGGGGCAGCGGGGGGGCTGGAGGGCAGCATGGGAGGTTGGGGAGCAGTGCAGGGGGCTGGGGGGCAGTGGGGGGCTGGAGGGCAGCATGGGAGGTTGGGGAGCAGTGTAGGGGGCTGGGGGGCAGCGGGGGGGCTGGAGGGCAGCATGGGAGGTTGGGGAGCAGTGCAGGGGGCTGGGGGGCAGCGGGGGGCTGGGGGCAGCATGGGAGGTTGGGGAGCAGTGCAGAGGGCTGGGGGGGCAGCAAGGGGGACTGGGGGCAGCATGGGAGGTTGGGGAGCAGTGCAGGGGGCTGGGGGGCAGCGGGGGGGCTGGAGGGCAGCATGGGAGGTTGGGGAGCAGTGCAGGGGGCTGGGGGGCAGCGGGGGGCTGGGGGCAGCATGGGAGGTTGGGGAGCAGTGTAGGGGGCTGGGGGGCAGCGGGGGGGCTGGAGGGCAGCATGGGAGGTTGGGGAGCAGTGCAGGGGGCTGGGGGGCAGCGGAGGGGCTGGAGGGCAGCATGGGAGGTTGGGGAGCAGTGCAGGGGGCTGGGGGGCAGCGGGGGGGCTGGAGGGCAGCATGGGAGGTTGGGGAGCAGTGCAGGGGGCTGGGGGGCAGTGGGGGGCTGGAGGGCAGCATGGGAGGTTGGGGAGCAGTGCAGGGGGCTGGGGGGCAGCGGGGGGGCTGGAGGGCAGCATGGGAGGTTGGGGAGCAGTGCAGGGGGCTGGGGGGCAGCGGGGGGTCTGGGGGGCATGGGAGGTTGGGGAGCAGTGCAGGGGGCTGGGGGGCAGCGGGGGGTCTGGGGGGCATGGGAGGTTGGGGAGCAGTGCAGGGGGCTGGGGGGCAGCGGGGGGGCTGGAGGGCAGCATGGGAGGTTGGGGAGCAGTGCAGGGGGCTGGGGGGCAGCGGGGGGGCTGGGGGGCAGCATGGGAGGTTGGGGAGCAGTGCAGGGGGCTGGGGGGCAGCGGGGGGGCTGGAGGGCAGCATGGGAGGTTGGGGAGCAGTGCAGGGGGCTGGGGGGCAGCGGGGGGTCTGGGGGGCATGGGAGGTTGGGGAGCAGTGCAGGGGGCTGGGGGGCAGCGGGGGGGCTGGAGGGCAGCATGGGAGGTTGGGGAGCAGTGTAGGGGGCTGGGGGGCAGCGGGGGGCTGGGGGTCTCACCAGGTTCTTGTGGGTGCTGTACAGCTCGTCCAGCAATTCCTCCACGATGGAGTTGGTGAGATACGTCACCACCGAAAGCTTCACCTCGCTGGGGACCAACGGGGGGGGGGGGGCGGTTCAGAGGTTGAGCAGACCCCCCCGTCCTCCAAACACCCCCACCCCCTCCTCAGGGACCCCCGTAAGAACACCGCCCCTCCCCCACGCCCCGTCCCTCCGGCCCCCCGGCCTCACTTCAGCTTGTTCTGGATGTCCTGCCCAGCCTGCTCCAGCAGCGCCCCCCGGATGAAGTTGCGGGGGACGGTCACCCGCTCCGACACGGCCCCCAGCATCTTGTTGTGGCCCTCGGCCGCCTGCATGGCCCTGGGGCACAGCTCCTGGGTCAGTGTCACCATGGAGTCCAGGATCACCTGGGGGGCCCCCAAAACAACGCGTCACCCCCAAGCTGGATTCCCCCGGCATTGAGCTCCCTTAGTGACACCAGCAGATCCAGGGTCGCCCCCCCCCCAGACTGAGCCCCTCAAGTGCTCAGTGAGTCCTGGGGTCCCCCAGCCAGTGAGATCTGGGATGCCCCCAAATTCAGCCCTCCCCCAACTTCCTGGAAGACCCGGGGCCCCCCCAAAATGGAGCCTCCCAGCCTCCAAACAGAGCTCCCCACAGTTCCCCGGTAAGACCCAGGGTCCCCCTGAACTGAGTCCTCCAACCCTGCTAGTGAAACCTGGGGGGCCCCAAGCTTAGCCCCCCCAGAGAGATCACCTGCAGCTCCTTGTCGACGGCCTTGGAGACCTCATTGGCCACGGACTCCAGGCGCTGCCGGACGGGCCCGTCGCTCGCCAGGATGTGTCCCAGCTCGTATAGGCTGGGGAAGAGCTGGCAGGAGAGAGAGCCCCGAGAGGGGCGGGGTGAGCAGGGACAGATGTGCGTGGGGGGAGGGGAAGACAGCAGCGGTAGCCACATCTGGGGAGCTTGTTCCTGGACCAGGGATGGAGGTTTCAGTTGTGTGGCAACAACTGGGCAGCTAGCGTCTGGCTGGGGATGGAGTGATCCAGATGTGGCAACATCTGAGGAGCTAGCTTCTGGCTGGGGATGAAGGGATCCAGACGTGGAAACATCTGGGGAGCTTGCTTCTGACTGAGGATGGAGGGATCCAGATGTGCGAACAGCCGGGGAGCTCCTGGCAGGGGATGGAGAGATCCAGATGCGAGAACATCTGGGGAGCTAGCTTGTGGCTGGGGGTGGAGGGATCCAGATGTGAGAACATTTGGGGAGCTCGCTTCTGGCTGGGGTGGAGGGATCCAGATGTGGCAATATCTGGGGAACTAGCTTCTGGCTGGGGATGGAGGGATCCAGATGTGGCAACATCTGGGGAGCTTGTTCCTGGACCAGGGATGGAGGTTTCAGTTGTGTGACCACATCTGGGGACAGAAAGCCCAGATGTGGCAACCTCTGCAGCAGCAGAGTTTCGCCAGGGCGACGGAACACAGCTGTGGCCACATCTGGAGACACAGGGCCGGGGCCACAGGTGGAGGAGCCAGGACGGGAGAGGCAGGGGTTGGAGTGAGAGGGGTGGAGACGGAGGGAACGGGGTGGAGCCGGGCAGAGGGGGGGTCTCTTACCGCCCGCGAGTTCTTGGCCTCCTTCATCAGCTCCCGCGCGTACAGCACCTCCTCTTGGACGGTGTCGGCCGGGCAGCCGTGCAGAGCCCTCACCTTCTCCTGGACCTGCAGGCACAGCCGCCGGATCATCTGCTGAGGGACAGGGTGGTTAGCGGCACCCCTGAGCCAGCCGGATGGAGCCGGAGCCCCCTCAAGGGGAAAGGCCTGAGCTCTGTTCCCTGCCCCCCAAGCCCGCCCCCTGGCCCGCGGGGGACGGTACGGGGAGATGGGAACGTTTACTTGCTCGGCGCCGCTGGTGCCGATCCCTTGCTGGAGTCGGAAGGCCTGCTCCTGGGAAAACTTCTGGGAGTGGCTGTTTCGGAGGAGGCACCATTGGATCTGGGGAGGAGGGATGAAGGGAGGCAGATGAGAGACCCCTTGGGGGGGTCCCCTCACTCCCTCCAACTGAGCCCCGGGGCCCCAGGCTCTACTCACCTTCTGCCACACCTCGTCCGTCCTCTCCGGGGCGCTGCGGAAAGCGGCTGTGATGTCGCTCATGGGGAAGGACATGTACTTCAGGGTGTAGTTGCTGTAGCGGGAGGTGTGAGGCTCAGAGGCAGGAGGTGTTGGGAAAGAGGTTACTCCCACCCCCTCCCGATACCGAGGGAACGGCCTTCAAGTCTGTCAGAGCTGTGGTCTCACTTGCAGTTATCCAAGTTACTCTCTGTGGGTATCACTCCCGTTTCCCCATTTTCACCTCCTGGTCCCCCTCCAGTCACCACCCAAATGGCTTCTTGTCTTTGCGTTATTGTCCCACCTCCCAGGTGTTGTCCACCTTTTTCTTATCAACCAGCTAACCCAACAATCCACCCTAGTGACCCTTCCAATAACCTAGCCCAACACAGCTCAACCCAACTGAGAACATAACCCAGCCGAGAACCCAACGCAATTCGACCCAACTGAGAACCCAGTCCAGCTCAACCCAACTGAAAACCCGACCCCACTTTACCCAACTAAGAACCCAACCCAACAGAGAACCCAGCCCAACCCAACCAAGAACCCAACCCAACTCAATCCAACTGAGGACCCAACCCAACTTGACCCAACTTAGAACCCAACCCAACTGAGAACCCGACCCAACCAAGAACCCAACCCAACTGAGAACCCAACCCAACTGAGAACCCAACCCAACTCAACTGAGAACCCAACCCAACCAAGAACCCAACCCAACTCAACCCAACCGAGAACCCAACCCAACTCGACCCAACTTAGAACCCAACCCAACTGAGAACCCGACCCAACCAAGAATCCAACCCAACTCGACCCAACTGAGAACCCAACCCAACCCAACTTGACTTAACCAAGAACCCAACACAACTGAGAATCGAACCCAACTCAACCCAATTGAGAACCCAGCCCAGCTCGATCCAACAAAGAACCCAACCCAACTCGATCCAACTGAACCCAACCCAACCGAGAACCCAACCCAACTCTACCCAGTTGAGAGCACAACCCAATTCTATTCAACCAAGAACTCAATCCAAGTTCTACCCAATCAACCTACTCTACCCAACCAAGAACCTACTCAACCCTACTCAACTTACTAGTTGAATCCAATGCGACTAACATAAATAAACCAAGATCCTACCCAATCCATCCCTATGCTAGTAATTGTCCAATCTGACTCAAGCTAACCTGACTCTGTTCAACCAATAACTCAATCAGTTTAATCCAACCCACAACCCAACCCAGCCCCAATCAGTAACCCAGACTACACAACTCCAGCCAACCCAAAAAATGCACCAGTAATCCACTCCGACAACCCAGTTACCTACACAACATCCTAAGCTCAACACCACCTACCAAGTAGGCCCACTACTCCACTCAACACCATCCACACAACTCTGCCAGCCCACACACACATCCCCACTACAAATGAATTGCAAACAATGAAGCTAGTCGGTATGAAACCCAGAGAAATGACACCTGTTCTCAATGCTACCACTAAGCCTGAGTCCGGGGTGGGGGCTGGGAGGTCAGAGGCTAACACTCCTCCAGCAAGTCCCTTCCAGACTCACTTCTCCAGGGCTCGGGCGATATCCTGGAAGCCGAGTGCCGTCGTGTTGTTCCGGTCCCAGGCGATGCTCCTGCGAAGAGGAGATCCAGGCTGGGTCACGCAACCGTGGGTCCCTTTTTCCTCCCACCGTAGTGACCCCCTAATGAGACCCTGCCTTGGCTAACACAAACCTTCCACCCTCCTCCACTCCAGTGGCACCCCCTTCCCCGGCATTTCCCAAGGGGGAGCCACCAATGGCTTTCTCCTGTCCTTCTCCCTCCAAGAACCCCCCCTTTTCCATATTCCCTTCTCTGCTTCTCAGCCCCAGGAGATTCTTCCCCTCTGTTCTCCACGCCCCATTCCTGCCCTCCCAAGGTAGCCCCTCTCCCATCTCCCAAGCTCCCCCCACTTCTGCTGACAGGACCCCACACGCTCCAACCCTCCTGGACCACCTAGTAAGACCTCCTCACCCTAATCCCCCACTCTTGTGCCCATGAGAGCCCCCGAACTGCACCCCCTTCCCTACAACCCCAGTCCCTCCCCTCCAGGAAGCCCCCTCCCCCACCCTGTCTCCCTAAAGAGCCTCCTGCTGCACCCCAGGGTGCTCTTCCCCCCCACCGGAGGGTGCTGTTGATCTGCAGGGCTTTGGACAGCATCTTGGCTCCCAGGTCTTCCATGCCGTTCCCGCTCAGGTCCACCTTGCTCAGGCAGGTGTTGCTGCCCAGGGCGTTGATAAGGATGCTGGTCCGGGACTTCAGCCGCGAGTCGGCCACAGAGAGAGACTGCAGGGACTGGAGGGGAGGGGCGGAGGGGAGGGGCGTCAGCGCTGCGATCCCCTCCCCTGTAGCTCTGCCAGAGCTCCACACTCCAGCCCTGGCCTTCCCCTTCACCCCACCCCACCCCACCGCTCTCCTGGTTCCCCTCAGTCCTGACCCACGGCCCCCGAGGGCAGACTCACACAATCTTCCTCCTGAATCAGCTGCACGATCTTGTGAAGGATCTCCTCCAGCGTCCTGGGGAGGGAGAACATGGAGGCGGGGCATGAGCACCAGAGGGGGTGGAACGGGGCGGGCAGCTCAAGTCACCAGCCCACCCACTGACACAGGGACACAGTAATCGTTCTAGGAGGCCTGTTCCAGACCCTTTTCTTGGGGTCCCAAGTTGGGTGGGTTCTGGAGTGTGGGATGCGACAGCCTCCCTCGCACCAGAACTGCAACGTTGCTTGGGTACGTTCTAGGTCTCCCATCCTAGACTCACTCCATGTTCTAGGCTGGGCATGTTCTGGATAGCCGGGCACTACAGAGTCAAACTCAATAGACATGTAACATTGCGTGGGTAGTGTTCTAGGTCACCCACTCTAGACCCACCCCATGTTCTAGGCTGGACATTTTCTGGATAACCAGGCACTACAGAGTCAAACTCAATAGACACGTAACATTGCTTGGGTAGCGTTCTAGGTCACCCGCTCTAGACCCACCCTAAGTTCTAGGCTGGGCATGTTCTGGATAGCCAGGCACTATAGAGTCACATTCAGTAGACTCGTAACATTGCTTGGGTGGTGTTTTAGGTCACCCACTCTGGATTCACCCCATGTTCTAGGCTGGGCATGTTCTGGATAGCCAGGCACTACAGAGTCAAACTCAGCAGACTTATAACATTGCTTGGCTAGCGTTCTAGATCATCTATGCTGTATCCCTTACTTCCACAGTCTAAGCTGGGTGGGTTCTGGGTGGGACTTCAGAACATCAACCTAATCAGAGATTACCAATCTCTTGACCAGCTTTCTAAGTCACTCAACTGGGGAGGTTCTAGACTGCCTTTTCAACTTGCGCTCTCCATTTCTTTCTAGATGGTTGGAGAACTGCCTAATTGGTCTAGAATGGTTCCCACTAAGCACCAGTGCCCATCCTGGGGGTCTCCAATGCTTCTCATGGAGCCCAACATGCACCCAATGGGTCTAGAACATGTCTAATGTTGTCCATCACCAATGGGTCCCGTGGAGTCCAATGCCCATCTAATGGGTCTAGAATGGTTCGCATGGAGCCCAACATCCATCCAATAGATAAACAGAGTCCGATGACCCTTCAGTGGGTCTCCACTGTTTCTCATGGAGACCGCACCCATGCAATGAGTCTAGAAAGGGCCCCGTGGAACCCAGCCCCCATGCAATGGGTCTAGACGGGTCCCATGGAGCAGAACTTCCTCGCGAGAGAAGGTGACCTCGGGGGACAAAGGATTCTCAGGAACTTCTCTCTCCCGGGGAGAAGGGAGGGCAGGAGACGAATGACGGGAGCCTTCACCCACCGGGACTTGACGCTGAAGTTCTTGCCGAGCCAGAGGTGTTTGAGGAATTTATTCTTGCCCAGAGCTGGGACAAGCGTCAGCAAATCCGAGTCGAAACCTGGAGCGAGGCAGGGGCGGGGTGAAGAGGAGCATCAGGGGGAGCTAAGATGTGGCCCCCTCCCCCCACCGTGGGGCCCACGGGCTGGAGGGCCGGCGGACAGACGCACCGTTGTCGGAGAGGTCCAGGCTCCCCACGGCGGTGACTCCTGGGAGCTGCTCCTGCAGGACCTGAGCCCCCGGCGAGCGCAGCTGGGACAGAACGAGGAATGATTGACAGAACGAGGGAATGGGGAGGGGGAGGGGACGGATGAGGGAAGGAGGGGGAGGGGGCGGGGAAGAAAGAATTGGCAGATGGCCCCCTCCCCCGCCGGCCATGCCCCCCCCCATTGCCCAGCCCCTCCCCCCTCACCTCACAGCCGCTCAGGTCCAGGTGAACGTCGCTCAGGTGGGTGTTGGCCGAGAGACCCTGGAACAGAGACCTGGGGAACGTGGGGTTAATGGGGGCAAGGGGTGTGTCCCCCACTAGCCCCGCCCACCTACTTCACTAGCCCCGCCCACCTGCCTCACTAGCTCTTCCCCCAACACAGCAAGCAGGGCCCGGCCCATCCATCAGGGGACACACACACACACACACAGACAAACACACACAAAACACACACACAGACACAAAAACACACACACAAACATACACAAAGCACACACACTCATACACAAAACACAGATACAGACACACAAAAATACACACAGACACACACAAAGCGCACACACATACTCAAAACACACAAACACGCACAGAGATACACACAAAAACACAGACACACACAAAGCACACACTCATACACAAAATACAGACACAGATACATAAAAATACACACACAGACACACACAAAACACACACAGACACCCACGCAAAACACACACAGACACACACACACACACACACAGACACACAAACACACACACACACAAACACACACACACATAAACAAAACACAGACACAGAAACACAAACACACACACACAGACACACACACACACACAAACACACACACACAGACACACACACAGACACACAAACACACACACACAGACACACACACACAGACACACAAACACACACACACAGACACACACACAGACACACAAACACACACACACAGACACACACACAGACACACACACAAACACACACACACAGAGACCCCCCCCCACTCACCTCAAGGCGTCCAGGGGCAGTCGGGTGCCCGCCAGGCTGACGTGGGTGAGCGCGTAGGCGCTGCAGAAGAATTGCTTGAAGGGCACCTGCCCGTCCTTGGCTTTCCTAGGGACACAGACCTAGTGGGAGCCCCACATGCAGGGGGACCCCGACGCCAGCGTGGCCGGGGGGGGGCTAAGTGGGACGGGGTTAATCAGCGCCCCCTCCGTGGGAAATGGGGGGCAGAGGAGGGGCTCTGCACTGGGGTCCCTCCCGCTGGGAAACGGGGGCGCAGGGGAGGAATGTGCCGGGCGGGGGCTCTGCAGCTGGAAATCGGGGGCGGGGGACCCCAACACGTACCGGTGGGAGAACGTGTTGCGAGCGAGGTTGAGGTAGCTGAGCCGCGGGCAACATCCGTGCAGCAGCGCCCCGAATAACTTGGGGGGCAGAGAGGGAAAGAGATCAACCCCCCGGCTCCCCACACCCCCAGCTCCGCTCCTCCCCAAGCTCCCCAGAGCACCCCCAGCTCCCCACACCCCCTGCTCCCTGGGCCCCCCTCTGCCCAGAGCACCCCCAGCTCCCCACTCCCCCGCCTCCCCACACCCCCTGCTCCCTGGGCCCCCCTCTGCCCAGAGCACCCCCAGCTCCCCACTCCCCCGCCTCCCCACACCCCCTGCTCCCTGGGCCCCCCTCTGCCCAGAGCACCCCCAGTTCCCCACTCCCCCGCCTCCCCACACCCCCTGCTCCCTGCGCCCCCCACTGCCCAGAGCACCCCCAGCTCCCCACTCCCCCGCCTCCCCACACCCCCTGCTCCCTGGGCCCCCCTCTGCCCAGAGCACCCCCAGCTCCCCACTCCCCCGCCTCCCCACACCCCCTGCTCCCTGGGCCCCCCTCTGCCCAGAGCACCCCCAGCTCCCCACTCCCCCGCCTCCCCACACCCCCTGCTCCCTGGGCCCCCCTCTGCCCAGAGCACCCCCAGCTCCCCACACCCCCTGCTCCCTGGGCCCCCCTCTGCCCAGAGCACCCCCAGCTCCCCACTCCCCCGCCTCCCCACACCCCCTGCTCCCTGGGCCCCCCTCTGCCCAGAGCACCCCCAGTTTCCCACTCCCCCCGCCTCCCCACACCCCCTGCTCCCCGCGCCCCCCACTGCCCAGAGCACCCCCAGCTCCCCACTCCCCCGCCTCCCCACACCCCCTGCTCCCCGGGCCCCCCTCTGCCCAGAGCACCCCCAGCTCCCCACTCCCCCGCCTCCCCACACCCCCTGCTCCCCGGGCCCCCCTCTGCCCAGAGCACCCCCAGCTCCCCACTCCCCCTGCTCCCCACGCCCCCTCTGCCCAGAGCATCCCCAGCTCCCCACGCCCCCTGCTCCCCACGCCCCCCTCTGCCCAGAGCATCCCCAGCTCCCCACTCCCCCGACTCCCCACACCCCCTGCTCCCCACGCCCCCTCTGCCCAGAGCATCCCCAGCTCCCCACGCCCCCTGCTCCCCACGCCCCCTCTGCCCAGAGCATCCCCAGCTCCCCACACCCCCTGCTCCCCACGTCCCCCTCTGCCCAGAGCATCCCCAGCTCCCCACGCCCCCTGCTCCCCACGCCGCCCTCTGCCCAGAGCACCCCCAGCTCCCCACTCCCCCGACTCCCCACACCCCCTGCTCCCCGGGCCCCCCACTGCCCAGAGCACCCCCAGCTCCCCACTCCCCCGACTCCCCACACCTCTTGCTCCCCGCGCCCCCCTCTGCCCAGAGCACCCCCTGCTCCCCACTCCCCCGACTCCCCACACCTCTTGCTCCCGGCGCCCCCTCTGCCCAGAGCACCCCCTGCTCCCCACGTCCCCCAAGCTCCCCCCGCTCCCCATGCCCACTGCTTCCCATGCCCCCCAGTTCCACACACCCGCACACCCCACCTCCCCACCCCCCTCTGCTTCCCATACCCACCCCTCCCGGCGCCCCGCCCCTCACCACGTCCAGGGCGCAGTCCGTGCCCGACAGCTCCAGGTGCACCAGGCCGTTGGGCTGGGCCAGGAAGGAGTAGAACCCCTGTGGGGGGGCCAGGCCGGAGGGTTGGAGCTGGTGGGGGGGCGTCTGAGCCCCACAGAACCCCCAGCCTGTTCCCTGCCCCCAGCTCTCGGCCCCCCCCCACTCCCTGCCCCACAGTGCGTACCGCCCCTCATTCCCTGGTGCCCCCAGCCCCACGGCGCCTCCTGTCCTCTCCCAGCCCCACGGCGCCCCCACCCCCCTCCCAGCCCCACGGCGCCCCCACCCCCCTCCCAGCCCTGCGGCGCCCCCTGCCCCCCTCCCAGCCTCACGGCGCCTCCTGTCCTCTCCCTGCCCCACAGTGACCCCACCCCCTCTCAGCCCCACGGCGCCCCCTGCCCCCCTCCCAGCCTCACGGCGCCCCCACCCCCCTCCCAGCCCCACGGTGCCTCCTGTCCTCTCCCTGCCCCACAGTGACCCCACCCCCTCCCAGCCCCGCGGCGCCTCCTGTCCTCTCCCTGCCCCACAGTGACCCCACCCCCTCCCAGCCCCACGGCGCCCCCTGCCCCCCTCCCAGCCTCACGGCGCCTCCTGCCCTCTCCCAGCCCCACGGCACCCTGCCCCCTCCCAGCCCCCCTGCTGTCACTCACGTGGGCCTCCTCACCAGCCAGCAGCCCCGGGTTCTTGCTGAGATCTAGGTGCTGCAGGGAGCTGCTGAAGGCCGGATTGGCCCCCAGGGTCTGGCACAGCCCGGCCAGGCCTGGGGGGCAGGGGAGTGAGTGGGAGGGCTGGGACCCCCCGTCCAGCCCCACCCTGCCCCCCAACCCCAGAGCATCCCCTCCCCCGGCCCCCCAGCCCCAGAGCGTCCCCTCCCCGCTGCGCCCCACCTCCCCCCGGCCCCCGCCCCTCCCCCGCTGCGCCCCACCTCCCCCTGGCCCCCTGCCCCTCCCCCGGCCCCCCAGCCCCAGAGCGTCCCCTCCCCGCTGCGCCCCACCTCCCCCCGGCCCCCCCCCGCTGTGCCCCCACCTCCCCTGGCCCCCTGCCCCTCCCCCGGCCCCCCAGCCCCAGAGCGTCCCCTCCCCGCTGCGCCCCACCTCCCCCCGGCCCCCGCCCCTCCCCCGCTGCACCCCAGCCCCAGAGCGTCCCCTCCCCGCTGCGCCCCACCCCCCCCCCAGCCCCCCGCCCCTCCCCCGCTGCGCCCCACCTCCCCCAGCCCCCTGCCCCTCCCCCAGCCCCCCAGCCCCAGAGCGCCCCTCCCCGCTGCGCCCCACCTCCCCCCGGTCCCCCGCCCCTCCGCCGCTGTGCCCCACCTCCCCCCGCCCCTCCCCCAGGCCCCGTACCTTTCGGGGTGACCCCGGCCTTGCAGAGCCCCAGCTGCCGCAGCCCCTTGGGGCAGGAAAGCAACTGCTGACTCAGGGCGATCAGACCTGGGGGCACAGCAGAGCGGGGGGAGAAAATCGTGAGAACGGCCGGGGGGGGCAACGCAGGGACCGGGGGGACCTGGAGCTGACCAGCAACTCGGGGCTCAGGGGGGTTCGGGGGACATGGGGGCTGTTGGGTGCTGGGGGACGCTGGGGGGTTCGGGGGGACATGGGGGCTGTTGGGTGCTGGGGGACGCTGGGGGGTTCGGGGGGACATGGGGGCTGTTGGGTGCTGGGGGACGCTGGGGGGTTCGGGGGGACATGGGGGCTGTTGGGTGCTGGGGGACGCTGGGGGACGCTGGGGGGTTCGGGGGACATGGGGGCTGTTGGGTGCTGGGGGACGCTGGGAGGTTCGGGGGGACATGGGGGCTGTTGGGTGCTGGGGGACGCTGGGGGATTCGGGGGGACATGGGGGCTGTTGGGTGCTGGGGGACGCTGGGGGATGGGGGGCTGGGGGGGGGATTGGGGGCGGGGGGACATGGGGGCTGTTGGGTGCTGGGGGACGCTGGGGGATTCGGGGGGATATGGGGGCTGTTGGGTGCTGGGGGACGCTGGGGGATTCGGGGGGACATGGGGGCTGTTGGGTGCTGGGGGACGCTGGGAGATTCGGGGGGATATGGGGGCTGTTGGGTGCTGGGGGACGCTGGGGGATTCGGGGGGACATGGGGGCTGTTGGGTCGGGGGATGGGGGGACGCTGGGGGATTCGGGGGGACATGGGGGCTGTTGGGTGCTGGGGGACGCTGGGGGATTCGGGGGGACATGGGGGCTGTTGGGTGCTGGGGGACGCTGGGGGGTTCGGGGGGACATGGGGGCTGTTGGGTGGGATGGGGGGGGGGGACGCTGGGGGATTCGGGGGGACATGGGGGCTGTTGGGTGCTGGGGTACGCTGGGGGGTTCGGGGGGACATAGGGGCTGTTGGGTGCTGGGGGACGCTGGGGGGTTCGGGGGGACATGGGGGCTGTTGGGTGCTGGGGGACGCTGGGGGGTGCTCGGGGACCCCACCTTTGTCCTCTATCTGGTTGTGCGACAGCACCAGGGTGTGAAGGGCCGAGCCGGGGTTGTCCCCCAGGGCGCAGGTCAGCTTGAGCGCGAAGTCCCTGTGCCGGAGAGAGATGGGGGGTGACACCCTGAACCCCGAATCCCAGTCCCCCCCCCCCCGCAGCGGCCAGCCCTGGGATTGGGTGGGAGCCGGCGCCTGTAGAAGGGACGGATCCGCCCTCCCCGTCCCCAGCCGGCCCTGTCCCGGGGGGGCACCCCTAGAGGTGCCGGGGTTGGGGGGCTCACTCACGGTTTTAACCCCGCGTTGTCCAGCACCAGCTCCTCCAGATGGCGGGACTTGCTGAGCGTGTGCAGCACCTGCTCCGAGACCTCGGGGCCCTGGTGGAGCGGAAGGAGACAGAGAGCAACGCAGGAATGCGGGGCCCCGGCCGGCGATTGGGGGGCGCAGGGGAGGCATCTCCCCTGGAGCGAGTCTGGGGGTGCAGGGCTGTTGGGATGGACCGGGGGCTTTAGGGTGAATTGCGGGGTGCGGGGCACTTTGCGGGCATAGAAGAAGAGGGACTTGGGGCTACGGGGTGTTGTCAAGGGGGAGGAGGGTTTGGGGGTCCAGGGTGGGTTGTGGGGTGCAGGCGACTGGCTCAGAGCACCGGGGAGGATTTGGGGAGCAGATTTTGCAGGACAGCGTGAGGATCTGGGGTGCAGGGGAAGATGCTGGGGTGGGTTTGGACCACAGGGGCAGGTGTTGGGGTTCAGGAATGCATTTGGCATGCAGGGGTGGCTTTGGGGTGCAGGGCCAGGTTTGGGGATCAAGCATGAGTTGGGAGTACGGGGCAGATTTGGGGTGCAGGGGTGGGTGAGGGTTGCAGGAGCAGGTTTTGGGGTACAGGGGCAGGTTTAGGATGCAGAGGTAGATGGGGGTTGCCGGAGCAGCTTGGGGTGTAGAGACAGGTTAGGGGGTGGGTTTGGAGTGCAGGGCCGGGAGGAAGGGTTTCAGCAGTGGCATGGGGTGCAGACAGTTTGGGGTACAGAGGCAGGTTTGGGGGTACAGGGGCGGGTTTGGGGGTGCAGGGGCAGGTTTGGGGGTACAGGGGCGGGTTTGGGGTACAGAAAGCAGGTTTGGGGGTCCAGGGTGGGTTGTGGGGTGCGGGGGCGGGTTTGGGGTGCAGGGGCAGGTTTGGGGGTACAGGGGCGGGTTTGGGGGTGCAGGGGCAGGTTTGGGGGTACAGGGGCAGGTTTAGGGGTGCAGGGGCGGGTTTGGGGGTGCAGGGGCAGGTTCGGGGGATACCTACCAGCCGCAGATCCTTGCAGCTGAGTCGCGTGAACCAGGGATTGTAGGCGAGGGCTGCCACCACCAGAGCCAGGTCCCTGTGGGGAGAGTGTGGGGGGGTGAGCCCCTAGATTTGTGCTGGCGGGGGGCACCCCAGGGAAGGGCTGTGTGGGCAGACGGGCTGTCGGGGTACCGGGCTGGGACGCGGTGGGGCCGGGATTCGCTCTCGCAGTCCCTGGATTCCCTCCGCCGCCCTGGGCTGCTCTGCAGTGACTCTGTGCGTGCCTCAGTTTCCCCAGGCCCTGCCGCACGCTCTGCACGGGGAGGGGGCGGCCGGGGGGACTCTGGGAAGTGGGGTCAGTCTCGCCCGGCCTGAGGCCCCGGTGACGGAGGCGGGGGCGGGGACCAGTGCCTGGGCGTGGCTGGGGGGCTCTAGCTGGCCTGGGGGGCCGGGCAGGGCCTGGCTCTGGCCCCCCCTCGCCCCGAGTTCCTGGCTCCTGTCACAAGCCTGGGCTACGCTGGGACCCTGGGACCCCATAGCCCTTCTCTTCTAGCAGCCGCCCGAGAGTCCCCTCTGGCTGGGGGAGGAGGGGGAAGGGCCCGGGGGCTTCCCCACACTCTGTGACACGAGGCGATCAGAGTGTGGGGGCTACTGGGGTGCAGGGCTATTGGGGTATCAGGGTATCGGGGTGCAGGGCTATCAGGGTATTGGCGAGCAGGCTATTGGGGTATCAGGGTACGGGGCTATTGGGGTATTGAGGTTTTGGGGTGCAGGGCTATCGGGGTGCACACGATGGAACCGGGCCCCCCCTCACCGGCTCTCCAGGTGGCTAAAGTCCAGCAGGTTGAATTCCCGGTTGTCGGCCGAGTGGTAGATGGTGTCGACATCCTGCAAAGGACGGGAGTGAGAGGGAAAGGGGGGGCCCTGCCCCCCATCCTGCCTCTTCCAGCCCCCTGCTCCCCCCAGCCCCCTACAGTCCCCAGGGCCCATCCCCTCCCCCATCCACCCGCCCCCACCTACCCACTGCAACGCCCCCCCGCCCCCACCTACCCACTGCAAACCCCTCCCCGCCCCCACCTACCCACTGCAAACCCCTCCCCGCCCCCACCTACCAACTGCAACGCCCCCCCGCCCCCACCTAACCACTGCAACACCCCCCTGCCCCCACCTACCCACTGCAACGCCCCCCCGCCCCCACCTACCCACTGCAAACCCCTCCCCGCCCCCACCTACCCACTGCAACGCCCCCCCGCCCCCACCTAACCACTGCAACGCCCCCCTGCCCCCACCTACCCACTGCAACGCCCCCCCGCCCCCACCTAACCACTGCAACGCCCCCCTGCCCCCACCTACCCACTGCACCTCCTCCCGGCAGCAGAGCCCATTGTAGTCGCAGAGGGCGGCGTAGGTCTCGGAGAACCCCCCTGCCGGGGAGACAGAGTCGGGCGTCAGTGCGGGGCGCCCCTCCCCCGCCCCCTTCCCGCCGGCCCCCCGCCCCCCCACTCACCGCAGACGCTGTGGCTGGTGGAGCTGGAGGTCTCCGAGTTGGGGGACGTGTCCCGGGGGGTGTCGGGGGTCCGCAGGCACCTGGGGGAGTGGGGGAGGGGCACCGTCAGGGTGCCTGGGTCCCTTCCCCTCCCCCGCCCCTTACCGCAGTGGGGTGTCCCGCCCGGCCCCCACCCCTCAGCACCCTCTGCCCAGCCCCCACCCCCAGTGCCCCCTGCCCGGCCCCACCCCCCACTCCCAGCCCCCACCCCTCAGCACCCCCTGCCCGGCCCCCACCCCCCACGCCCAGCCCCCACCCCCAGTGCCCCCTGCCCGGCCCCACCCCCCACACCCACCTCCCACCCCTCAGCACCCCCTGCCCGGCCCCACCCCCAGTGCCCCCTGCACGGCCCCACCCCCCACACCCACCTCCCACCCCCTGCCCGGCCCCACCCCCCACACCCACCTCCCACCCCCTGCCCGGCCCCACCCCCCACACCCACCTCCCACCCCTCAGCACCCCCTGCCCGGCCCCACCCCCAGTGCCC
Source organism: Pelodiscus sinensis (assembly GCF_052426305.1). Lineage (NCBI taxonomy): Eukaryota > Metazoa > Chordata > Testudines > Trionychidae > Pelodiscus > Pelodiscus sinensis. The sequence continues at coordinate 1,489,242 of NC_143081.1, read as the reverse complement.
CCTGCCCGGCCCCACCCCCCCACGCCCACCTCCCACCCCTCAGCACTCCCTGCCCGGCCCCACCCCCAGTGCCCCCTGCACGGCCCCACCCCCCACACCCACCTCCCACCCCTCAGCACCCCCTGCCCGGCCCCACCCCCAGTGCCCCCTGCCCGGCCCCACCCCCCTGCCCCGCCGCGGAGGGACTGACCCGGCCGTGGGGCTGGGGAAGATCCTGCCGAGGGCGGTGGTGATGTGCCGGGTGACTTGCTCCGCGCTGCCAGGGCTGGGGAACTGGAGGCTGTAGGTCCCCTTCTCCGTGTCCACCAGGATCTGGGGGGGAGGGGCACGATGAGGGTTGGGGTCAGGGGGTGATGTGGGGCCATGGGGCCGTGGGGCCCGGGAGGAGTGGGGTGGGGGTGGAGGGTGGGGCCGTGGGGCCCGGGAGGAGTGGGGTGGGGGGCGGGGCCAGGGGGGCCGGGAGGAGCGGGGTGGGGGTGGAGGGTGGGGCAGAGGGGCCCAGGAGGAGCGGGGTGGGGGCGGACGGGGGCCAGGGGGGCCCAGGAGGAGCGGGGTGGGGGGCGGAGGGGGGCAGAGGGGACCAGGAGGAGCGGGGTGGGGGGCGGAGGAGGGGCGGGGGGCCCGGAGGAGCGGGGTGGGGGCCAGAGGGGGGGCAGGGGGGCCCAGGAGGAGCGGGGTGGGGGGCGGAGGGGGGGCAGGGGGGACCAGGAGGAGCGGGGTGGGGGGCGGAGGGGGGGCCGTGGGGCACTCACCTGGCTGTGATTTATGGTGTTTAAGGTTCGAATTTCCAGCACATTGAAGGAGCTTTCGAGCTGGGGAGAGGGAGGAGAAGTGAGTCTGTGTGTCCGTGTCTGTGTGTGTCCGTGTCTGTGTGTGTCCGTGTCTGTGTGTGTCCGTGTCTATCTGTGTGTGTCTCCGCACCCCCCAGTGTGTCTGTTCCCTGGGTGTGTGTCCCTGTGTCCCCATGTATGTGCAGGCATCAGTGTGTGCATGCCTCTGTGTATCTGTATGTCTGTGTGTGCATATGTACACGTGTGTGGGTCAGTGTGTGTAGGTGTGTGTGTGCATGTGTACATGCGTAGGTGTGTGTCCGTATGTCCATGTCTGTGTGTCCACATGTGTGTGTAGGTGCGTGTCCGTGCATGCGCATGTGAGTATCTGTGTTGTGTGCGTGTGCATGTGCGTGTCTGTGTTTGCGTGTGTGCATGTCCGTGTGTGCATGTCCTTGTGTGAGTGTCCGTGTTGTGTGTGTGTGTGTGTGTGTGCATGTCCATGTCCGTGTGTTTCCATGTGTCTGTGTGTGCGGGTCCATGTGTTCATGTCCGTGTGTCCATGTTGTGTGTGGGTCCGCGGGTCCGTGGCCGTGAGAGCGGGTCCGTGTCCGTGTGCGCGTGGCCGTGTGGGCGGGTCCGTGGCCGTGTGCGCGTGGCCGTGTGCACGTGGCCGTGTGGGTGTGGCCGTGTGTGCGGGTCCGTGGCCGTGTGGGCATGGCCGTGTGTGCGGGTCCGTGGCCGTGTGGGCGTGGCCGTGTGCGTGTGGCCGTGTGTGCGGGTCTGTGGCCGTGTGCACGTGGCCGTGTTGGCGTGGCCATATGGGCGTGGCCGTGTGTGCAGGTCTGTGGCCGTGTGGGCGTGGCCGTGTGGGCGGGTCCGTGGCCGTGTGCGCGTGGCCATGTGGGCGTGGCCGTGCGCGTGGCCGTGGGGGCGTGGCCGTGGGGGCTTGGCCGTGGGCGTGACCTTGTGGGCGTGGCCGTGTGTGCAGGTCCGTGGCCGTGGGTGTGTGGGCGTGTGGGCGGGTCCGTGGCTGTGCGCGCGTGTCCGTGTGGGCGTGGGCGTGGCTGTGTGTGCAGGTCCGTGGCCGTGTGGGCGTGGGCGTGGCCGTGTGCGCGTGACCGTGGGGGCGTGGCCGTGTGGCTGTGGCCGTGGGCGTGGCCGTGGGCGCGTGGGTGTGTGCGCGTGGGTGTGTGCGCGTGGACATGGGCGCGTGGGCGTGTGCGCGTGGGCGTGTGGGCGTGGCCGTGGGCGTGGCCGTGTGCGCGTGGCCGTGGCCGTGTGGGCGTGGCCGTGGGCGCGTGGCCGTGGGCGCTGTGCTCACTCACCTTGGCGGGCAGGCGGAGGCCGAAGATGTGGAGGCGCCAGGCCGTCAGCACCTGCAGGGCCCAAGCAGCCCCGTGAGAGGAGAGCGCAGAGACCGCCCAGCCCGTGTCCCCGTGGGGCCGGCACCCCACCTGGGACAGCAGCAGCCACGCTCCGGGGGACTCACTGCAGCACAGTCCTGGGGGGCTGGGGCGCAGCAGTGGGGGTCCTGGCAGGTGCAGGGGGTGGGGTGGGGCAGGGGGGTGGGAGTGAGGGGCACTGGCAGTGCGGGGGGGCAGGGCTGGAGGCAGAGCGCGGGGCAGGGTGGGGGTGGAGCAGGGGGTGTGAAAGGGTGGGGGAATAAGGCGGGGGGCCAAGCAGGGGGCAGGGTGGGGGGTCGGGAGGGAGGGGCACCGGCAGGGTGGGGGCAGGGCGAGTGGGGGTGGGGGCAGGGGCAGGGTGAGCGGGGGCCGGGGAGGTGGGGGGAGCGGGGCGAGCAGGGACCGGGGGGCAGGCGGGGGCCGGGGGAGGAGGCGGTAGCCGGGGGGGTAGGCAGGGACCGGGGAAGGAGGCGGGGATCTGGGGGGCGGGCGGTGGCCGGGGGGGCAGGCGGGGACCGGGGGAGGAGGCGGGGACCGGGGGGCAGGAGGGGACCCGGGGGAGGAGGCGGGGACCGGGGGGGCAGGAGGGGACCGGGGGAGGAGGCGGGGACCGGGGGGGCAGGCGGGGACCGGGGGGCAGGAGGGACCGGGGGAGGAGGCGGGGACCGGGGGGCAGGAGGGGACCGGGGGAGGAGGCGGGGACCGGGGGGGCAGGAGGGACCGGGGGAGGAGGCGGGGACCGGGGGGGCAGGAGGGGACCGGGGGAGGAGGCGGGGACCGGGGGGGCAGGAGGGGACCGGGGGGGCAGGCGGGGACCGGGGGAGGAGGCGGGGACCGGGGGGGCAGGAGGGGACCGGGGGGGCAGGAGGGGACCGGGGGGGCAGGCGGGGACCGGGGGGGCAGGAGGGGACCGGGGGGGCAGGAGGGGACCGGGGGAGGAGGCGGGGACCGGGGGGGCAGGAGGGGACCGGGGGAGGAGGCGGGGACCGGGGGGGCAGGAGGGGACCGGGGGAGGAGGCGGGGGCCGGGGGAGGAGGCGGGGGCCGGGGGAGGAGGCGGGGACCGGGGGGGCAGGCGGTGGCCAGGGGGCAGGCGGGGACCGGGGGGCAGGAGGGGACCGGGGGAGGAGGCGGGGACCGGGGGGGCAGGAGGGGACCGGGGGAGGAGGCGGGGGCCGGGGGAGGAGGCGGGGCCGGGGGAGGAGGCGGGGACCGGGGGGGGCAGGCGGTGGCTGGGGGGCAGGTGGGACCGGGGGGGGCAGGCGGTGGCCGGGGGGGCAGGCGGGGGCGGGGGGGCAGGCGGGGACCGGGGGGGGCAGGCGGGGACCAGGGGGGGCAGGCGGTGGCCGGGGGGGCAGGCGGGGACCAGGGGGGGCAGGCGGTGGGCCGGGGGGCAGGCGGTGGCCGGGGGGGGGGCAGGCGGTGGCGGGGGGGGGGGGCAGGCGGGGACCGGGGGGGGGCAGGCGGGGACCGGGGGGGGGCAGGCGGTGGCCGGGGGGGCAGGCGGGGACCGGGGGGCAGGCGGTGGCCGGGGGGGGGGCAGGCGGTGGCCGGGGGGGCAGGCGGGGACCAGGGGGGGCAGGCGGGGACCGGGGGGGCAGGCGGTGGCCGGGGGGGGGGCAGGCGGGGACCGGGGGGGGCAGGCGGGGACCAGGGGGGGGCAGGCGGGGACCGGGGGGGGGCAGGCGGGGACCGGGGGGGCAGGCGGGGACCGGGGGGGGGCAGGCGGTGGCCGGGGGGGCAGGCGGGGACCGGGGGGGCAGGCGGTGGCCGGGGGGGGGGCAGGCGGTGGCCGGGGGGGCAGGCGGTGGCCGGGGGGGGGCAGGCGGGGACCGGGGGGACAGGCGGTGGCCGGGGGGGGGCAGGCGGTGGCTGGGGGGCAGGCGGTGGCCGGGGGGGCAGGCGGTGGCCGGGGGGGCAGGCGGGGGCCGGGGGGACATTCCTGCTTCCCAGTAGCCGCCCGGTGACTCACCAACACTCGATCCTCAAACTTCCTGGGCTTGGTTTCCAGCTTGGCGCGCAGCAGCAGGGGGCTGTGGGGCCGGTGCAGGGCCTTGCGGATGCTCT